>NC_084617.1:12408516-12628516 GCF_033978795.1 Nerophis ophidion | reverse complement strand
CACTGAATACAACTAAATGCGTGCATTTTTTAGGAATACCTGTCATTTTTTTTTTTATTTTTTTTTTAGGGTAAAATGTACAGCAGTTTTTACAGTGTTTTACTGTAAATAGGAAAATGTTGCCACAGTTTTTTTTTGTTTTTGTTTCCAGAATATCACTTTGAATTCCACTTACTGTAAATTCTACAGTTAGGAAACAAGCACAATTATTGTAAAATGTTTGATGTTCTTTACAGCATTTTACTGTGAACAACACTTTTTTAAAGTAAGACCTGTCATTTTTTTTTTTTTTTTTTAAGGTAAAATGTACGGCAGTTTTTACAGTGTTTTACTGTAAATAGGAAAATGTTGCCATGGGTTTTTTTGGTTTTTGTTTCCAGAATATCACTTTGAATTCCACTTACTGTAAATTCTACAGTTAGGAAACAAGCACAATTATTGTAAAATGTTTGATGTTCTTTACAGCATTTTACTGTGAACAACACTTTTTTTAAGTAAGACCTGTCATTTTAGTTGTTTTTTTTAAGGTAAAATGTACGGCAGTTTTTACAGTGTTTTACTGTAAATAGGAAAATGTTGCCACAGTTTTTTTTTTGTTTTTGTTTCCAGAATATCACTTTAAATTCCACTTACAGTAATACGCTGTAAATTCTACAGTTAGAAAAAAGCACAATTATTTTAAAATGTTTGATGTTCTTTACAGCATTTTACTGTGAACAACACTTTTTTTTTTTACGGTAACAAATTTGGCAACTGAGCTACCAATTTTTTGCATCGTAAAATCTACGGCTGTTTTTACAGTGTATAACTTTAAATAGGAAAATGTTGCCACAGGTTATTGGTTGTTTTTTTTCCAGAATATCACTTTAAATTCCACTTACAGTAATATGCTGTAAATTCTACAGTTAGGAAACAAGCACAATTATTGTAAAATGTTTGATGTTCTTTACAGCATTTTACTGTGAACAACACTTTTTTTAGGTAAGACTTGTTATTTTTTTTTTAAGGTAAAATATACGGCAGTTTTTACAGTGTTTTACTGTAAATAGGAAAATGTTGCCACAGTTTTTTTGGGTTTTTGTTTCCAGAATATCACTTTAAATTCCACTTACAGTAATACGCTGTAAATTCTACAGTTAGAAACAAGCACATTTATTGTAAAATGTTTGATGTTCTTTACGGCATTTTACTGCAAACAACACTTTTTTTTTTACGGTAACAAATTTGGCAACTGAGCTACCAATTTTTTGCATCGTAAAATCTACGGCTGTTTTTACAGTGTATAACTTTAAATAGGAAAATTTTGCCACAGGTTTTTTTTGTTTGTTTTTGTTTCCAGAATATCACTTTAAATTCCACTTACAGTAATATGCTGTAAATTCTACAATTAGAAACAAGCACAATTATTGTAAAATGTTTGATGTTCTTTACAGCATTTTACTGCAAACAACACTTTTTTTTTTTACGGTAACAAATTTGGCAACCGAGCTGCCAATTTTTTGCATCGTAAAATCTACGGCTGTTTTTACAGTGTTTTACTGTAAATAGGAAAATGTTGCCACAGGTTATTGTTTTTTTTTTTTCCAGAATATCACTTTAAATTCCACTTACAGTAATACGCTGTAAATTCTACAGTTAGGAAACAAGCACAATTATTTTAAAATGTTTGATGTTCTTTACAGCATTTTACTGCGAACAACACTTTTTTTTTTTTACACGGTAACAAATTTGGCAACTGAGCTACCAATTTTTTGCATCGTAAAATCTACGGCTGTTTTTACAGTGTTTTACTGTAAATAGGAAAATGTTGCCACAGTTTTTTTTGGTTTTTGTTTCCAGAATATCACTTTAAATTCCACTTACAGTAATACGCTGTAAATTCTACAGTTAGGAAACAAGCACAATTATTGTAAAATGTTTGATGTTCTTTACAGCATTTTACTGCAAACATCACTTTTTTTTTAACGGTAACAAATTTGGCAACTGAGCTACCAATTTTTTGCATCGTAAAATCTACGGCTGTTTTTACAGTGTTTTACTGTAAATAGGAAAATGTTGCCACAGGTTATTGTTTTTTTTTTTTCCAGAATATCACTTTAAATTCCACTTACAGTAATACGCTGTAAATTCTACAGTTAGGAAACAAGCACAATTATTGTAAAATGTTTGATGTTCTTTACAGCATTTTACTGCAAACAACACTTTTTTTTTCACGGTAACAAATTTGGCAACTGAGCTACCAATTTTTTGCATCGTAAAATCTACGGCTGTTTTTACAGTGTATAACTTTAAATAGGAAAATATTGCCACGGTTTTTTTTTGTTTTTTTTTTTCCAGAATATCACTTTAAATTCCACTTACAGTAATATGCTGTAAATTCTACAGTCAGAAACAAGCACATTTATTGTAAAATGTTTGATGTTCTATACAGCATTTTACTGCAAACAACACTTTTTTTTCACGGTAACAAATTTGGCAACTGAGCTACCAATTTTTTTGCATCGTAAAATCTACGGCTGTTTTTACAGTGTATAACTGTAAATAGGAAAATGTTGCCACAGGTTATTGTTTTTTTTTCTCCAGAATATCACTTTAAATTCCACTTACAGTAATATGCTGTAAATTCTACAGTTAGAAACAAGCACAATTATTGTAAAATGTTTGATGTTCTTTACAGCATTTTACTGCGAACAAAATTTTTTTTTTTTTACGGTAACAAATTTGGCAACTGAGCTACCAATTTTTTGCATCCTAAAATCTACGGCTGTTTTTACAGTGTATAACTTTAAATAGGAAAATGTTGCCACAAGTTTTTTTTCTTTTTTTCCAG
This sequence comes from Nerophis ophidion, assembly GCF_033978795.1. Lineage (NCBI taxonomy): Eukaryota > Metazoa > Chordata > Actinopteri > Syngnathiformes > Syngnathidae > Nerophis > Nerophis ophidion. Next base: position 12,625,686 of record NC_084617.1, on the reverse strand, counting down.
AATATCACTTTAAATTCCACTTACAGTAATATGCTGTAAATTCTACAGGTAGGAAACAAGCACAATTATTGTAAAATGTTTGATGTTCTTTACAGCATTTTACTGCGAACAACACTTTTTTTTTACGGTAACAAATTTGGCAACTGAGCTGCCAATTTTTTGCATCGTAAAATCTACGGCTGTTTTTACAGTGTATAACTTTAAATAGGAAAATGTTGCCACAGTTTTTTTTGGTTTTTGTTTCCAGAATATCACTTTAAATTCCACTTACAGTAATATGCTGTAAATTCTACAGTTAGGAAACAAGCACAATTATTGTAAAATGTTTTATGTTCTTCACAGCATTTTACTGTGAACAACACTTTTTTTTTTTTTACGGTAACATTTTTGGCAACCGAGCTGCCAATTTTTTGCATCGTAAAATCTACGGCTGTTTTTACAGTGTATAACTTTAAATAGGAAAATGTTGCCACAGGTTTTTTTTTGTTTTTCTTTCCCAGAATATCACTTTAAATTCCACTTACAGTAATATGCTGTAAATTCTACAGTTAGGAAACAAGCACAATTATTGTAAAATGTTTGATGTTCTTTACAGCATTTTACTGCAAACAACACTTTTTTTTTTTTTACAGAAACAAATTTGGCAACTGAGCTACCAATTTTTTGCATCGTAAAATCTACGGCTGTTTTTACAGTGTTTTACTGTAAATAGGAAAATGTTGCCACAGGTTTTTTTTTTTTTTTTCCCCAGAATATCACTTTAAATTCCACTTACAGTAATACGCTGTAAATTCTACAGTTAGGAAACAAGCACAATTATTGTAAAATGTTTGATGTTCTTTACAGCATTTTACTGCAAACAACACTTTTTTTTTTTTTTTACGGTAACAAATTTGGCAACTGAGCTACCAATTTTTTGCATCGTAAAATCTACGGCTGTTTTTACAGTGTACAACTTTAAATAGGAAAATGTTGCCACAGGTTTTTTTGTTTTTTTTCCCCAGAATATCACTTTAAATTCCACTTACAGTAATACGCTGTAAATTCTACAGTTAGGAAACAAGCACAATTATTGTAAAATGTTTGATGTTCTTTACAGCATTTTACTGCAAACAACACTTTTTTTTTATGCTAACAAATTTGGCAACTGAGCTACCAATTTTTTGCATCGTAAAATCTACGGCTGTTTTTACAGTGTTTTACTGTAAATAGGAAAATGTTGCCACAGTTTTTTTGTTTTTTGTTTCCAGAATATCATTTTAAATTCCACTTACAGTAATATGCTGTAAATTCTACAGTTAGAAACAAGCACAATTATTGTAAAATGTTTGATGTTCTTTACAGCATTTTACTGCAAACAACACTTTTTTTTTACAGTAACATTTTTGGCAACTGAGCTACCAATTTTTTGCATCGTAAAATCTACGGCTGTTTTTACAGTGTATAACTTTAAATGGGAAAGCAGTACACATTTTTTTTATGGCCGCTTAGTTGCCAGAATTTCACTATAAAAAAACAGTAGTACTCATAGTCATCATTGTCACCGACGTCCCATTGGGTGTGAGTTTTCCTTGCCCTTATGTGGGTTTACCGAGGATGTCGTAGTGGTTTGTGTTGTGGTTTGTGCAGCCCTTTGAGACACTAGTGATTTAGGGCTATATAAGTGAACATTGATTGATTGATTGATTGATTTGTGATCATGTTCTGTTTAGTCATGTTCTGTTTTGTTTTTGACTCCATTAGTTCCTGTTTTTGCGCACCCTGGTGTGCTTTTGTTTCCATGACTACCAATCAGTTCACCTGTTTTCACGACTCACACACATGATTCACTTGAACTCACCATTTAAGCCTGCAGTTGCCAGGCAGTCAGGTGATAGAGTCACCCTCTATCACCTCCTACACACTTATGTTATCCATGCCAATGATCCATGCTCTTTCTCGGTCCAAGTAAGTTTTTCATGCCGTAGTTTGTAAGTTTTATTTTATGTTCATAGTTCTTCCATTGTGCGAGTTTTAGTTTTCATAGCCAAGTTTTTAACCTCCACTAAGAGCGCCTTTTGTTTATTCCCTTTGTTTTTGTAATATTTTTTAGTTAAGATTAAAGATGTCATTACCTTCACGCCATGTCCGTTCCAATCGCTTTGCACCAAGGGAAAAAAAACCACACCATAGTCCAGGTCTTGACAAGACCAACAGTTTTTTTTATAATGTTCTTTTTATTAACATTGTTATTTTAAATTTAACCAATAATAAATATAATACTTCTTACCATTAATGCGACATCTTGGACAAGTGCAATAGAAAATGGATGGTTGGATTAAAATGCATGAGAATGTTTTATATTTTGAACGTTATTTTTAACACTGTGATTACCAGCGGAATTATTCATTACTTATCGCTGTGTTTTTCAACCACTGTGCCGCGACACACTATGATACAGTCTGGTGTGTCGTGGGAGAGATTATGTAATTTCACCTAATTGGGTTGATAATCTTTTTTGCAAACCTGTAACTATAATTCAAAAATGTGCTGTTATTGAGTGTCTGTGCTGTCTAGAGCTCGGCAGAGTAAGCGTGTAATACTCTTCCATATCAGTAGGTGGCAGCAGGTGGCTAATTGCTTTTGTAGATGTCGGGAACATGGTATGTCGTGATCACAATATGCGGGAGGCAGCATGTAGGTAAAAAGGTATCCAACACTTAAACTAAAAATAAACAAAAGGCGAGTGCCGCTAAGAAAAGGCATTGAAGCAAAACAAAACTAAAACTGAACTGGCTGCAAAGTAAACAAAAACAGAATGCTGGACGACAGCAAAGACTTACTGTGTGCGGAGCAGACGGCGTCCACAAAGTACATCCGTACATGGCATGACAATCAACAATGACCACACAAAGAAGGAGTGCGTCCGCACAACTTAAATAGACTTGATTGTAAAAACAAAGGAGGTGCGATGAATAGCATTCAAGGAGGACATGAAACTGCTACAGGAAAATACCAACAAAAGAAAAGCCACCAAAATAGGAGCGCAAGTCACACAGGAAAACACAGAAAAAACTCAAAATAAGTTACGGCTTGACAGTACACCTACATAGAGACAAGAGCTATTGCAAGAACAATTTTTTTTTGTCAGTATTGGCTACTGAGTTTAATTTTTTTTAATTTCTTCTGCTGGTGGTGCGCCTCGGAATTGTTTCAAAAATTGCTCAAAAAAGGTTGAAAAACACTGACTTAGCGTGTTAAGATATGCCAGCTAAGATTTATCTGAGAGCCAGATGCAGTCATCAAAAGAGCCACATCTGGCTCTAGAGCCATAGGTTCCCTACCCCTGCTCTAACCCATGGGTGTCAAACTCTGGCCTGCGGGCCAAAACTGGCCCGCCGTGTAATTTAATTTGGCCCTTGAGGCAATATCAACACCGCATTCACCGCTAATACTCATACTTGCCAACCCTCCTAATTTTCCCGGTAGACTCCCGAAGTTCAGTGACCCTCCCGAAAATCTCCCGGGGCAACTATTCCCCCGAATTTCCACCGATTTCCATCTGGACAACTATATTTAGCGTTCTCTACAACCTGTCGTCACGTCCTTTTTTCCTCCATACTTACAGCGTGTCACATGATATTTGTGGCTTTTACACACACACACACACACACACGCACAAGTGAATGCAAAGCATACTTGGTCAACAGGTCACACTGAGGGTGGCCGTATTAACAACTTTAGCACTGTTACAAATATGCGCCACACTGTGAACCCACACCAAACAAGAATGACAAACACATTTCGGGTGAACATCCGCACCGTAACACAACAGAAAAAATACCCAGAACCCCTTGCAGCACTACCTCTTCCGGTAAACTTCCAGCAAACTGAGCAATAAATAGCGTTTTATTCATGCATTTTCTCTTGCTACTTCAAGGCTTGAATGTTTGGTTCATTCATTATTGTTATTTTATTTTCAAATGTATTATTAGCCTGTGGAAAAAATTTGATATTTACCTCAGAAGATTAAAAATAGAAAAAAAGGCATAACGTTTTTATTCAAATTTTATTTGATATGCCATTGATATTTATTGTTATTATTATTATTATTTGAAACTGGATTTTGCAAGTTATAAAAGCCTTGCTTGTTCAATATTTAATGTAAAACTTGTCTGGGTCCCTATTAAAAGGTTAATTTGTTCAACCTTGGCCCGCCGCTTTGTTCGGTTAAAAATTTTGGCCCACTCTGTATTTGAGTTTGACACCCCTGGCCCAGGGGGTTCCAGTTAGGGTTGGGTGTCAGGTTAGGTTCTGTGTTTGGGCTAAGTCTAGTACGGGGGTCGGCAACCTAGTGGCTCTCTGGAGCTTTTTCAAAAATGCCTGAAAAATGGAAAAAAATGAGGGGAAAACATTTTTTTTGGGTCGTTTTAATATAGTTTCTGCAGGAGGACAAACATGACACAAACCCCCCTAATTGTTATAAAGCACACTGTTTGTATTAAACATGCTTCACTGATTCGAGTATTTTCGGAGCGCCATTTTGTCCTACTAATTTTGGCGGTCCTTGAACTCATCGTGGTTTGTTCACATGTACAACTTTCTCCGACTTTCTAGGACGTGTTTTATGCCACTTCTTTTTCTGTCTCATTTTGTCCACCGAACCTTTAACGTTGGTGGAAAGTCCAAAGCTTAAAGGGGAACATTATCACCAAACATATGTAAGCGTCAATATATACCTTGATGTTGCAGAAAAAAGACCATGTATTTTTTTAACCGATTTCCGAACTCTAAATGGGTGAATTTTGGCGAATTAAACGCCTTTCTGTTTATCGGTCTTGTAGCGATGACGTCAGAACGTGACGTCACCGAGGTAACACACCCGCCATTTTCATTTTCACATTACAAACATCGGGTCCCAACTCTGTTATTTTCTGTTTTTCTGACTATTTTTTGGAACCTTCGAGACATCATGCCTCGTCGGTGTGTTGTCGGAGGGTGTAACAACACTAACAGGGAGGGATTCAAGTTGCACCACTGGCAAGAAATCTGCCGCCAGACCCCCATTGAATGGACCAAAGTGTCTGCATATTTTACCGGCGATGCTAAGACAGACATGGCACAGAGATGTATGGATAACCTGCAGATGCATTTGCAACGATTAAGTCAACGAAATCACAAAGGTGAGTTTTGTTGATGTTGTTGACTTATGTGCTAATCAGACATATTTGGTCGCAGCATGACTGCCAGCTAATCGATGCTAACATGCTACGCTAATCGATGCTAACATGCTATTTACGCTAGCTGTATGTACATTTGAAACTAGATACCCACATTTAATGCGAAACAAACACTTACCAATCGACGGATTTAAGTTGCTCCAGTGTCACAAGATGCGAAAGTCCTGATTGTTTGGTCCGCACATTTTACCGGCGATGCTAATAATGCAGCCATGCTATGGGCCACTTCATTAGGTACACCCACGCTATGGCCGAATAGCGTCAATAGCTATTCGCTCAATAGCTTCAATTTCTTCTTCAATTTCGTTTTCGCTATCTGCCTCCATACTCCGACTATCTGTTTCAATACACGCGTAATCTGTTGAATCGCTTAAGCCGCTGAAATTCCGAGTCTGAATCCGAGCTAATGTCGCTATATCTTGCTGTGGTAACCGCCGTGTTGTTTGTATTGGCAGCACTGTATGACGTCACAGGGAAATGGATAGTGGTTTCGAAGATAGCGAAAATAAGGCACTTTAAAGCTTTATTTAGGGATATTCTGGGACTGGTAAAATTTTGAAAAAAACTTCAAAAAGTACAACAAGCCACTGGGAACTGATTTTTATTGTTTTTAACCCTTTTGAAATTGTGATAATGTTCCCCTTTAAACATGCTTCACTGATTCGAGTATTTGGCGAGCGCCGTTTTTTCCTACTAATTTTGGCGGTCCTTGAACTCATCGTGGTTTGTTTACATGTACAACTTTCTCCGACCTTCTAGGACGTGTTTTACGCCACTTCTTCTTTTTCTGACTCATTTTGTCCACCCAACTTTTAACGTTGGTGGAAAGTCCGAAGCTTAAACCGCAAACAAAGTGGTTTTAGTACAAAAGTTTTATTTACCCAATATCAAAAAGTACAGGTTGGATTAAATGGCCCATGCAGACAGACATCATCCTCCAGAGGATCCAGAATCAAACGAAAACATGCGAATCATATTAAAAGTTGGTCCATTTGCTTTTTATGTGTTCTCCTCATATGTCAAGGTCTGGCTGTTTTGCAACTACTGGCCTCAAACAGGCGGCATAGCTCGGTTGGTAGAGTGGCCGTGCCAGCCACTTGAGGGTTGCAGGTTCGATTCCCGCTTGTGCCATCCTAGTTAGTGCCGTTGTGTCCTTGAGCAAGACACTTTACCCACCCGCTCCCAGTGCCACCCACACTGGTTTGAATGTAACTTAGATATTGGGTGTCACTATGTAAAGCGCTCTGAGTCACTTGAGAAAAGCGCTATATAAATATACTTCACTTCACTTCACTTCACTTCACTTCACTTAAACACTGAATACAACTAAATGCGTGCATTTTTTAGGAATACCTTAGATATTGGGTTTCACTATGTAAAAAAAGCGCTTTGAGTCACTAGAGAAAAGCGCTATATAAATATAATAATAACTCAATTCAAACAATCGTGGATCTCTTAGTCATAACAAACAGTCATAACATTTTGTAGACTTGTTGGCGCGACCCCAAATTCAACTTTCCCCTACATTTGCTTTCCCAGTGATTCAGAATTGTCTCTTTGATAGAGTTTCTTTTTCGGACTTTAAGAGACAATAAATATGGTATAAAAGTCTGAAATTCCACTACAGTGCGTGAATGAAACAAAGGTGAGTTTTGTTGATGTTACTGTCTTGCGTGGAATGCTAATCAGACATATTTGGTCCCTGCATGACTGCAAACTAATCGATGCTAACATGCTATTTAGGCTAGCTATATGTACACATTGCATCATTATGCCTCATTTGTAGCTATATTTGAGCTCATTTAGTTTCCTTTAAGTCCCCTTAATTCAATTTATATCTCATGACACTATCTGTATGTAATATGGCATTGAATTTTTTGGGGCTCCAGTTACATCGACAATTAAGTTCGCAACTTTTGGTCGCTATTAAAAAAATCTTGCCTGTACCGGAAGTAGCAGACGATGTGCGCGTGACGTCACGGGTTGTGGAGCTCCTCACATCCGCAACCAGCTAATCGATGCTAACATGCTACGCTAATTGATGCTAACATGCTATTTACCGGCGGTGCTAAGACAGACATGGCACAGAGATGTATGGATAACCTGCAGATGCATTTGCAACGATAAAGTCAACAAAATCACAAAGGTGAGTTTTGTTGATGTTGACTGCCAGCTAATCGATGCTAACATGCTATGCTAATTGATGCTAACATGCTATGCTAATCGATGCTAACATGCTATTTACCGGCGGTGCTAAAGCAGACATGGCACAGAGATGTATGGATAACCTGCAGATGCATTTGCAACTATATTACGTTTCCTTCCACCTACATTTAATGCGAAAAAAACACTTACCAATCGACGGATTTAAGTTGCTCCAGTGTCACGAGATGCGAAAGTCCCGATCGTTTGGTCCGCACATTTTACCGGCGATGCTAACGCAGCTATTCGGCCATGCTATGGCTATGAATAGCGTCAATAGCTATTCGCTCAATAGCTTCAGTTTCTTCTTAGATGCTTTCATACTCCAACCATCCATTTCAATACATGCGTAATCTGTTGAATCGCTTAAGTCGCTGAAATCCGAGTCTGAATCCGAGCTAATGTCGTTATATCTTGCTGTGCTATTCACCATTGTTTGTTTACATTGGCAGCACTGTATGACGTCACAGGGAAATGTATAGTCGCATCGCAAATAGCGAAAATCAAGCACTTTAAAGCTTTTTTTAGGGATATTCCGGGACCGGTAAAAATTTAAAAAAAACTTCGAAAAATACAACAAGTCACTGGGAACTGATTTTTATTGTTTTTAACCCTTTTGAAATTGTGATAATGTTCCCCTTTAAGCAGCTTTAGCTCGTAAACTACCACGTCAATTAATGAAAAAAAACTAGCGCCAAAGGAAACTTTTGTTAAATCGCCATTGTTGAGATGTATGGATAACCTGCAGATGCATTTGCAACTATATTACGTTTCCTTCCACCCACATTTAATGCGAAACAAACACTTACCAATCGACGGATTTAAGTTGCTCCAGTGTCACGAGATGCGAAAGTCCCGATCGTTTGGTCCGCACATTTTACCGGCGATGCTAACGCAGCTATTCGGCCCTGCTATGGCTATGAATAGCGTCAATAGCTATTCGCTCAATAGCTTCAGTTTCTTCTTAGATACTTTCATAATCCAACCATCCGTTTCAATACATGCGTAATCTGTTGAATCACTTTAAGCCGCTGAAATCCGAGTCTGAATCCGAGCTAATGTCGCTATATCTTGCTGTGCTATTGTTTGTTTACATTGGCAGCACTGGATGACGTCACAGGGAAATGAACAGTGGCTTCGAGAGAGCGAAAATCAAGCACTTTAAAGCTTTTTTTTAGGGATATTCCGGAACCGGTAAAATTTCGAAAAAAAATTCTAAAAATACAACAAGCCACTGGGAACTGATTTTTATTGTTTTTAACCTTTTTGAAATTGTGATAATGTTGTTGCGATCTGCTGCTCGGATCTTCACGTTTGTTTTTTCCATCATTGTTTCATTCTCAGTCCGACCCGTTTATTTCCTGTTTTTGTCCATCACTATGGTTACGCATCAGTCCACCTGTTAGTCTCGCCCCGCGCACCTGCCACTAATTTTCACCCTCCTATTTGAGGCCACCTTTTCTGTTTACTCATCCTCGGATCTTAATTTGCCCACGCGAAACAGTGACGACTCTCATCGTTCCGTGGATGTATTTTCTCGCTAGCTCTCTCGCTAAGCCACTTTATTTTCCAGCTTTCATGCTTTCGTGCCAAGTTTTAGTTTTCCTCGTGTTTATCCTAGCTTTCACGCTAGCTTCTTTTGTTTGCCTTATCCCTTTACATCAGTGTTTTTGTTCATAGCCTTTTTCCAAGATGGCTGCTGTAGGCAGGAGCTCTGTGCTCTTCTGTCATCCTTTTGTGTTTCCCTCTTGTTTTCATGTGTTATTATATTTTTTTGCCTTTTGGTCCGGGACCCTTTGGGACTGTGTGACAAGGGGTGGCACTTTCGTGACCTCTGTGGTGCTTTTTTTGTGGACTTCTGGATCTGCCTCCCGGGAGCCTTTTGGCCATGGAGACCAGCTGCTGGGTGTCTGCCACACCAGAGTCTGTTTGGAGGGACTGGAGGAGATGCGGATGAGGGGACAGGGCTGCGGAGCTAGCACTGAGCGCTGGGACGGAGAGGCTTCGCGGTGTCTTGGCTGGGTGAGCAGGTGTCGGACACCTCAGTCACCTTGGACGTATCCTCGCTCATCCATGCGGACTGGACACTGGCCGAGAGTGGAGTCGGCTGTCCTGGTTGCTTTGTTGGGTCTGCTCCTGTCTCTGGCCATCCCTCCTCCCCAGCGGACGATGGCCTAGAACACCGCAGAGGCCACCACAGTGGATATGTTTATTTTACTTTTTATTCATAGTCTGGTTGTATCTGCTGCTTTAATGTCTTTAATGTCCTCTGTGGTCTTTGATGTTTGATGTTTCCCTCTTACACACATGTAAGAGGGGATGTGTACTATGTCTATGAGTTGTTGTTTTTTTCCCTTGGCCTCAGTCTGCACCCCCTCTCCAGGGCCCAGGCTAAGACCGATTTTTTAATTTTATCTTCTATTTTTTTCTCCCCCCCCCTTGTTTACCTGTATCTCATCCTTTTTTTGTAAGGGGCGCTGGAAGCCGGCAGACCCGTCAGCGATCCTGTTCTGTCTCCCTTTAATGTTTGTCTGATCTTGAATGGGATTGTGATGAAAATTGTAATTTTCCTGAAGGAACTCTCCTGACGGAATAAATAAAGTACTATCTAATCCAATCTAAATCACTAGTGTCTCAAAGGGCTGCACAAACCACAACACAAACCACTACCACATCCTCGTTAGGCCCACATAAGGACAAGGAAAACTCACACCCGGTGGGATGTCTGTGACAATGATGACCCTAGTGGGACGTCGGTGACAATGATGACTATGAGAAGCTTGGAGAGGACGAAAGCAATGGATATCGTTGCAAATGCATCTGCAGGTTATCCATACATCTCTATGCCATGTCTGCTTTAGCACCGCCGGTAAATAGCATGTTAGCGTCGGTTAGCATAGCATGTTAGCATCGATTAGCTGGCAGCTACGCCGCGACCAAATATGTCTGATTAGCACGTAAGTCAACATCAACAAAACTCACCTTTGTGATTTCGTTGACTTTATGGTTGCAAATGCATCTGCAGGTTATCCATACATCTCTGTGCCATGTCTGTCATCGCCGGTAAAATGTGGAGACACTCCGGCACATTCAACGGGGGTCTGGCGGCAGACACTTTCGCATCTTCGGGCCAGTGGTGCAACTTGAATCCCTCCCTGTTAGTGTTGTTACACCCTCAGACAACACACTGACGAGGCATAATATCTCCAAGGTTCCAAAAAATAGTCGAAAAAACAGAAAATAACAGAGCTGAGACCCAATGTTTGCATCCCCTCTTACACACATGTAAGAGGGGATGTGTACTATGTCTATGAGTTGTTGTTTTTTTCCCTTGGCCTCAGTCTGCACCCCCTCTCCAGGGCCCAGGCTAAGACCAATTTTTTAATTTTATCTTCTATTTTTTTCTCCCCCCCCCCCTTGTTTACCTGTATCTCATCCTTTTTTTGTAAGGGGCGTTGGAAGCCGGCAGACCCGTCAGCGATCCTGTTCTGTCTCCCTTTAATGTTTGTCTGATCTTGAATGGGATTGTGCTGAAAATTGTAATTTTCCTGACGGAATAAATAAAGTACTATCTAAAATACCCTTTATCTTACCTTGTTGTGTTCTGCTTCGACGCATCCTCGGGAAAACAACACCGGCATTACCATGCCGAAGAAGAGTCTTCACAAATGTTCCCCTTCAAGCAACTTTAGCTCGTAAACTACCACGTCAATCGATGAAAGAAAACTAGCACAAAAGGAATATGTTGTTAAATCGCCATTGTTGCGGCAACTTTGGCAGCCGAACTAGAGACTCGGTGTAGCATTTAGCAGTAAACTATTGCGAGATGATGTCGGAATGTCGTTGAGCTGCGATGACGTGTCGGCTTTCATTCCATTGTGATGCAGCACAACAGGACGACTTCAAAGTCTTCCATTTGCTTACCTTTTTAAAAAAAAAAAAAAAAAAAAATCCCATTTTGCATACATGAATCTCAATCAGGACTTCATTTTTTTCCCCTTCTTCTTCGAGGAGTCAATCAACAGACTTGGACAAAGACGTTTTATTTTGCTTTCCCCGCGGGTAGCGGTGTCAAGGTAAATACAACACGAGCTTCGATTAAAACAACCTGCCCTCATCTTGACGAGTGAGTCGGCTTTGATTTCCATTTCTAAAGACCAGAACGCTATTGAAGGAGGCTTCAGCTTTGAAGGGCGGATTGCTGCCTGGGTGGATAAACACAATAAACTGTGATCTTAAGAAGATTTCCTCAAGGCTAATAGGCCGCTATACAGGCTAAACCAGGGGTGTCCAAACTTTATCCACTGGGGGCCGCACACTGAAAAATCAAAGCATTTTGACATTTTTTTTTAATTTTAAAAACCAATACAATATATGTATAAAAAATATACATTTCGGCCTCCACTCAGACTTAATCCCAGGGGTTTTGGTCCAAAAAATATTAAAAATGTGTCATTATTCAGTATTCAATCAATCAATCAATGTTTACTTATATAGCCCTAAATCACTAGTGTCTCAAAGGGCTGCACAAACCACCACGACATCCTGGGTAGGCCCACATAAGGGCAAGGAAAACTCACACCCAGTGGGACATCGGTGACAATAATGACTATGAGAACCTTGGAGAGGAGGAAAGCAATGGATGTCGAGCGGGTCTAACATGATACTGTGAAAGTTCAATCCACAATGGATCCAACACAGTCGCGAGAGTCCAGTCCAAAGCGGATCCAACACAGCAGCGAGAGTCCCGTTCACAGCGGAGCCAGCAGGAAACCATCCCAAGCAGAGGCGGATCAGCAGCGCAGAGATGTCCCCAGCCGATACACAGGCAAGCAGTACATGGCCACCGGATCGGACCGGACCCCCTCCACAAGGGAGAGTGGGACATAGAAGAAAAAGAAAAGAAACGGCAGATCAACTGGTCTAAAAAGGGAGTCTATTTAAAGGCTAGAGTATACAAATGAGTTTTAAGGTGAGACTTAAATGCTTCTACTGAGGTGGCATCTCGAACTGTTACCGGAAGGGCATTCCAGAGTACTGGAGCCCGAACGGAAAACGCTCTATAGCCCGCAGACTTTTTTTGGGCTTTGGGAATCACTAATAAGCCGGAGTCCTTTGAACGCAGATTTCTTGCCGGGACATATGGTACAATACAATCGGCAAGATAGGATGGAGCTAGACCGTGTAGTATTTTATACGTAAGTAGTAAAACCTTAAAGTCACATCTTAAGTGCACAGGAAGCCAGTGCAGGTGAGCCAGTACAGGCGTAATGTGATCAAACTTTCTTGTTCTTGTCAAAAGTCTAGCAGCCGCATTTTGTACCAACTGTAATCTTTTAATGCTAGACATGGGGAGACCCGAAAATAATACGTTACAGTAATCGAGACGAGACGTAACAAACGCATGGATAATGATCTCAGCGTCTTTAGTGGACAGAATGGAGCGAATTTTAGCGATATTACGGAGATGAAAGAAGGCCGTTTTAGTAACGCTTTTAATGTGTGCCTCAAAGGAGAGAGTTGGGTCGAAGATAACACCCAGATTCTTTACCGTGTCGCCTTGTTTAATTGTTTGGTTGTCAAATGTCAGAGTTGTATTATTAAATAGAGTTCGGTGTCTAGCAGGACCGATAATCAGCATTTCCGTTTTTTTGGCGTTGAGTTGCAAAAAGTTAGCGGACATCCATTGTTTAATTTCATTAAGACACGCCTCCAGCTGACTACAATCCGGCGTGTTGGTCAGCTTTAGGGGCATGTAGAGTTGGGTGTCATCAGCATAACAGTGAAAGCTAATCAGGGGTCACCAACGCGGTGCCCGTGGGCATCAGGTAGCCCGTAAGGACCAGATGAGTCGCCCGCTGGCCTGTTCTAAAAATAGCTCCAATAGCAGCACTTACCAGTGAGCTGCCTCTATTTTTTTAAATTTTATCTATTTACTAGCAAGCTGGTCTGGCTTTGCTCGACATTTTTAATTCTAAGAGAGACAAAACTAAAAAAAAATTTGAAAATCCCCAAAAATATTTTAAAGACTTGGTCTTCGCTTGTTTAAATAAATTCTTTATTTTTTTTAACTTTGCTTCTTATAACTTTTAGAAAGAAAATTTTAGAGGGAAAAAATACAACCTTAAAAATGATTTCAGGATTTTTAAACACATATACCTTTTTACCTTTTAAATTCCTTCCTCTTCTTTTCTGACAATTTAAATCAATGTTCAAATACATTAGTTTTTTTATTGTAAAGAATAATAAATACATTTTAATTTATTTCTTCCTTTTAGCTTCTGTTTTTTCGACGAAGAATATTTGTCAAATATTTCTTCACACTTATTATGATTAAAATTCCCCAAAAATAATCTGGCAAATCTAGAAAATCTTCACAATCAAATTCAAATCTTATTTCAAAGTCTTTTGAATTTATTTAAACATTTTTGTTCTGGAAAATCTAGAAGAAATAATGATTTGTCTTTGTTAGAAATATAGCTTGGTCCAACTTGTTAAATATTCTAACACAGTGGTCCCCAACCACCGGGCCGCGGCACGGTACCGGGCCGCAGAAGAATTTTTAATACATTTTTATAAAAATAAAAAAAGAAAAATATATATATATATATATATATATATAAATATATATATTTATTTATTTTTTATTAAATCAACATTAAAAACACAATATACACTTACAATTAGTGCACCAACCACAAAAACCTCCTTTTTTCATGACAAAAACTTCCCTTTTTAATGACAAAAAAAATAAAAAAATAAAAATAAAAACAAGGTTCCAACCCCCCGGGCCGCGGGACAAATTATTAAGCATTGACCGGTCCGCGGATACAAAAAGGTTGGGGACCACTGTTCTAACAAACTGCAGATTGGATTTTAACCTATTTAAAACATGTCATGAAAATTGTAAAATTAATCACAATCAGGAAAAATTACTAATGATGTTCCATAAATTATTTTTTTTATTTTTTTTAAAAAGATTCAAGGTAGCTAGTTTTTCCTCTTCATTTTTTTGGTTGAATTTTTAATTTTAAAGAGTCGAAATTGAATATAAATTATGTTTCAAAATTTAATTGTCATTTTTTTGTGTTTTCTCCTCTTTTAAACCGTTCAATTAAGTGTTTTTTTCATCATTTATTCTCTAGAATCTGTAGAATCAAGTTTAAATCTTATTTTAAAGTCTTTTGAATTTCTTTTAAAATTTTTGTTCTGGAAAATGTAGAAGAAATAATGTTTTGTCTTTGTTAGAAATATAGCTTGGTCCAATTTGTTATATATTCTAACAAAGTGCAGATTGGATTTTAACCTATTTAAAACATGTCGTCAAAATTCTAAAAATAATCTTAATCAGGAAAAATTACTAATGATGTTCCATAAATTATTTTTTTTATTTTTTCAAAAAGATTCAAGGTAGCTAGTTTTTCCTCTTCATTTTTTTGTTAGAATTTTGAATTTTAAAGAGTCGAAATTGAAGATAAATTATGTTTCAAAATTTAATTGTCATTTTTTTCCTGTTTTCTCCTCTTTTAAACCCTTCAATTAAGTGTTTTTTTCATCATTTATTCTCCAGAATCTGTAGAATCAAGTTTAAATCTTATTTTAAAGTCTTTTGAATTTCTTTTAAAATTTTTGTTCTGGAAAATCTAGAAGAAATAATGATTTGTCTTTGTTAGAAATATAGCTTGGTCCAATTTGTTATATATTCTAACAAAGTGCAGATTGGATTTTAACCTATTTAAAACATGTCATCAAAATTTAAAAAATGTTCTTAATCGGGAAAAATTACTTTCAATGTTCCATAAGTTCTTTTTTTAAATTTTTTTCCAAAAGATTCGAATCAGCTAGTTTTTCTCTTCATTTTTTTCTGTTGAATTTTGGATTTTGAAGAGTCGAAATTAAAGATAAACTATGTTTAAAAATGTAATTAGCATTTTTTTGTGTTTTCTCCTCTTTTAAACCGTTCAATTAAGTGTTTTTTTCATCATTTATTGTCTAGAATCTGTAGAATCAAGTTTAAATCTTATTTTAAAGTCTTTTGAATTTCTTTTAAAAAAAAATTTCTGGAAAATCTAGAAGAAATAATGATTTGTCTTTGTTAGAAATATAGCTTGGTCCAATTTGTTATATATTCTAACAAAGTGCAGATTGGATTTTAACCTATTTAAAACATGTCATCAAAATTTAAAAAAATTATCTTAATCGGGAAAAATTACTTACAATGTTCCATAAGTTTTTTTTTTTAAATTTTTTCCAAAAGATTCGAATCAGCTAGTTTTTCTCTTCATTTTTTTCTGTTGAATTTTGGATTTTAAAGAGTCGAAATTAAAGATAAACTATGTTTCAAAATTTAATTGTCATTTTTTTTCCTGTTTTCTTCTCTTTTAAACCGTTCAATTAAGTGTTTTTTCCATCATTTATTCTCTAGAATCTGTAGAATCAAATTTAAATCTTATTTTAAAGTCTTTTTAATTTCTTTTAAAATTTTTGTTCTGGAAAATCTAGAAGAAATAATGATTTGTCTTTGTTAGAAATATAGCTTGGTCCAATTTGTTATATATTCTAACAAAGTGTAGATTGGATTTTAACCTATTTAAAACATGTCATCAAAATTTAAAAAAATTATCTTAATCGGGAAAAATTACTTACAATGTTCCATAAGTTCTTTTTTTGAATTTTTTCCAAAAGATTCGAATCAGCTATTTTTTCTCTTCATTTTTTTCAGTTGAATTTTGGATTTTAAAGAGTTGAAATTAAAGATAAACTATGTTTCAAAATTTAATTATCATTTTTTTGTGTTTTCTCCTCTTTTAAATCGTTCAATTAAGTGTTTTTTTCATCATTTATTCTCTAGAATCTGTAGAATCAAATTAAAATCTTATTTTAAAGTCTTTTGAATTTCTTTTAAAATTTTTGTTCTGGAAAATCTAGAAGAAATAATGATTTGTCTTTGTTAGAAATATAGCTTGGTCCAATTTGTTATATATTCTAACAAAGTGTAGATTGGATTTTAACCTATTTAAAACATGTCATCAAAATTAAAAAAATGTATCTTAATCGGGAAAAATTACTTACAATGTTCCATAAGTTCTTTTTTAAAATTTTTTCCAAAAGATTCGAATCAGCTAGTTTTTCTCCTCATTTTTTTCTGTTGAATTTTGGATTTTAAAGAGTCGAAATTAAAGATAAACTATGTTTCAAAATGTAATTATAATTTTTTCCTGTTTTCTCCTCTTTTAAACCCTTCAATTACGGGGTTTTTTCATCATTTATTCTCTAGGATCTGTAGAATCAAATTTAAATCTTATTTTAAAGTCTTTTGAATTCTTTTAAAATTTTTGTTCTGGAAAATCTAGAAGAAATAATGATTTGTCTTTGTTAGAAATATAGCTTGGTCCAATTTGTTATATATTCTAACAAAGTGCAGATTGGATTTTAACCTATTTAAAACATGTCATCAAAATTAAAAAAAATTATCTTAATCGGGAAAAATTACTTACGATGTTCCACAAGTTCTTTTTTAATTTTTTTTCCAAAAGATTCAAATCAGCTAGTTTTTCTCTTCATTTTTTTCTGTTGAATTTTGGATTTTAAAGAGTCGAAATTGAAGATAAACTATGTTTCAAAATTTAATTATCATTTTTTTGTGTTTTCTCCTCTTTTAAACCGTTCAATTAAGTGTTTTTTTCATCATTTATTCTCTAGAATCTGTAGAATCAAGTTTAAATCTTATTTTAAAATCTTTTTAATTTCTTTTAAAAAATTTTTTCTGGAAAATCTAGAAGAAATAATGATTTGTCTTTGTTAGAAATATAGCTTGGTCCAATTTGTTATATATTCTAACAAAGTGCAGATTGGATTTTAACCTATTTAAAACATGTCATCAAAATTAAAAAAAGTATCTTAATCGGGAAAAATTACTTACAATGTTCCATAAGTTCTTTTTTTAATTTTTTTTCCAAAAGATTCGAATCAGCTAGTTTTTCTCTTCATTTTTTTCTGTTGAATTTTGGATTTTAAAGATTCGAAATTAAAGATAAACTATGTTTCAAAATGTAATTATCATTTTTTTGTGTTTTCTCCTCTTTTAAACCCTTCAATTAAGTGTTTTTTTCATCATTTATTCTCTAGAATCTGTAGAATCAAGTTTTAAATCTTATTTTAAAGTCTTTTGAATTTCTTTTAAAATGTTTGTTCTGGAAAATCTAGAAGAAATAATGATTTGTCTTTGTTAGAAATATAGCTTGGTCCAATTTGTTATATATTCTAACAAAGTGCAGATTGGATTTTAACCTATTTAAAACATGTCATGAAAATTCTAAAATTAATCACAATCAGGAAAAATTTCTAATGATGTTCCATAAATTTTTATTATTATTTTTTTTTAAAAAGATTCAAGGTAGCTAGTTTTTCCTCTTCATTTTTTTGGTTGAATTTTGGATTTTAAAGAGTCGAAATTGAAGATAAATTATGTTTCAAAATTTAATTTTCATTTTTTTCCTGTTTTCTCCTCTTTTAAACCGTTCTATTAAGTGTTTTTTTCATCATTTATTCTCTAGAATCTGTAGAATCAAATTGAAATCTTATTTTAAAGTCTTTTGAATTTCTTTTAAAATTTTTGTTCTGGAAAATCTAGAAGAAATAATGATTTGTCTTTGTTAGAAATATAGCTTGGTCCAATTTGTTATATATTCTAACAAAATGCAGATTGGATTTTAACATATTTAAAACATGTCATCAAAATTAAAAAAATGATCTTAATCGGGAAAAATTACTTACAATGTTCCATAAGTTCTTTTTTTTGAATTTTTTCCAAAAGATTCGAATCAGCTAGTTTTTCTCTTCATTTTTTCCTGTTGAATTTTACATTTTAAAGAGTCGAAATTGAAGATATATTATGTTTCAAAATTTAATTGTCATTTTTTTCCTGTTTTCTCCTCTTTTAAACGGTTCAATTAAGTGTTTTTTTCATCATTTATTCTCTAGAATCTGTAGAATTAAATTTAAATATTATTTTAAAGTCTTTTGAATTTCTTTTAAAATTTTTCTTCTGGAAAATCTAGAAGAAATAATGATTTGTCTTTGTTAGAAATATAGCTTGGTCCAATTTGTTGTATATTCTAACAAAGTGCAGATTGGATTTTAACCTATTTAAAACATGTAATCAAAATTAAAAAAATTATCTTAATCGGGAAAAATTACTTAAAATGTTCCATAAGTTCTTTTTTTGAATTTTTTCCAAAAGATTCGAATCAGCTAGTTTTTCTCTTCATTTTTTTCTGTTGAATTTTGGATTTTAAAGAGTCGAAATTGAAGATAAACTATGTTTCAAAATTTAATTTTAATTTTTTTTCCTGTTTTCTCCTCTTTTAAACCGTTCAATTAAGTGTTTTTTTCATCATTTATTCTCTAGAATCTGTAGAATCAAGTTTAAATCTTATTAAAGTCTTTTGAATTTCTTTTAAAATTTTTGTTCTGTAAAATCTAGAAAAAATAATGATTTGTCTTTGTTAGAAATATAGCTTGGTCCAATTTGTTATATATTCTAACAAAGTGCAGATTGGATTTTAACCTATTTAAAACATGTCATCAAAATTTAAAAAAATTATCTTAATCGGGAAAAATTACTTACGATGTTCCATAAGTTATTTTTTTAAATTTTTCCAAAAAGATTCGAATCAGCTAGTTTTTCTCTTCATTTTTTTCTGTTGAATTTTGGATTTTAAAGAGTCGAAATTAAAGATAAACTATGTTTCAAAATTTAATTGTCATTTTTTTCCTGTTTTATCCTCTTTTAAACCGTTCAATTAAGTGTTTTTTTCATCATTTATTCTCCAGAATCTGTAGAATCAAGTTTAAATCTTATTTTAAAGTCTTTTGAATTTCTTTTAAAATTTTTGTTCTGGAAAATCTAGAAGAAATAATGATTTGTCTTTGTTAGAAATATAGCTTGGTCCAATTTGTTATATATTCTAACAAAGTGCAGATTGGATTTTAACCTATTTAAAACATGTCATCAAAATTTAAAAAAATTATCTTAATCGGGAAAAATTACTTACAATGTTCCGTAAGTTTTTTATTTTTATTTTTTAAAAAGATTCGAATCAGCTAATTTTTCTCTTCATTTTTTTCTGTTGAATTTTGGATTTTAAAGAGTCGAAATTAAAGATAAACTATGTTTCAAAATGTAATTAGCATTTTTTTTGTGTTTTCTCCTCTTTTAAACCGTTCAATTAAGTGTTTTTTTTCCATCATTTATTCTCTAGAATCTGTAGAATCAAGTTTAAATCTTATTTTAAAGTCTTTTGAATTTCTTTTAAAATTTTTGTTCTGGAAAATCTAGAAGAAATAATGATTTGTCTTTGTTAGAAATATAGCTTGGTCCAATTTGTTATATATTCTAACAAAGTGCAGATTGGATTTTAACCTATTTAAAACATGTCATGAAAATTCTAAAATTAATCACAATCAGGAAAAATTACTAATGATGTTCCATAAATTTTTATTATTATTTTTTTTAAAAAAGATTCAAGGTAGTTAGTTTTTCCTCTTCATTTTTTTGGTTGAATTTTGGATTTTAAAGAGTCGAAATTGAAGATAAATTATGTTTCAAAATGTAATTTCCATTTTTTTCCTGTTTTCTCCTCTTTTAAACCGTTCAATTAAGTGTTTTTTTCATCATTTATTCTCTAGAATCTGTAGAATTAAATTTAAATATTATTTTAAAGTCTTTTGAATTTCTTTTAAAATTTTTCTTCTGGAAAATCTAGAAGAAATAATGATTTGTCTTTGTTAGAAATATAGCTTGGTCCAATTTGTTATATATTCTAACAAAGTGCAGATTGGATTTTAACCTATTTAAAACATGTCATCAAAATTAAAAAAATGATCTTAATCGGGAAAAATTACTTACGATGTTCCATAAGTTCTTTTTTTTAATTTTTTCAAAAAGATTCGAATCAGCTAGTTTTTCTCTTCATTTTTTTCTGTTGAATTTTGGATTTTAAAGAGTCGAAATTAAAGATAAACTATGTTTCAAAATTTAATTGTCATTTTTTTCCCGTTTTCTCCTCTTTTAAACCGTTCAATTAAGTGTTTTTTTTCATAATTTATTCTCTAGAATCTGTAGAATCAAGTTTAAATCTTATTTTAAAGTCTTTTGAATTTCTTTTAAAATTTTTGTTCTGGAAAATCTATAAGAAATAATGATTCGTCTTTGTTAGAAATATAGCTTGGTCCAATTTGTTATATATTCTAACAAAGTGCAGATTGGATTTTAACCTATTTAAAACATGTCATGAAAATTCTAAAATTAATCACAATCAGGAAAAATTACTAATGATGTTCCATAAATTATTTTTTTTATTTTTTTTAAAAAGATTCAAGGTAGCTAGTTTTTCCTCTTCATTTTTTGGGTTGAATTTTGAATTTTAAAGAGTCGAAATTGAAGATAAATTATGTTTCAAAATTGAATTGTCATTTTTTTTCCTGTTTTCTCCTCTTTTAAACTGTTCAATTAAGTGTTTTTTTTTTTATCATTTATTCTCTACAAAAAACCTTCTTGGAAAGGAAAAAAAACGACGGAATGACAGACAGAAATACCCATTTTTCATATATACAGATTTATTTATTAAAGGTAAATTGAGCAAATTGGCTATTTCTGGCAATTTTTTTAAGTGTGTATCAAACTGGTAGCCCTTGGCATTAATCAGTACCCAAGAAGTAGCTCCTGGTTTCAAAAAGGTTGGTGACCCCTGTCCGAAACCATGCATGGCGTCTAGTAGGCTTGCTGGCCCATGGCGGTGAACAACTTATCCCACACCTCCACCTTCATGATGGCCTTGCCCAAGGGACACATGGTGGCTTTCAGATCCAAGTAACTCCCCACGAAATTGATACCCGTGCCCGTGGCCTCTTCGCGCACGAAGCCGTTCTCCCGTTGCTTCTTCTCGTTGTACATCAGCTTGAACAAGTTCTTGTCGCACTCCAGCCCCTTCTTGGAGATGCCCACGGCGAACCAGTTCTTGTAAAAGTTGTAGTCCCAGGGCACCGAGAACATGATGGCCATAGTCTCGATGTAGTCCTTCTGCGAGCGCTCGTAAAGGTCGTAGGTCAGCACGCCCACGGCGCCCGTGGCTTTGCCGCTGGACTTGGTGAAGGTGCACACCTCCACCTTCAGGGGGCGCACCGTGGGTTGAGGAGGGTTGTACACCTCGCCGTTGTCCAGGTAGACCCTGAAGGAGCGTAGCAGCGGTTGTAAAATTAGGTGCGACTATACCGTGAAGAAAGAAAATCTGTAGATTTTGCAGTAAAAAACTGGCAGCGCAAACGTCATCATTTTTTATATAAAATTACTGTAAATTAACTTGGTTCCACTATTATTCCATCCATCCATCCATTTCCTACCGCTTATTCCCTTTTGGGGCCGCGGGGGGGCGCTGGCTCCTATCTCAGCTACAATCGGGCGGAAAGCGGGGTACACCCTGGACAAGTCGCCACCTCATCGCAGTCCACTATTGTTTTCTTTAGTAAAATTCTGGTGTAATTTTTTTGTTTGTTTTTATACCATCCATCCATCCATTTTCTACCGCTTATTCCCTTTCGGGGTCGCGGGGGGCGCTGGCGCCTATCTCAGCTACAATCGGGCGGAAGGCGGGGTACACCCTGGACAAGTCGCCACCTCATCGCAGTCCACTATTATTTTCTTTAGTAAAATTCTGGTGTAATTTTTTTGTTTGTTTTTATACCATCCATCCATCCATTTTCTACCGCTTATTCTCTTTCAGGGTCGCGGGGGGCGCTGGCGCCTATCTCAGCTACAATCGGGCGGAAGGCGGGGTACACCCTGGACAAGTCGCCACCTCATCGCAGTCCACTATTATTTTCTTTAGTAAAATTCTGGTGTCATTTTTTTGTCCGTTTTTATACCAATTTACTGTAAATTGAAAAATGTTACCACTGATATTTTTTTGGGTACAATTCTGGCTTAAACCTTTCATCCATCCATCCATTTTCTACCGCTTATTCCCTTTTGGGGACGCGGGGGGCGCTGGCGCCTATCTCAGCTACAATCGGGCGGAAGGCGGGGTACACCCTGGACAAGTCGCCACCTCATCGCAGTCCACTATTATTTTCTTTAGTAAAATTCTGGTGTAATTTTTTTGTTTGTTTTTATACCATCCATCCATCCATTTTCTACCGCTTATTGCCTTTCGGGGTCGCGGGGGGCGCTGGCGCCTATCTCAGCTACAATCGGGCGGAAGGCGTGGTACACCCTGGACAAGTCGCCACCTCATCGCAGTCCACTATTATTTTCTTTAGTAAAATTCTGGTGTAATTTTTTTGTTTGTTTTTATACCAATTTACTGTAAATTCCATCCATCCATTTTTCTACCGCTTATTCCCTTTTGGGGCCGCGGGGGGCGCTGGCGCCTATCTCAGCTACAATCGGGCGGAAGGCGGGGTACACCCTGGACAAGTCGCCACCTCATCGCAGTCCACTATTATCTTCTTTAGTAAAATTCCGGTGTAATTTTTTTGTTCGTTTTTATACCAATTTACTGTAAATTCCATCCATCCATTTTCTACCGCTTATTCCCTTTTGGGGTCGCGGGGGGGCGCTGGCGCCTATCTCAGCTACAATCGGGCGGAAGGCGGGGTACACCCCGGACAAGTCGCCACCTCATTGTAGTCCACTATTATTTTCTTTAGTAAAATTCTGGTGTAATTTTTTTGTCTGTTTTTATACCAATTTACTGTAAATTCCATCCATCCATTTTCTACCGCTTATTCCCTTTCGGGGTCGCGGGGGGCGCTGGCGCCTATCTCAGCTACAATCGGGCGGAAGGCGGGGTACACCCTGGACAAGTCGCCACCTCATCGCAGTCCACTATTATTTTCTTTAGTAAAATTCTGGTGTAATTTTTTTGTTTGTTTTTATACCATCCATCCATCCATTTTCTACCGCTTATTCTCTTTCAGGGTCGCGGGGGGCGCTGGCGCCTATCTCAGCTACAATCGGGTGGAAGGCGGGGTACACCCTGGATAAGTCGCCACCTCATCGCAGTCCACTATTATTTTCTTTAGTAAAATTCTGGTGTAATTTTTTTGTTTGTTTTCATACCAATTTACTGTAAATTCCATCCATCCATTTTCTACCGCTTATTCCCTTTTGGGGCCGCGGGGGGGCGCTGGCGCCTATCTCAGCTACAATCGGGCGGAAGGCGGGGTACACCCTGGACAAGTCGCCACCTCATCGCAGTCCACTATTATTTTCTTTAGTAAAATTCTGGTGTAATTTTTTTGTATGTTTTTATACCAATGTACTGTAAATTCCATCCATCCATTTTCTACCGCTTATTCCCTTTTGGGGTCGCGGGGGGGCGCTGGCGCCTATCTCAGCTACAATCGGGCGGAAGGCGGGGTACACCCTGGACAAGTCGCCACCTCATCGCAGTCCACTATTATTTTCTTTAGTAAAATTCTGGTGTCATTTTTTTGTTCGTTTTTATACCAATTTACTGTCAATTGAAAAATTTTACCACTGATATTTTTTTGGGTACAATTCTGGCTTAAACCTTTCATCCATCCATCCATTTTCTACCGCTTATTCCCTTTTGGGGACGCGGGGGGCGCTGGTGCCTATCTCAGCTACAATCGGGCGGAAGGCGGGGTACACCCTGGACAAGTCGCCACCTCATCGCAGTCCACTATTATTTTCTTTAGTAAAATTCTGGTGTAATTTTTTTGTTTGTTTTTATACCATCCATCCATCCATTTTCTACCGCTTATTGCCTTTCGGGGTCGCGGGGGGCGCTGGCGCCTATCTCAGCTACAATCGGGCGGAAGGCGGGGTACACCCTGGACAAGTCGCCACCTCATCGCAGTCCACTATTATTTTCTTTAGTAAAATTCTGGTGTAATTTTTTTGTTTGTTTTTATACCAATTTACTGTAAATTCCATCCATCCATTTTCTACCGCTTATTCCCTTTTGGGGCCGCGGGGGGCGCTGGCGCCTATCTCAGCTACAATCGGGCGGAAGGCGGGGTACACCCTGGACAAGTCGCCACCTCATCGCAGTCCACTATTATTTTCTTTAGTAAAATTCCGGTGTAATTTTTTTGTTCGTTTTTATACCAATTTACTGTAAATTCCATCCATCCATTTTCTACCGCTTATTCCCTTTTGGGGTCGCGGGGGGGCGCTGGCGCCTATCTCAGCTACAATCGGGCGGAAGGCGGGGTACACCCTGGACAAGTCGCCACCTCATCGCAGTCCACTATTATTTTCTTTAGTAAAATTCTGGTGTAATTTTTTTGTTTGTTTTTATACCAATTTACTGTAAATTCCATCCATCCATTTTCTACCGCTTATTCCCTTTTGGGGACGCGGGGGGCGCTGGCGCCTATCTCAGCTACAATCGGGCGGAAGGCGGGGTACACCCTGGACAAGTCGCCACCTCATCGCAGTCCACTATTATTTTCTTTAGTAAAATTCCGGTGTAATTTTTTTGTTCGTTTTTATACCAATTTACTGTAAATTCCATCCATCCATTTTCTACCGCTTATTCCCTTTTGGGGTCGCGGGGGGGCGCTGGCGCCTATCTCAGCTACAATCGGGCGGAAGGCGGGGTACACCCTGGACAAGTCGCCACCTCATCGCAGTCCACTATTATTTTCTTTAGTAAAATTCTGGTGTAATTTTTTTGTTTGTTTTTATACCAATTTACTGTAAATTCCATCCATCCATTTTCTACCGCTTATTCCCTTTTGGGGCCGCGGGGGGCGCTGGCGCCTATCTCAGCTACAATCGGGCGGAAGGCGGGGTACACCCTGGACAAGTCGCCACCTCATCGCAGTCCACTATTATTTTCTTTAGTAAAATTCCGGTGTAATTTTTTTGTTCGTTTTTATACCAATTTACTGTAAATTCCATCCATCCATTTTCTACCGCTTATTCCCTTTTGGGGTCGCGGGGGGGCGCTGGCGCCTATCTCAGCTACAATCGGGCGGAAGGCGGGGTACACCCCGGACAAGTCGCCACCTCATTGCAGTCCACTATTATTTTCTTTAGTAAAATTCTGGTGTAATTTTTTTGTTTGTTTTTATACCAATTTACTGTAAATTCCATCCATCCATTTTCTACCGCTTATTCCCTTTCGGGGTCGCGGGGGGCGCTGGCGCCTATCTCAGCTACAATCGGGCGGAAGGCGGGGTACACCCTGGACAAGTCGCCACCTCATCGCAGTCCACTATTATTTTCTTTAGTAAAATCCTGGTGTAATTTTTTTGTTTGTTTTTATACCAATTTACTGTAAATTCCATCCATCCATTTTCTACCGCTTATTCCCTTTTGGGGCCGCGGGGGGCGCTGGCGCCTATCTCAGCTACAATCGGGCGGAAGGCGGGGTACACCCTGGACAAGTCGCCACCACATCGCAGTCCACTATTATTTTCTTTAGTAAAATTCTGGTGTAATTTTTTTGTTTGTTTTTATACCAATTTACTGTAAATTCCATCCATCCATTTTCTACCGCTTATTCCCTTTTGGAGTCGCGGGGGGGCGCTGGCGCCTATCTCAGCTACAATCGGGCGGAAGGCGGGGTACACCCTGGACAAGTCGCCACCTCATCGCAGTCCACTATTATTTTCTTTAGTAAAATTCTGGTGTAATTTTTTTGTTTGTTTTTATACCAATTTACTGTAAATTCCATCCATCCATTTTCTACCGCTTATTCCCTTTTGGGGCCGCGGGGGGCGCTGGCGCCTATCTCAGCTACAATCGGGCGGAAGGCGGGGTACACCCTGGACAAGTCGCCACCTCATCGCAGTCCACTATTATTTTCTTTAGTAAAATTCCGGTGTAATTTTTTTGTTCGTTTTTATACCAATTTACTGTAAATTCCATCCATCCATTTTCTACCGCTTATTCCCTTTTGGGGTCGCGGGGGGGCGCTGGCGCCTATCTCAGCTACAATCGGGCGGAAGGCGGGGTACACCCCGGACAAGTCGCCACCTCATTGCAGTCCACTATTATTTTCTTTAGTAAAATTCTGGTGTAATTTTTTTGTTTGTTTTTATACCAATTTACTGTAAATTCCATCCATCCATTTTCTACCGCTTATTCCCTTTCGGGGTCGCGGGGGGCGCTGGCGCCTATCTCAGCTACAATCGGGCGGAAGGCGGGGTACACCCTGGACAAGTCGCCACCTCATCGCAGTCCACTATTATTTTCTTTAGTAAAATCCTGGTGTAATTTTTTTGTTTGTTTTTATACCAATTTACTGTAAATTCCATCCATCCATTTTCTACCGCTTATTCCCTTTTGGGGCCGCGGGGGGCGCTGGCGCCTATCTCAGCTACAATCGGGCGGAAGGCGGGGTACACCCTGGACAAGTCGCCACCACATCGCAGTCCACTATTATTTTCTTTAGTAAAATTCTGGTGTCATTTTTTTGTTCGTTTTTATACCAATTTACTGTAAATTGAAAAATTTTACCACTGATATTTTTTTGGGTACAATTCTGGCTTAAACCTTTCATCCATCCATCCATTTTCTACCGCTTATTCCCTTTTGGGGTCGCGGGGGGGCGCTGGCGCCTATCTCAGCTACAATCGGGCGGAAGGCGGGGTACACCCTGGACAAGTCGCCACCTCATTGCAGTCCACTATTATTTTCTTTAGTAAAATTCTGGTGTAATTTTTTTGTTTGTTTTTATACCAATTTACTGTAAATTCCATCCATCCATTTTCTACCGCTTATTCCCTTTCGGGGTCGCGGGGGGCGCTGGCGCCTATCTCAGCTACAATCGGGCGGAAGGCGGGGTACACCCTGGACAAGTCGCCACCTCATCGCAGTCCACTATTATTTTCTTTAGTAAAATTCTGGTGTAATTTTTTTGTTTGTTTTTATACCATCCATCCATCCATTTCCTACCGCTTATTCCCTTTTGGGGCCGCGGGGGGCGCTGGCGCCTATCTCAGCTACAATCGGGCGGAAATCGGGGTACACCCTGGACAAGTCGCCACCTCATCGCAGTCCACTATTATCTTCTTTAGTAAAATTCTGGTGTAATTTTTTTGTTTGTTTTTATACCATCCATCCATCCATTTTCTACCGCTTATTCCCTTTCGGGGTCGCGGGGGGCGCTGGCGCCTATCTCAGCTACAATCGGGCGGAAGGCGGGGTACACCCTGGACAAGTCGCCACCTCATCGCAGTCCACTATTATTTTCTTTAGTAAAATTCTGGTGTAATTTTTTCGTTTGTTTTTATACCAATTTACTGTAAATTGAAAAATTTTACCACTGATATTTTTTTGGGTACAATTCTGGCTTAAACCTTTCAATGTTTTTTTTTTTTTTTACACAGAATTATTGTAAATTGAAAAATTTTACCGCTGTTTCATTTGTTTTTTCAAAATTTGGGTGTAAAATTTATGGGTGATTTTACAACAAAATACTTCAAATAGAAAATCAGTACAACTGTTTTTTTAAAGTAAAAATCTGAAATAAAATGTACTAGGATTTTTGCTCCAAATTGCTGTAAAATAAAATTGGTGCCACTGTTGTTTTTCAGTCAAATTGTGACATAAAATGTGCTAGGATTTTTTGCTCCAAATTGCTGTAAATGAAGAATTTTTGCCACTGTTGTTTTTCGGTAAAATTCTGGCATAAAATCTATGAGATTTTTTACACCAAATTACTGTAAATTGAAAAATGATAACACTTTTATTTTTTGGGTAAAATTCTGGCATAAAAATTTTAACTGTTTAACTGAATTACTGTAAATCGGTAAAAACTTTTTTCTAGCGGTTTTTCGTATTAATTACCGCAAACTAAAAACGGCACCGCAATTTTTTTTCTGGTAAAAAAATTGTCCCACTGGGGTGAGTTTTCCTTGCCCTTATTTGGGCTCTACAGAGGATGTTGCTGTGGTTTGTGCAGCCCTTTGAGACATTGGTGATTTAGGGCTATATAAATAAACATTGATTGATTGATTGGTTGGTTGAAAATTATGGTGTAAATTGTACAATGATTTTTACACCAGAAACTATACATTTTAAAACAGTGGAACTGTTTTTGTTGTGGTAAAATTTAGGTGTAAAATTTATGGTAGGTTATTACACCAAAACTGCATAAATTACAAATCGGTACCACTCTTAGTTTTTCGATAACATTTTTGCTTTAATATTACAATGTTTTTTACACCAAATTGCTGTAAAATGAAAATTGATGCCACTGTTGTTTTTTGGTAAAATTCTGGCACAAAATCTATGGTGTTTCTTATATCAAATTCTGTAAATTGAAAATGATAACACAAATTTTTTGGTAAAATTTTAGCGTAAAAAAGTACAGTGGAGTTTAAGTGAATTACTGTGAAATAGGTAAAACTGTTTTTTTTCCTCGGTAAAATGCTGGCGTAAAATTTAGCATGGTTTTTGGAATTAATTACCATAAACTAAAAATGGTGCCACCATTTTTTTCGCGCAAAATTTTAATGTATATTGTACGATTTTTACCCAAAAAACTATAAATTTAAAAACAGATTAACTGTTTTTTTTGTGGTAAATTTCAGGTGTAAAATTTATGGTGGTGTTTACAACAATGTACCATAAATAAAAAATCAATACCACTCTTAATTTTTGGGTAAAATTCTTGCTTAAATATTACAATGTTTTTTACAGCAAATTGCTGTAAGATGAAAATTGGTGCCACTGTTTTTTGGTAAAACTCTGGCACATAATCAATTGTGTATCTTATACCGAATTCTGTAAATTGAAAAATGATAACACAATTTTTGGGGAAAAATTCTAGCATAAAAATGTACAGTGGTGTTTAAGTGAATTACTGTAAAATAGGTAAAACAGTTTTTTTTCCTCGGTAAAATTCTGGCATAAAATTTACCGTGGTTTTTTTCATTAATTACTATAAACTAAAAATGGTACCACAATTTTTTTCGAGCAAAATTCTGGTGTAAATTGTACAATGATTTTTACACCAGAAACTATACATTTTAAAACAGTGGAACTGTTTTAGTTCTGGTAAAATTTAGGTGTAAAATTTATGGTAGGTTATTACACCAAAATAGCATAAATTACAAATCGGTACCACTCTTAGTGTTTCGATAACATTTTTGCTTTAATATTACAATGTTTTTTACACCAAATTGCTGTAAAATGAAAATTGATGCCACTGTTGTTTTTTGGTAAAATTCTGCCACAAAATCTATGGTGTTTCTTATACCAAATTCTGTAAATTGAAAATGAAAACACAAATTTTTTGGTAAAATTTTTGCGTAAAAATCTACAGTGGAGTTTAAGTGAATTACTGTAAAATAGTTAAAACTGTTTTTTTTTCCTCGGTAAAATGCTGGCATAAAATTTAGCATGGTTTTTAGAATTAATTACCATAAACTAAAAATGGTACCACAATTTTTTTCGCGCAAAAGTTTAATGTATATTGTACGATTTTTACACAAAAAACTATAAATTTAAAAACAGAGTAACTGTTTTTTTTTGTGGTAAATTTCAGGTGTAAAATTTATGGTGGTGTTTACAACAATGTACCATGAATAAAAAATCAATACCACTCTTAATTTTTGGGTAAAATTCTTGCTTAAATATTACGATTTTTTACAGCAAATTGCTGTAAGATGAAAATTGGTGCCACTGTTTTTCGGTAAAATTCTGGCACATAATCAATTGTGTATCTTATACCGAATTCTGTAAATTGAAAAACGATAACACAATTTTTGGGGAAAAATTCTTGCATAAAAATGTACAGTGGTGTTTAAGTGAATTACTGTAAAATAGGTAAAACTGTTTTTTTTCCTCGGTAAAATGCTGGCATAAAATTTACCGTGTTTTTTTTTAATTAATTACCATAAACTAAAATGGTACACAATTTTTTTCGAGTAAAATTCTGGCGTAAATTGTACGATGATTTTTACACCAAAAAACTATAAATTTAAAAACAGAGTAACTGTTTTTTTGTGGTAAATTTCAGGTGTAAAATTTATAGTGGTGTTTACAACAAAGTACCATAAAAAAAAATCGGTACCACGCTTAATTTTTTGGTAAAATTTTTGCTTAAATATTGCGATGTTTTTACAGCAAATTGCTGTAAGATGAAAATTGGTGCCACTGTTTTCGGTAAAATTCTGGCTCAAAATCTATGGTGTTTCTTAAACCGAATTACTGTAAATATTTTTTGTTAAAATTCTAGCAGAAAAATTTACAGTGCTGTTTGAATGAATTACTGGAAATCTGCAAATCGTTAAACATTTTTTTTTCTCGGTAAAATGCTTGCATAAAATTTACCATGGTTTTTAGAATGAATTACCATGCACTAAAAACGATACCGATATTTTTTTGTGGTAAAATTCTGCTGTAAATTGTACAATGATTATTACACGATCAACTCTAATTTTAAAAACAGTGGAACCGTTTTTTTTTTCGTGGTAAAATTCAGGTGTGGAATTTACGGTGGTGTTAACACCAAAATACTGTAACTTTAAATTGGTTTCACTCTTATTATTTTGGTAAACTTTTTCTTAAATATAATGATTTTTACACCAAATTACTGTTAATTGAAAATTGGCACTGCTGTTATTTTTTCGCTAAAATGCTGCCACATTATTGTAAATTTAAAACGGTACCAATTTTTTTAATATATATATTTTTTTAATTCTCAAGTAAAATTTTTGGTAGTTTATACATTAAATTACCGTAAATTTTAAAAGTTATGACACATACATTACTGTAAATTGAACATTTATTTTTTGGGGGGATAAAATTCTGGCGTAAAAATTTTTTTTATTTTTATTTTTTTTAATCCTCAAGTAAAATTTATGGTAGTTTATACATTAAATTACCGTAAATTTTAAAAGTTATAACTACATATATGGTTTGCACACATACATTAGTGTAAATTGAACATTGAATTTTTGAGGGATAAAATTCTGGCGTAAAATTTTTTTTATTATTATTTTTTTAATTTAAATTTAAAACGGTACCAATTTTTTTAATATATATATTTTTTTAATTCTCAAGTAAAATGTATGGTAGTTTATACATTAAATTACCGTACATTTTTAAAAGTTATAACTACATATATGGTTTTGCACACTACCATTACTGTAAATTGAACATTTAATTTTTTGGGGATAAGATTCTGGCGTAAATTTTTTTTTTTTTTTTTTTTTTTAATTCTCAAGTAAAATTTATGGTAGTTTATACATTAAATTACCGTACATTTTAAAAGTTATAACTACATATATGGTTTGCACACATACATTACTGTAAATTGAACATTTATTTTTTTGGGGGATAAATTATGGCGTAAAATTTTTTAAATATATTTTTTTTAATCTCAAGTAAAATTTATGGTAGTTTATACATTAAATTACCGTACATTTTTAAAGTTATAACTACATATATGGTTTGCACACATACATTACTGTAAATTGAACATTTATTTTTTTGGGGGATAAAATTCTGGCGTAAAATCTTTGTTTTTTACACCAAATTACTGTTAATTGAAAATCGTTGTCATTCGCATTTTTGCAGGAAAATTCAGGTGTAAAATTTACTGTGGTGTTTACACCAAAATACCGTCAATTAAAAATCGGTACCACTCTTTATTTTTCGGTAACATTTTTGCTTAAATTTTACAATGGTTTTTACACCAAATTACTGTAGATTGAAAACTGGCACCACTGTTATTTTTTTCGATAAAAAGCTGGCGTAAAATTTACCGTGCTTTTGACACCGAATTATTGTAAATTCAAAACAATACCACAGTTTTTTTTTTAAATCTACAATTTTTTTTTACACTGAATTACTGTAAATTGAAATTGTTGTCACTGGTATTTTTGCAGTAAAATTCAGGTGTAAAATTTACGGTTGTGTTTACACCAAAATACCGTCAATTAAAAATCGTTACCAGTCTTTATTTTTCGGTAACATTTTTGCTTAAATATTACAATGGTTTTTACACCAAATTACTGTAGATTGAAAACTGGCAGCACTGTTATTTTTTTCCGATAAAAAGCTGGCGTAATATTTACCGTGCTTTTGACACCAAATTATTGTAAATTTAAAACGGTACCACAGTTTTTTTTTTTAAATCTACAATATTTTTTTTTACACCGAATTACTGTTGATTGAAAATCGTTGTCACTGGTATTTTTGCGGTAAAATTCAGGTGTAAAATTTACGGTTGTGTTTACACCAAAATACCGTCAATTAAAAATCGGTACCACTCTTTATTTTTCGGTAACATTTTTGCTTAAATATTACAATGGTTTTTACACCAAATTACTGTAGATTGAAAACTGGCACCACTGTTATTTTTTTCGATAAAAAGCTGGCGTAAAATTTACCGTGCTTTTGACACCGAATTATTGTACATTTAAAACGGTACCACAGTTTTAAAAAAGTATATACACATTTTTTTTTACACCAAATTACTGTTAATTGAAAATCGTTGTCACTGATATTTTTGCGGTAAAATTCAGGTGTAAAATTTACGGTTGTGTTTACACCAAAATACCGTCAATTAAAAATCGGCACCAGTCTTTATTTTTTGGTAACATTTTTGCTTAAATATTACAATGGTTTTTACACCAAAATACTGTAGATTGAAAACTGGCACCACTGTTATTTTTTCCGATAAAAACTGGCGTAATATTTACCGTGCTTTTGACACCGAATTATTGTAAATTCAAAACGGTACCACAGTTTTTTTTTTAAATCTACAATATTTTTTTTACACCGAATTACTGTTAATTGAAAATCGTTGTCACTGGTATTTTTGCGGTAAAATTCAGGTGTAAAATTTACGGTTGTGTTTACACCAAAATACCGTCAATTACCACTCTTTATTTTTCGGTAACATTTTTGCTTAAATATTACAATGGTTTTTTACACCAAATTACTGAAAACTGGCCCCACTGTTATTTTTTCCGATAAAAAGCTGGCGTAATATTTACAGTTTTAAAAAAATATATACAAAATTTTTTTTACACCGAATTACTGTTAATTGAAAATCGTTGTCACTGATATTTTTGCGGTAAAATTCAGGTGTAAAATTTACGGTTGTGTTTACACCAAAAAAAACGTCAATGAAAAATCGGTACCACTCTTTTTTCAGTAACATTTTAGCTTAAATATATGATGTTTTTTATACCAAATTACTGCGAATTGTGTTTTAAAACCCTAAAATCATTTTTAAGGTTGTATTTTTTCTCTAAAATTGTCTTTCTGATAGTCATAAGAAGCAAAGGAAAAAAATAAATAATGAATTTATTTAAACAAGTGAACACCAAGTCTTAAAAATATTTTCTTGGATTTTCAAATTCTATTTGAGTTTTGTCTCTCTTAGAATAAAAAATGTCAAGCAAAGCGAGACCAGCTTGCTAGTAAATAAATACAATTTAAAAAATAGAGGCAGCTCACTGGTAAGTGCCGCTATTGGAGCTATTTTTAGAACAGGCCAGCTGGCGACTCATCCGGTCCTTACGGGCGACCTGGTGCCCGCGGGCACCGCGTTGGTGACCCCTGGTGTAGACGGATGGCTTGCACTGCTTAATTGCAGCCAGCAGAGGCGCTGTTGCCGATTTCGTCTAAACTCATATGAAAAGTTGATCTAAATCCACACAATCACAGCTTTTTTCATGTCGTGAAATTAGCACTATTCCTTTGGATAATTTTTCGCGTTTTTATTCAGACTGTCCGGGTGTACATGATCGTGTCCAGGTGAGCGCTTACTTGGGGTTAATGAGGCAGTAGTTGTTGGTCAAATTAGTGATCTCGATGGTCACGCTCCTCCTGCTCTCCACATCAGCGGCCACGGCTTCTGCGGACTCCGTCATGTTGTTGGCTGGCATACAAAAAAAAAAAAAAAAAAAGGGAGAAATTGAGCAAAACTCGAGAAGACTGAGGAAGCACTTAAGTATCCCCAAGCCCCGTCCCCAATCGTGAGAATTATTCCACATAAAACGTCCTCCTGACCTATACTCTGCTGACATTGCTCTGCTCGGCATTCCGCTGACCTTCCAAGGCACAGGTGGCGACGCCGCGCTTATAAATGATGGATTTTGGGCAGATAATGAGAAGGTGTGAAGTGTAGCTCAGGGGCCAGGAAAGGATAGAATGGCGTCTTCTGTCTTGACTGCCTGCCATCATCGCCCTCTAATTAGCCGCTGTCCATTTTGCAATTACTGCTACTACTTGTGTGCACTCATCGAACTTAAAAGTCATCCGTGTGACCACAAGGACACTTAATCTGTTTTTTAACTAAAACAATTACACAAATTCAACTTTTTACTACACATACATATAAATATACATATATATAGTCCAGGTTTCTGTGGTTTATCGGTTATACAGTGTTCAATACCGGGGTAGAGCAAAACATACTGTTTTTTCCTGACCTATTTCATCCGTACAAGCCTGTTTCACATGTTTCCCTGCTCAGGCTCCCCTGAAGAGCAGGGAAACCCATAAAACAGGCGTGTAGGGATGAAATAGCTTCTGTGTTTTTTCCCCTGACCCATTTCATCCATACAAACCTGTTTCACATGTTTCCCTGCTCTTCAGGGGATCCCTGGCAGGGAAATCTGCGAAACAGGCTTGTACGGATGAAATAGCGTCTGTTAAGGATCCCCTGAAGAGCAGGGAAACCTGTGAAACTGGCTTGTAGGGATGAGATAGCCTCTCTGTTTTTTGATAACCTATTTAATTGTAAATAAATGAAAAGACGCAGAGGCTATTTCATGCCTACAAGCCTATTTCAAAGGTTTCCCTGCTCAGGATTCCCCGGATCAGCAGGGAAACCTGTGAAACTGACTTATAGGGATGACATAGCCTCTGTGGTTTTTCATGACCTATTTCATTGTAAATGAATGAAAAAACACATAGGCTATTTTATCCCTACAAGCCTGTTTCACAGGTTTCCCTGCTCAGGATTCCCCGGAAGAGCAGGGAAACCCATGAAACAGGTTTGTAGGGATAAATTAGCCTCTGCAGTTTTTCCTGACCTATTTCATCCATACAAGCCTGTTTCACAGGTTTCCCTGCTATTCAGGGGATCCCTGGCAGGGAAATCTGCGAAACAGGCTTGTACGGATGAAATAGCCTCTGTGTTTTTTCCTGACCTATTTCATTGTAAATAAATGAAAAAATGGCTACGAGCATGTTTCACAGGTTTCCCTGCTCAGGATCTGCTGAAGAGCAGGGAAACCTGTGAAACTGGCTTATAGGGATGAAATAGCCTCTCTGTTTTTTCCTGACCTATTTCATTGTAAATAAATGAAAAAACGCAGAGGCTATTTCATCCCTACAAGCAGTTACAAAGGTTTCCCTGCTCAGGATTCCCCGGAAGAGCAGGGAAACCTGTGAAACTGACTTATAGGGATGACATAGCCTCTGTGGTTTTTCATGACCTATTTCATTGTAAATGAATGAAAAAACACATAGGCTATTTTATCCCTACAAGCCTGTTTCACAGGTTGCCCTGCTCAGGATCTGCTGAAGAGCAGGGAACACTGTGAAACTGGCTTATAGGGATGAAATAGGCTCTCTGTTTTTTCCTGACCTATTTCGTTGTAAATAAATGAAAAAACGCAGAGGCTATTTCATCCCTACAAGCATGTTTCACAGGTTTCCCTGCTCAAGATCTCCTGAAGAGCAGGGAAACCTGTGAAACTGACTTATAGGGATGACATAGCCTCTGTGGTTTTTCATGACCTATTTCATTGTAAATGAATGAAAAAACACATAGGCTATTTTATCCCTACAAGCCTGTTTCACAGGTTTCCCTGCTCAGGATTCCCCGGAAGAGCAGGAAAACCCGTGAAACAGGCTTGTAGGGATGAAATAGCCTCTGCGGTTTTTCCTGACCTATTTCATCCATACAAGCCTGTTTCACAGGTTTCCCTGCTCAAGATTCCCCGGAAGAGCGGGAAAACCCGTAAAACAGGCGTGTAGGGATGAAATAGCCTCTGTGTTTTTTTTCCTGACCCATTTCATCCATACAAACCTGTTTTCCTGCTGTTCCGGGGAATCCTGAACAGGAAAACCTGTGAAACAGGCTTGTAGGGATAAAATAGCCTATGTGTTTTTTTCATTTATTTACAATGAAATAGGTCATGAAAAAACACAGAGGAAATTTCATTCCTACAAGCCATTTTCACAGGTTCCTCTGCGAAACAGGCTTGTACGGATGAAATAGCCTTTATGTTTTTTCCTGACCTATTTCATTGTAAAATAAATGAAAAAGTGCAGAGGCTATTTCATCCCTACAAGCATGTTTCACAGGCTTCCCTGCTCAGGAACACCTGAAGAGCAGAAGAACCTGTGAAACTGGCTTGTAGGGATGAAATTGCCTCTGTGTTTTTTCCTGACCTATTTCATTGTAAATAAATGGAAACACACAGAGGCTATTTCATCCCTACAAGCCTGTTTCACAGGTTTCCCTGCTCAGGATTCCCCGGAAGAGCAGGAAAACCCGTGAAATAGGCTTCTAGGGATGAAATAGCCCTCGCGGTTTTTCCTGACCTATTTCATCCAAACAAGCCTGTTTCACAGGTTTCCCTGCTCTTCAGGGGATCCCGAGCAGGGAAATCTGTGAAACAGGCTTGTACGGATGAAATAGTGTCTGTTAAGAATCCCCTGAAGAGCAGAAAAAATCTGTGAAACTGGCTTGTAGGGATGAAATAGCCTCTCTGTTTTTTGATAACCTATTTAATTGTAAATAAATATAAAAAACACAGAGGCTATTTCATCCCTACAAGCCTGTTTCAAAGGTTTCCCTGCTCAGGATCCCCTGAAGAGCAGGGAAACCTGTGAAACTGGCTTATAGGGATGACATTGCCTCTGTGGTTTTTCATGACCTATTTCATTGTAAATGAATGAAAAAACACATAGGCTATTTTATCCCTACAAGCCTGTTTCACAAGTTTCCCTGCTCAGGATTCCCCGGAAGAGCAGGAAAACCCGTGAAACAGGCTTTTAGGGATGAAATAGCCTCTGTGGTTTTTCCTGACCTATTTCATCCATACAAGCCTGTTTCACAGGTTTTCCTGCTTAGGATCTCCTGAAGAGCAGGGAAATATATATATATATATATATATATATATATATATATATATATATATATATATATATATATATATATATATATATATATATATACATATATACATATATATATATATATATATATATATATATATAAATATATATATATATATATATGTATATATATATATATATATATATATATATATATATATATATATATATATATATATATATATACACACAATTTATTGTCCCAACCTTATTGATAAAGCAAGAAATTCTACTAATTAACCCTGATAAGGTTCACCTGTGAAGTAACTATTTCAGCTGACTACTTCTTGAAACTCATGGAGAGAATGCCAAGAGTGTACAAAACAGTAATCAGAGCGAAGTGTGGCTATTTTGAAGGAACTAGAAAATAATGTTCTCAGTAATTTCACCTTTTTTTTGTCAAGTACATAACTCCACATGTGATCATTCATAGTTTTGATGCCTTCAGGGACAATCTAGAATCAAGGGTATAAAACGTATGGCCCATGGGTTTAAGTATAAAAATGTACCTGACATTTTTGAATGAAAGAAACTGCTGTTCTAAATGTGTCCACTGGATGTCGCAATAGCAATTCTTTGTATCTTTGTGGCTGATGCTACACATGTACAAAATACACCACATGATGTTAGAACATCTGTCGAGGAAAATGATCAAACTACATAACATCCTGTAATTAGATTTTGATATAATTTTTTTAATCTCGATGGATTGAAAATAAACACCAATGACTTGACTGATAAACATGATCACAAATTTATTCAGAAAACATAAATAAGGCCAGATAAAGTATATATACTATTAACCACAACAGGTAATTGCATAAAAAAAAAACAACATTTTGATTTGTTTTATTTTCAAACAAAGAAAATAATCTGGAGTCGTCTTTATTATTAAGTTATCGTGCCATGATTTTACCAGATTTTTCCTCCATGTGGCCCCCCCGATCTAAAATGAGTTTGACAGGCCTGTGTTTTCTGCGATAAGGTGGCGACTTGTCCAGGGTGTACTCCGCCTTCCGCCCGATTGTAGCTGAGATAGGCACCAGGGAATAAGCGTTAGAAAATGGATGGAAGGATGCCAGTGTTTTCTTTATTTACATGACTGTTTATATAATAGACAGTCATAAAAATAAAGAAAAAACATTGAATGAGAAGGTGTGTCCAAACTTTTGGCCTGTACTGTATACACACACACACACACACACACACACACACACACACACACACACACACACACACACACACACATATATATATATATATATATATATTTTTTTTTTATTTATTTTTTTAAGTATATATATTTTCACCAGGCCCTGCGATGAGGTAGGGACTTGTCCAGGGTGTAACCCGCCTTCCGCCAGATTGTAGCTGAGCTAGGCTCCAGCGCCCCCTGCGACTCCGAAGGGTATAAGCGGTAGAAAATGGATGGATGGATACTTTCACCAAAAGACTACATAAAAAGTCTGTTTTCATATTAAAAACTCACCTGAAGTTTCTTCTTTGATCCGGAAACATTTTTTTTGACTGAAAAGTTACATTAAAAGTATATTTGTTTTTTTTACCATTATAAGACAACAAGAAAAGTTTTTATTACTATTATTATATTTCATCCCACGACCTTGAAAGGAACAAGACGTAGGAAATGGATGGATGTGCAAACAACTGACATGAAGTTTCTTATTTTTTGTAAACCAAAAAGTGTTTTTTGACCAACAAGTTACACAAAGAGTATTTTTTTCCACAACAGTAAATGACAAAATTACATTACAGTCATTTTTTTTTCCTTTTACAGATAAATGACACCAAATGTTGTTTTTTGACCAAAAACCAAGAGAGTACAAGTCAGTTTTTTGGACAAAACACATAGCTGCTTACCTGCTGGACGACCTGTCGGTGCTCTGAAGTTCCAAAGTGTGGTAAAAAAAGGAGGAGGTGGCTACCTTTTTTTTTTTTTTTTTTTTTGAAAAAAAGACAACACCCTTCTGATGAAAAAAGGTGTACAGGTTTTTTTTTTTAACTCAGCCAGCCGTGACCCCCAGCGTTTTTATGCAATGACAGCAAATATGTCACAGGGCCGCACCCAGGTCTGCGGCTTGCATTTGACTACAGGGTCCTGTTAGCAAACAAGGAGTCGATCCATCCTGTTCTCTATCCTTCAGGGTTTATTTGTGTTTCTGACAGACTCAGGTGGCTGACATTGTGCAACAGGAGACAAGTTGGGACAAAAGATCTTACTCATACATTCCAGTTACATTTTTTCGGGGGACGAACTACATTACTCTTTTTTTTTTTGGGCAACAAATAATGATTGGTTCAAGTTGTTATTTGAATTCTCGCCAAATACTCGCCCATGTGAGGTAGATTTTGTCAAAATTCTTAATGCTGAAATTTAAACTCAAATTTAACACACGAACGTGCTTGTCGGTCCTCTAAAGGTGTGTACCGACTTCGGAGGTGGTTCGTGTAGACCAAGGGTGTCAAACTCAAATACAGAGTGGGCCAAAATTTTAAACTGAACGAAGGTTGAACAAATTAATCCTTTAATGGGGACCCAAACAAGTTTTGCATTGAATCTTGACCAAGCAAGGCTTATATAACTTTATAGTGACCTGCAAAATCCATCCATCCATCCATTTTCTACCGCTTATTCCCTTTTTGGGGTCGCGGGGGGCGCTGGCGCCTATCTCAGCTACAATCGGGGGATAGGTTGATTGGCAACACTAAATTGGCCCTAGTGTGTGAATGTGAGTGTGAATGTTGTCTGTCTATCTGTGTTGGCCCTGCGATGAGGTGGCGACTTGTCCAGGGTGTACCCCGCCTTCCGCCCGATTGTAGCTGAGACCTGCAAAATCGAGTTTTAAATAATAATAATTAAAAAATATCAATGGCATATGAAATAAAATAAAAATACAAATTGAATGCCTCTTTTCGGCGGCGGGTTTGAGTTGGGTCGGGGTTTGGTGGTATATTGTAGCATCCCGGAAGAGTTAGTGATGCAAGGGGTTTTGGGTATTTTGTTTGGTTGCGTTTATGTTGTGTTACGGTGCGGATGTTCTCCCGAAATGTGTTTGTCATTCTTGTTTGCTGTGGGTTCACAGTGTGGCGTATATTTGTAACAGTGTTAAAGTTGTTTATACGGCCACCCTCAGTGTGACCTGTATGGCTGTTGACCAAGTATGCATTGCATACACTTGTGTGTGTGTATGAACCGCATATATTATGTGAGCGGGCCGTGACGCTGTTTGTATGGAAGAAAAGCGGATGTTGCGACATGTAGAGAACGCCAAAGGCCCGCCCCCAATATTATTGTCCGGGTGGAAGTCGGGAGAAATTCGAGAAGGGCACTGGACTTCGGGAGTCTCCCGGGAAAATCGGGAGGGTTGACGAGTATGAGTATTAGTGGTGAATGCGGTGTTACAGCGGCGGGCCAGTTCTAATGTTATTTTGATATTGCCTCAAGGGCCAAATGAAATTACACGGCGGGCCAAATTTGGCCCGCGGGCCAGAGTTTGACACCCATGGTGTAGACACCCAAAAGTTACAGTGCTCTGCATAGTTTTCCATATAATTATTGCATTCTTCCCTGCTGCACTATTTTTCTTTTGTCATTAAAAACATTTTCCCTGCACTTCGCCTGCCGTCCCTGCATCCTGGGGTGCAACCAATCTTACTCAAATTCAACACACACGAACGGGCTTGTCGGTCCTCTACAGGTGTGAACCAACTTTGGAAGTTGCTCGTGTAGACACCCTAAAGTTGCAGTGCTCTGTAGGGTGCATTGAGAAATTACATGTACCAGCGCCACCATGTGGTGTATATGTCGGAAAAATAATAGTGCAGAGAATACGTCATTAATTGTTCACCCTTTTGTGTGCGGCAGAGTAGAAAATTAGGACACCCCTTAGTGCAATTTCCTGTTTTCCTCTAATTACTAATTAAAGGCCTACTAAAATGAGATTTTCGTATTCAAACGGGGATAGCAGGTCCATTCTATGTGTCATACTTGATCATTTCGCGATATTGCCATATTTTTGCTCAAAGGATTTAGTAGAGAACATCCACGATAAAGTTCCCAACTTTTGGTCGCTAATAAAAAAGCCTTGCCTGTACCGGAAGTAGCAGACGATGTGGGCGTGACGTCACGGGTTGTGGAGCTCCTCACATCTGAACATTGTTTACAATCATGGCCACCAGCAGCGAGCGCGATTCGGACCGAGAAAGCGACAATTTCCCCATTTATTTGAGTGAGGATGCAAGATTCGTGGATGAGGAAAGTGAGAGTGAAGGACTAGAGAAAAAAAAAAAGACTAGAGGGCAGTGGAAGCGATTCAGATGTTTTTCGACACATTTACTAGGATAATTCTGGAAAATCCTTTATCCTATTTTGTATTCTTTGAAATCATTTTTTATTACTTACATAACTTGGAATTTGTTGGTTGATTTTTTGAAATTTTATTTTGTTTAATTTTTTTTAATAATTTAGAATTCTTATTTCGTATAGTTTGAAGTGTATGGTTTGAGTTTTTCTTTTTGTGAAGTGTACACGTTTTTTTTTTAATTTTTTTATTTCAATTTATTTATTTATTTATTTTTTAGATATTAATGTGGAACTCTATTTAAAAATCCTATATTGTATTGTTTGAAGTCTTTTGTTTTCTGTTTGTTTGTTAAGTCCAT
This sequence comes from Nerophis ophidion, assembly GCF_033978795.1. Classification (NCBI taxonomy): domain Eukaryota; kingdom Metazoa; phylum Chordata; class Actinopteri; order Syngnathiformes; family Syngnathidae; genus Nerophis; species Nerophis ophidion. The sequence continues at coordinate 12,583,452 of NC_084617.1, read as the reverse complement.
TACTTGGAATTTTTTGTTTTCTTTTTTTTCAAAATGGTTCCATTATATTTTGTCAAATTTTTTAAATTTGTAATTTTTAAAAAAATACCATTTTGTATTGTTTGAAGCGTCAGTTTGATTGTGTTTTTGTAACATGTAACATTTTTTTTCATTTTTAAAATTTCTTTATTTTATTGTTTCTTTTTGTAGTTGTAACTTGGAATTCTATTTCAGATCCTATTTTGTATTCTTTGAAATGTTCATCTTTTTTTATTACGTACATAACTTGGAATTTTTGTTGTTGATTTTTTCAAATTTTATTTTGTTTAATTTTTTTTTTAATAATTTGAAATTCTGTTTAACATCTTATTTTGTATAGTTTGAAGTGTTAGGTCTGAGTGTTTCTTTTTGTGACGTGTACACGTTTTATTTTTATTTGTATTTATTTCATTTTATTTATTTATTTATTTATCTTTTAAATATTAATGTGGAACTCTATTTAAAAATCCTATATTGTATTGTTTGGAGTCTTTCGTTTTCTGTTTTTTTTTTTTAAGTGCATTACTTGGAATTTTTAGTTTTCTTTTCTTTCAAAATGTTTCTATTATATTTTGTCGAATTTTTTAAATTTCTAATTTGATTTAAAATATTATTTTGTATTGTTTGAAGCGTCAGTTTTATTGTGTTTTTGTAACATGTAAACCTTTTTTTTATTTTTTAAAATTTCTTTATTTTATTGTTTCTTTTTCTAATTGTAAATTGGAATTCTATTTCAGAATCCTAGTTTGTATTCTTTGAAATCTTTTTTTTTATTACTTAACCTTCCTCTTGTGTTAGCTTTCTGTTACCATCTCTTATGTTAACGGGTCAGTTTTGACCCATGTCTTAAATCAGCTGTAAAATACACTAAAAACAATTATCTATCATCCGATTTGTTTCTCATCTCTTGGTTACCTCGTCAGGCTTCCTTATCCTTGAAAATATTGGTTTTAATATTTTTGGTTTGGGCCATTGGGCCTTTTTTTTTGTCAGTATACCCCTCGATTTAAATTTTAAAAAATGGTAAAACGAACCTCAAATAATAAAAATAAGGTTGTTGTGTTACCTAACTATTACTAAGGGGCATTAGAACACATCTCTTAAATAAATGTGTTTTATTCATTATTTCATTTTAAGAATTTTAACCATAGTACCATCTATGGTGTTACGGGTCAATTTCGACCCATATATATTTACTTCAAGAAAAAGGCTAAAAAGTATTTTTTTCAGCAACAGAAATCCAACATCAAACAAACAACGACCAATCAAGCAAATGAAACCAAGAGAAATAGATTACTAGTTCCAAAACTAATAAAAAAACAAAATCAGAGTGGCAAAAAGTGACACTTTTAGTGTCCGTCTTTTGTTTGTTTTTGTACAGGATAGCAAGGTAAAATGAGAATCCACTAAAGCTCACATGATTGGGAGAGGAGCTGGCTGTCAGTGTGTTCAGTTTTGGCTCTTATTATTGCTTTATCATCTTATTTTTATAACCGGGTCGAAACCGACCCTAACAACACCAAGGGCATAATTTCTACCAGAGCATTTTATAATTTAGTGAAAAAAATTCAAATGTTTTATTTTGTCGACAAAGAGGTTCCTGACAAAGTCAAAAAGCTTTGATGCAAAAAATAAATGTATGTGGTGTTTTTATGCATTTAAAAACTAAAACGGGTCGAAGGTTAAATAACTTTGAATTTTTTTTTTCTTTTTTTAATTTTCTTTAGTTTCATTTTTTTTTTAATTATTTGGAATTCTTATTTTGTATAGTTTGAGTTTTTCTTTTTGTGACGTGTACACGTTTTAATTTATTTTATTTATTTTTTTTTTTTATCATTAATGTGGAACTCTTTCGTTTTCTGTTTGTTTGTTAAGTGCATTACTTGGAATTTTCTGGTTTCTTTTTTCAAAATTTTCCATTATATTTGATCTTATTTTTTAAATTACATGGAATTCAATTTCACATCTTTTTTTTTGTATTGCTTGAAGTGTTTTTTTTTTGTTTTTTTTAATTCCGCGTCTTTTATATATTTGAGTTTAGATGTCTGGTTGGAGCATGTGGACAAATTTACACTAAAATAAATACTTTTTACATCTTTTATTTACAATTAAATACCCAGCTATAAAAGGATTTATTACAATTGAAAAAGTTGACCTGAAATCTGAAGAAAGGGAAAAAAATCATCACGTTCAAGTTCCGACAAATTTTATTGTGAATTGTGGCAAATTAATTCCTAACGAGTCATTTGGTCGTAAATCTCCACCTTAACGATGGCCTTGCCCACGGTGGACATGGTGCCCCTGATGTCCACGTAGTTGGCGCTGTACACCAGCCCGCTGCCGTTGGCGTCGGCCCGGCTGAAGTGGCTGAGGTCCTTGCCGTCGTACATCTGATCGTAGAGCTTCTTGTCGCAGTCGTGCGACTGCTCCAGCACGCCCAGCGCCAGGCGGTTCTTGTACAGGTTGTGGTCGTAGGGCACCGAGAACATGACGGCGATGCGGTGCGCGCTGACCCGGCTCTGCGTGTGGAAGAGGTCGTAGGTCAGCAGGCCCACGGCGCCGGTGGCCGTGTGGTCGTCCTTGATGAAGGAGCACACCTCGGTGTGGGTGCCGCGGATGGTCGGCTGCGGCGGGTGGTGGCAGAAGCCGCTGGACATGAAAACCCTGAGACGCAAAAACAACTTTGTGTGAGTTCCCCTTCCTTGCCGCAACACCCGATATTGATCGATGAAGCGTGTCGGCACACACTGGACATTGGTGTGCCCGCTTGCTGTGTGCAATGAGGCGCTGACATGATGGATGGATGCATGCTGCTCTGCACCGCCATCGCAAACATTCATGAAAAAAAAACATAAAAAAAAAAAAAAACACAGCTACAGTGGGGCAAAAAAGTATTTAGTCAGCCACCGATTGTGCAAGTTCTCCCACTTAAAATGATGACAGAGGTCTGTAATTTCTATCATAGGTACACTTCTACTGTGAGAGACAAAATGTGGAAAGAAAATCCAGGAATTCACATTGTAGGAATTTTAAATAATTTATTTGTAAATTATGGTGGAAAATAAGTATTTGGTCTCACTGATGGAAAATCTCACGATACATGGCCTCATTCATTCTTTCCTTAACACGGATCAATCGTACTGTCCACTTAGCAGAAAAACAGCCCCAAAGCATGATGTTTCCACCCCCATGCTTCACAGTAGGTATGGTTTTCTTGGGATGCAACTCAGTACTCTTCTTCCTCCAAACAGGACGAGTTGAGTTTATACCAAAATGGATACATGGATGATACAGCAGAATGTCATGTGGTCAGATGAAACCAAAATAGAACTTTTTTGGTTTAAACTCAACTCGTCGTGTTCGGAGGAAGAATAATATTGAGTTGCATCCCAAGAACACCATACCTACTGTGAAACATGGGGGTGGAAACATCATGCTTTGAGGCTGTTTTTCTGCTAAGGGGACAGGACGATTGATCCGTGTTAAGGAAAGAATGAATGGGGCCATGTATCGTGAGATTTTCCATCAGTGAGAGCTTTGAATGGTTGACCAAATACTTATTTTCCACCATAATTTTGAAATAAATTCTTTAAAATTCCTACAATGTGAATTTTTTTCCCCCCACATTCTGTCTCTCACAGTTGAAGTGTACCTATGATGAAAATTACAGACCTCTGTCATCATTTTAAGTGGGAGAACTTGCACAATCGGTGGCTGACTAAATACTTTTTTTGCCCCACTGTATAAAGAAGAAGCATCGCTCACATTATTTGTGTGATACTTTTTGAAAATCTAAAATATAGTTTTGTCTGGCATTGGGAGAAATTCATTGTGCCCGGAAATTGGAGATATGTGAGTCATAATATAATAAAAAAATATTATCTTTGGCATAAAATCATAAGAGCATATTTAGAATGATGCGTGTTTTAATGAAAAATTTATTTTTTTTGAAGCATTTCAGGCATCATATAATAAATAAAATATTGTGCTTTTTAAAAAATCTGTTATGTCAGACGGAATAACTATAAAACATTTGAGGCAGTAAAAGTATAGAATCACATTACAAAACTGATCAAATTTAGATTGTATTGGAGGCGTTTAGGGCACAAAATAAAATAAAATACAATAAATAAAGAAAAAGAAAAAGGAAAATAAAAATAAAAATAAAAATAAAAATAAAAATAAAAAGATAAATGAAAATGATAATGAAAATTTAAGTTGAAATCAGAATTAAAATTGAAACCGAAAGTGAAATTAAATAATAAAAACATCCTGACAAAGAAATAAATATGAACTTAATTGCAAAAGCAAATAAAAATTAAATTAAATACAACTTCAGGAAAGACAAAATATAACATGTAAAACTTACTTTACAAAATGTAAATTGTATTGGAGGCGTTTAGGGCACGAAAAAACAAAATAAAATAAAATAAAAATGAAAATTAAAATTGAAGTTGAAATCGAAATTAAAATTAAAACTGAAATTGAAATTATTTTTTTTTCTGACAAAGGAATAAATAAAAACTTAATTGCAAAAACAAATTAAAATGTAATTTAATTAACCTTAACGAAAGACAAAATACATTTTTTTAAAACTTACTTTACAAATTTAGATTGTATTGTAGGCGTTTAGGGCATAAAATATAAATCAATCAATCAATCAACCAATAAATAAATAGACGAATAAGTAAATAAATAAATAAAAATGAAAATGAAAATGATAATGAAAAATAATATTAAAATTGAAGTTGAAATCGAATTAAAATTGAATAAAAAATATTTTTTTCTGACAAAGGAATAAATAAAAACTTAATAGCAAAAGAAAAATTTAATAAAATAAAATAAAAATTCAGGAAAGAAAAACTAATTAATTTAAAAAATTATTTTACAAAAATTAGAATGTGTGATTAGGGGTATGAAATAAAATAAAATAAGATAAATGCCTTGTTTTCTTTTTTAAAGGTATGCCTTGTTTAACAGATGAACTGGTAAAAAAACAACAACCTGAAAATATATCATTTATATACTAAAAACATGTTTGAAAGAAATTGAATTGTGTTAAAGAAAAAAATGATTTTTTTCTGACAAAGGAATACATAAAAACTTAAAATTAAATGAAATAAAAGGGTTGGGAAAGGAAAGAGAAAATAAATATTGTAATATTAAACTAAATACAAATTTTACACAATTTTCAGTGGATTCGAGGCATTTAGGGCATTAAACAAAATGAAATAGATGCATTGTTTTTTTGTTTGTTTTACATTAATGCTTTGTCTAACAGAAGAAGTAATAAATGGTAAAAAAACAACGAAACATGAACACATATTTTATTTATGAAAAAATATATATGCTTTTAATATTTGAAAAAATTGGATTGTCAAAACAGAAAAAAGGAAAATAAAATAAAATTAATAAGTAGAAAATAAAAGCAAAAGTAAATTAAAATATATTTTCGGGGGAATGCGAATTACCATGAATATGAAGAAAGACTAATTGTTTATCTCAATAATAAAATTTCTACTTTACATATCCAATTTGGACAAAAGTATTGGGACACATCTTGCTTAAGAGGCGTGTCCCAACACTTTAGCCCGTCTGAGGCAGAACACAGACGAGGTCACTCATGAACGTGTGTGACATCTGCCATGTGAGCTAAGGTAAGATAATGTAAGGTAAATAAGTGTGTAAAGTTCAAATTTGAATGAAAATAAAAAGGAAGTCTAAGTCTAAGTCTAAGTAAGGTACTTTAAGGTAGTCCAGTTTAAAAAGTCAACGTTAAAGTACCAATGATTGTCACACACACACACTAATGTGGCAAAATTATTCTCTGCCTTTGACCCATCACCCTTGATCACCCACTGGGAGGTGAGGGGAGCAGTGAGCAGCAGCGGCGGCCACGCCCGGCAGTCATTTTCTAGTGATTTAACCCCCAATTCCAACCCTTGATGCTGAGTGCCCAGCAGGGAGGTCATGGGTCCCATTTTTAGGCAAAATGAGAACAATGGCTGACTTACTTGGGGTTGATCAGGCAGTAAATGCTGCTCACGTTGGTTATCTCGATGGTGCAATTCCTGTTGGTGGACAGAACCGCTGACACGGCCTCGGCTGTCTGCGCCATGGCTGCAAACATCAAACATTCCGTCAACAAAAGTGTTTCTTTGTGAGTTACTATCTTCCATGCAAGTTGGGTATTTGCAGTCATTACCTTTCAGAAGTAAATACGGCGTTGAGTTGGGCGAGGCGGGTGGCGTCTGCTCGTCTCCTTTCTTGACTCTGAACCCGCGTGAGGGCGAGAAGGAGGACGAGGAAAAGGAGGAGGAGAGATTGAGTGGGGTTTTCTGACACAAGTGCAGGCGTGTTCGCTTAGGGCCGCTTCAACAACCCAGGTTTTGGTGGAGACCACTCGGGTCCGCTTGCCGGTCTCTACTGTGTAAAGACTACAGCGCAATTCTACTTGACAACCTGAATGATTTTAATGCAGAGTTAAATCAACTGTATTCAGCGCCAGTGCAGAATATTCAGCAGAAAAAAAAAAAAAAGTACAAACCCTGTTTCCATATGAGTTGGGAAATTGTGTTAGATGTAAATATAAACAGAATACAATGATTTGCAAATCGTTTTCAACCCATATCCAATTGAATGCACTACAAAGACAAGATATTTGATGTTCAAACTCATACATTTTATTTTTTATTTTTTGCAAATAATAATTAACTTAGTTAATAACTCATGGCAGCAATATGTGCCAAAGTAGTTGGGAAAGGGCATGTTCACCACTGTGTTTCATCACATTTTCTTTAAACAACACTCAATAAACGTTTGGGAACTGAGGAAAGTAATTGTCGAAGCTTTGAAAGTGGAATTCTTTCCCATTCTTGTTTTATGTAGAGCTTCAGTCGTTCAACAGTCCGGGGTCTCCGCTGTCGTATTTTACGCTTCATAATGAGCCACACACGTGCTGAATGTGGCTTTGTGAAATAAGCAGGGGCGTCCATGAAAAAGACGGCACTTAGATGGCAGCATATGTTGTTCCAAAACCTGTATGTACCTTTCAGAATTAATGGTGCCTGGACAGATGTGTAAGTTACCCATGCCTTGGGCACTAATGCACCCCCATACCATCACCGATGCTGGATTTTGAACTTTGCGTCGATAACAGTCTGGATGGTTCGCTTCCCCTTTGGTCCGGATGACACGATGTTGAATATTTCCAAAAACAATTTGAAATGTAGACTCGTCAGACCACAGAGCACTTTTCTACTTTGCATCAGTCCATCTTAGATGATCTCGGGCCCATAGAGGCCAGCGGCGTTTCTGGATGTTGTTGATAAATGGCTTTCGCTTTGCATAGTAGAGCTTTAATTTGACCTTACAGATGTAGCGACAGACTGTATTTAGTGACAGTGGTTTTCTGAAGTGTTCCTGAGCCCATGTGGTGATATGCTTTAGAGATTGATGTCGGTTTTTGATCCAGTGCCGTCTGAGAGATCGAAGGTCACGGTCATTCAATGTTGGTTTCCGGCCATGCCGCTTACTTGGAGTGATTTCTCCAGATTCTCCGAACCTTTTGATGATATTATGGACCGTAGATGTTGAAATCCCTGAATTTCTTGCAATTGCACTTTGAGAAATGTCGTTCTTAAACTGTTTGACTATTTGCTCCCGCAGTTGTGGACAAAGGGGTGTACCTCGCCCCATCCTTTCTTGTGGAAGACTGAGCACTTTTTGGGAAGCTGTTTTTATACCTAGTCATGGCACCCACCTGTTCCCAATTAACCTGCTCACCTGTGGGATGTTCCAAATAAGTGTTTGATGAGCATTCCTCAACTTTATCAGTATTTATTGCCACCTTTCCCAACGTCTTTGTCACGTGTTGCTGGTATCAAATTCTAAAGTTAATGATTATTTGCAAAACATTTTTTTTTATCAGTTTGAACATCAAATATGTTGTCTTTGTAGCATATTCAACTGAATATGGGTTGAAAACGATTTGTAAATCATTGTATTTTGTTTTTATTTACATCTAACAGAATTTCTCAACTCATATGGAAACGGGGTTTGTATTATTTGTATGGTACACTGTGATGTATTGTTTGATTCATTTAGAAATTTTACCTGAATTAACGTACTTCAGTGTAATTTCATTTAAAAAAAAAAGAAGTGTATAGACGATACTGGACTTAAATTTATTATAATAGGTTCTGACTATATTTCACAAAATTTATAATCTTCTCTGTCAATACGGTTGCATTAACTGTAATTTGATTGTACGTGTAGAAAGTAGCACATCAATTCCTCTCTGAACTACAACCAAAATAATACATTTACTGTTCAATCAATCAATATACATTATTACTAATTATGTTAAGGCAGCATTTTCGAGTTAGACCTTATTTAGTGCGGGTGTACCTAGCAAAGTGTCCAGCAAGTGTAACTTGACACCACTTCTTCATTCAACATTCCTCTAGGTTTTTTTTTAAATAGCAAATATTTGTGTATTTAAATGGCATAACTAAAACAAGCTATCAATTGTAGCTTGGAGCACCACACAGGTAGGATTTGACGGGGTTTTCACATGGATTATAAAATCCCCCATTATAATCAGCAACAAACTCTGAAAATTCACTGATAAATTTCGAATGGGTAGATAACAGCCGGGTATAGACGTAGCGGTGTGACTGACCTCATAGTAAGCATCTCAATTTATTTATATTTATTACTTAGGTTAGGGCTAAAGTTAAAGTTTTCATTGGATATTAGTGCGACCCCCTCCACCCCTTTCAAGGGGACGAGCAATATGTGCACTCGTATAGTTAGGAGGAGATGCCACGTTAAGTGGCAAAAATTCAACTGGTTTTAGCAAAGTTTCACTGAGATCAATGAAATGAAAATTACTGTATCTAATGACCTCATTAACTAATAACGTTTTGGGAAACATCTTGATGTTTAGGACGAGTGGATGTTTTGAGTCCGTTGAGAAATGTGAAACTGTCCGTCCATTCTGAATGGGAAAGAAATTGAATGAGACACCAATTTTTCATTCAACATTCCTCCTGTTTTTTTTTTAAATAGCAAGCATTTGTGTATTTAACTGGCATACCTAAAACAAATCTATCAATTATAGTCTGGAGCGCCATGCACGGAGGGTCTGATGGGTTTTTCATATGGATTATAAAATCCCCCATTATAATCAGCAACAAACTCTGAAAATTCACTGATAAATTCTGAATAGGGCCCAAAGGGCCATAGATAACAGCCAGATATAGAAGTAGCGGTGTGACTGACCTCACAGTAAGCATCTCAAACTATGAATATTTATTATTGAGGTTAGGGCTAAAGTTAGTGTTTCCATTGGATGTTAGTGCGACCCCTCCACCCCTTTCAAGGGGACGAGCAATGTGTGCACTCGTATAGTTAGGAGGAGATGCCTCGTTAAACGGGAAAAATTAATATGGTTTTAGCCAAGTTTCCCTGAGACCAATGACGTTAAGATTGTTGCTTCTAATGACCTCATTAACTAATAACGTTTTGGGCGACATCTTGATGTTTAGGACAAGTGGAATGGTGCAATGTTTTGAGTCCGTTGAGAAATTTGAAAAATGCGTAATTCAGTAAAATTGTCCGTCCATTTTGAACGGGAAACAAATGGAATGAGCCAAATGTTTCGAAAGGGCAATTTGTTTGCCTCGGATGAAAAATGTGAGAGAAGAAGGCTGACAAAAAAAGAAGAGGAATAATTCAAGTACTTCATTCATTTTCATTTCTTTTGTTTAGCCAAGTAAAAAAAGTCTATTGCGAGAGTGACCTGGCCCAGAGAGCAGCAAAACAGGTTTCATAACAAAAAAACAAGAGCAGTTAAAAGAACAAATCATTTACAACCTAAACAATAGGTAGAAAAAATGTAATCTTTGAATAATATATACATATATATATATATATATATATATATATATATATATATATATATATATATATATATATATATATATTAAAGGTAAACTGAGCAAATTGGCTATTTCTGGCAATTTATTTAAGTGTGTATCAAACTGGTAGCCCTTCGCATTAATCAGTACCCAAGAAGTAGCTCTTGTTTTCAAAAAGGTTGGTGACCCCTGCTCTTCGCATAAAAGAACATAACTTAGGAGGAACCAGCCCAAGAAGGGATTTATATATAATAAACAATGATGGCCAGTTTGCTTTGCATACAAACTTACTACAACCAGTATTAAATCACAAGTCACAGTAATAAACAGTATCCAGTTTTTCCCAATAATAATAAAAAAAAATTGGTCAAAATCAAGCATTTCCTAACTTGCGGGGAAAAACAGGACTGGCTTCTGAGGGCCAAAAAAAAGTTTTTTCTTTGTGCGATTTAAAAGACAAGCTCTCAACACACAACTCATTCACACATTCCGCACTCTTTTGTATATCCAAGTTGTGACTCGCACACACTGAAGGTCTCATTCCCAACAACAACATAAATGTGGCCGCAGGTGATGGATTCCAGCAGGGAGGCCGCACCCATCTCACATTTCTATTCTATAGACTAGCGCACACACACACACACACACACAACACACACACACACACACACACACACACACGCACACACACACACACACACACACACACACACACACACACACACACACACACACACACACACACACACACACACACACACACACACACACACACACACACACGCACACACACACACACACACACACACACACACACACACACACGCACACACACACACACACACACACACACACACACACACACACACACACACACACAACACACACACACACACACACACACACACACATTTTCTGGTTATTCTTTGGGATGGGGACCAAGTTGTTGTTCAGAACTTGTGGGGACCACCCTTTTTACAGGTTGTGGAGGCATAAAAAAAGAAGGTAAAATGGCCACTGCCCAGTTAGCTCATACACGTCTTTAAATCTCTGGATTGATGAAGTAATGTGCTGATCATACTTACTGGGGACCCTGGGGAAAAAAAGTGTTGAATGGTTCATGGGGACCAAATTTAAATAATTGTGCATAATTCACACAAATGTGTACGTGACTCCTGAGGACCTTTTAAAAAAAAATGGGCCAACGTTTAAAAATCACTTGGGCCTCTTCAGAATGGATCTGACTATCATTTGAAAAAGTTTCCCTTTAGGAAACCTATTTTTTTTTGTCCCCATACCGTCGGAGTTCCTCTAAAAGTGACTGTGTAAACAAAGCGATGTCCCCATTAAGTCAGCATTGCCAGAACACACACACACACACACACACACACACACACACACACACACACACACACACACACACACACACACACACACACACCACACACACACACACACACACACACATACACACACACATTTACTGGTTATTCTTTGGAATGGGGACCAAGTTGTTGTTCAGGACTTGTGGGGACCACCCTTTCTATAGGTTGTGGTGGCATAAAAAAATAGGGTAAAATGGCTACTGCCCAGTTAGCTCATACACGTCTTTAAATTTCTGGATTGATGAAGTAATGTGCTGATCATACTTACTGGGGACCCTGGGGAAAAAAAGTGTTGAATGGTTCATGGGGACCAAATTTAAATAATTGTGCATAATTCACACAAATGTGTACGTGACTCCTGAGGACCTTTTAAAAAAAATGGGCAAAAGTTTAAAAATCACTTGGGCCTCTTCAGAATGGATCTGACTATCATTTGAAAAAGTTTTCGTTTAGGAAACCTATTTTTTTTTGTCCCCATACCGTCGGAGTTCCTCTAAAAGTGACTGTGTAAACAAAGCGATGTCCCCATTAAGTCAGCATTGCCAGAACACACACACACACACACACACACACACACACACACACACACACACACACACACACACACATACACACACACACACACACACACACACACACACACACACATTTACTGGTTATTCTTTGGAATGGGGACCAAGTTGGTGTTTAGGACTTGTGGGGACCACCCTTTCTAGAGGTTGTGGAGGCATAAAAAAATAGGTAAAATGGCCACTGCCCAGTTAGCTCATACACGTCTTTAAATCCCTGGATTGATGAAGTAATGTGCTGATCATACTTACTGGGGACCCTGGGGGAAAAAAGTGTTGAAATGGTTCCTCGGGACCAAATTTAAATAATTGTGCATAATTCACCCAAATTTGTACGTGACTCCTGAGGACCATTTAAAAAAAAATGGGCCAACGTTTAAAAATCACTTGGGCCTCTTCAGAATGGATCTGACTATCATTTGAAAAAGTTTCCCTTTAGGGGACCTGTTTTTTTTTGTCCCCATACTGTCAGAGTTCCCCTAAAAGTGACTGTGTAAACAAAGCGATGTCCCCATTAAGTCAGCATTGCCAGAACACACACACACACACACACACACACACACACACACACACACACACACACACACACACACACACACACACACACACACACACACACACACACACACACACACACACACACACATTTACTGGTTATTCTTTGGAATGGGGACCAAGTTGGTGTTTAGGACTTGTGGGGACCACCCTTTCTAGAGGTTGTGGAGGCATAAAAAAATAGGTAAAATGGCCACTGCCCAGTTAGCTCATACACGTCTTTAAATCCCTGGATTGATGAAGTAATGTGCTGATCATACTTACTGGGGACCCTGGGGGAAAAAAGTGTTGAAATGGTTCCTCGGGACCAAATTTAAATAATTGTGCATAATTCACCCAAATTTGTACGTTACTCCTGAGGACCATTTAAAAAAAAATGGGCCAACGTTTAAAAATCACTTGGGCCTCTTCAGAATGGATCTGACTATCATTTGAAAAAGTTTCCCTTTAGGGGACCTGTTTTTTTTTGTCCCCATACTGTCAGAGTTCCCCTAAAAGTGACTGTGTAAACAAAGCGATGTCCCCATTAAGTCAGCATTGCCAGAACACACACACACACACACACACACACACACACACACACACACACACACACACACACACACACACACACGCACATTTACTGGTTATTCTTTGGAATGGGGACCAAGTTGTTGTTCAGGACTTGTGGGGACCACCCTTTCTACAGGTTGTGGAGGCATAAAAAAAAAAGGTAAAATGGCCACTGCCCAGTTAGCTCATACACGTCTTTAAATCTCTGGATTGATGAAGTAATGTGCTGATCATACTTACTGGGGACCCTGGGGAAAAAAGTGTTTAATGGTTCATGGGGACCAAATTTAAATAATTGTGCATAATTCACACAAATTTGTACGCGACTCCTGAGGACCTTTTAAAAAAAAATGGGCCAAAGTTTAAAAATCACTTGGGCCTCTTCAGAATGGATCTATCATTTGAAAAAGTTTCCCTTTAGGGGACCTGTTTTTTTTTGTCCCCATACCGTCAGAATTCCCCTAAAAGTGACTGTGTAAACAAAGTGATGTCCCCATTAAGTCAGCATTGCCAGAACACACACACACACACACACACACACACACACACACACACACACACACACACCACGCACGCACGCACGCACGCACACACACACACACACACCCACACACACACACACGCACGCACACACACACACACACACACACACACACACACACACACACACACACACACACACACACACACACACACACACACACACACACACACACATTTACTGGTTATTCTTTGGAATGGGGACCAAGTTGTTGTTCAGGACTTGTGGGGACCACCCTTTCTACAGGTTGTGGAGGCAGAAAAAAATAGGTAAAATGGCCACTGCCCAGTTAGCTCATACATGTCTTTAAATCTCTGGATTGATGAAGTAATGTGCTGATCATACTTACTGGGGACCCTGGGGAAAAAAAAGTGTTGAAATGGTTCATGGGGACCAAATTTAAATAATTGTGCATAATTCACACACATTTGTACGTGGCTCCTGAGGACCTTTTAAAAAAAATGGGCCAAAGTTTAAAAATCACTTGGGCCTCTTCAGAATGGATCTGACTATCATTTGAAAAAGTTTCCCTTTAGGGAACCTGTTTTTTTTTGTCCCCATACCGTCAGAGTTCCCCTAAAAGTGACTGTGTAAACAAAGCGATGTCCCCATTAAGTCAGCATTGACAGCAGACACACACACACACACACACACACACACACACACACACACACACACACACACACACACACACACACACACACACACACACACACACACACACACACACACACACACACACACACACACACACACACAGACAGAGTATATAATGTAAATAGAGTTTCCAATTAAATATGTTTTGCCGTGAGATGTGTTCGAGTGATACCGTGCGACGACGCCACGGCAGCTGTTTTCTAAATATGGGGCGGCCGACACCCTTCATTTTCTCCTTCATCTTCAACACTTCAAGTCAACAGATGGTCACAAACGACTGTAAGACAAATCTTAGCAACAACAAAACAATGCATTTGCATGAGGCGCACTTTGCGAAGATGCCACAGTCGGGAAGTTTTTTTGTGTTAGCTTATTGGGGTTTTTTTTTCAACAGAAGAAAAAACGGTTTTACTTGAAGTATGAGGGCCAATTTAAAAAAATAATAAATTCTAAAAATAAGTACATTTAAAGGATGGGGCGAGGTACACCCCTTTGTCCACAACTGCGTGAGCAAATCGTCAAACAGTTTAAGAACGTTTCTCAAATTTCAAGAAATTTAGGGAATTCAACATCTACGGTCCATAATATCGTCAAAAGGTTCTGAGAATCTGGAGAAATCACTCCACGTATGCGGCATGGCCGAAAGCAACATTGAATGACCTTGACCTTCGATCCCTCAGACGGCACTGGATCAAAAACTGACATCAATCTCTAAAGGATATCACCACATGGGCTCAGGAACACTTCAGAAAACCATTATTATCTACCGCTTATTCCCTTTTGGGGTCACGGGAGGTGCTGGCGCCTTTCTCAGCAACAATCGGGCGGAAGGCGGGGTACACCCTGGACAAGTGGCCACCTCATCGCAGGGCCAACACAGATAGACAGACAACATTCACACTCACATTCACACACTAGGGCCAATTTAGTGTTGCCAATTAACCTATCCCCAGGTGCATGTCTTTGGAAGTGGGAGGAAGCCGGAGTACCCGGAGGGAACCCACGCATTCACGGGGAGAACATGCAAACTCCACACAGAAAGATCCCGAGCCTGGGATTGAACCCAGGACTGACACTGACACTAACCCCTCTGCCACCATGAAGCCCTTCAGAAAACCACTGTCACTAAATACAGTTCGTTGCTACATCTGTAAGTGCAAGTTAAATAGACTCCCTTTTAAGACCGGTTGATCTGCCTTTTTTTTTCTTTTACTCCCATGTCCCACTCTCCCTTGTGGGGGGGGGGTCCGGTCCGATGGCCATGGATGACGTACTGGCTGTCCAGAGTCGGGACTCAGGATGGACCGCTCGTCCAGAGTCGGGACCCAGGATGGACCGCTTGCCTGTGTATCGGCTTGGGACATCCCTGCGCTGCTGATCAGACTCCGCTTGGGATGGTTTCCTGCTGGCTCCGCTTTGGACTGGACTCTCGTGGCTGTGTTGGATCCACTATGGATTGAACTTTCACAGTATCATGTTAGACAGGCTCGACATCCATTGCTTTCGTCCTCTCCAAGGTTCTCATAGTCATCATTGTCACCGACGTCCCACTGGGTGTGAGTTTTCCTTGCCCTTATGTGGGCCTACCGAGGATGTCGTAGTGGTTTGTGTTGTGGTTTGTGAGGCCCTTTGAGACACTAGTGATTTAGGGCTATATAAGTAAACATTGATTGATTGATTGATTGATACTATGCAAAGCGAAAGCCGTTTATCAACAACATCCGGAAACGCCGCCGGCTTCTCTGGGCCCGAGATCATCTAAGATGGACTGATGCAAAGTGGAAAAAGTGTTCTGTGGTCTGACGAGTCCACATTTAAAATTGTTTTTGGAAATATTCAACATTGTGTCATCCGGACTAAAGGGGACGCGAACCATCCAGACTGTTATTGAAGCAAAGTTCAAAAGTCAGCATCTGTGATGGTATGGGGGTGCATTAGTGCCCAAGGCATGGGTAACTTACACATCTGTGAAGGCAACAAACAACATATGCTGCCATCTAAGCGCCGTCTTTTTCATGGACGCCCCTGCTTATTTCAGCAAGACAATGCCAAACCACATTCAGCACGTGTTACAACAGCTAACGACATTTGTTGTATTACATTTACACCTGGTCATTATTGCTCTTATCTGACATGCAAATTATATAAATATTTATTGAAAAATATTAGATTTTTTTATTTTTACTTTAAGTATAATTATTATTACTTGGGGAAGGTAATTAAGTTGTGCTGCAATTGAAAATAAATGGACACATATAAGTTCAGCGCAGACATTTTGTCATTTAAAGACATTTTCAGTATCATGATTAGTTTTTTTTTTTTACATTTTATATTTCAAGTTTACAATTAACAAATATAAAAGGATCTAGTTCACATAATCAAATAAACATATAGCAATAATGACCAAAGCAGCGGCAAAACTCTAGTGACACCTGGTGGACAGGTGTGGTTTAGCACCTACATCAACTTTTTGTGTTTCCACAATATTTTACCAAAATCTAGAATCCTTTAATAAGAATGATGATGATAATAACAATAATAATAACAACAACAACAACAACAACAACAATGATAATAATAACAATAATAATAATAATGATGATGATAATAATAATAATAATAATGATGATGATGATGAAAACAACTACAAAGAAATAATTGCCCAGGTGAAGATATAAGCTTGTGTGTCACGCTAATAATTTCAATGCTTCATTTTTCGACAATGACTTCCACTTTCCAAATGTCCGACTGCACATATTTGGTTATTTTTTGTCACATTTGTTATGACTCAAAAGTTAGGTGTTTCGCTTGCGTGTTGCAGGTGTGTACCTGCAAAATGAGCAAAGAAAGCTAACATGCTGGTGTTAGCCTGCACAAAATAACAAAATACTTCACTAAGAGGTGGGTAAAAAAATGCTGAAAAGCTAGCATGCTAACTGTTAGCCTGCTAACATACTAAGCCAACTGTAATCATGCTTCAAGTAGCAAAATATTTCACTCATTTTAGTCATTGTCAATAAATGAAGCATTGAAATTTTTAGCATGTCAAGCAGCAATGCACTGATATCAGTGTGTAAGGAATATCGCCATATGGGCTCAGGAACATTTAAAAAAAAACCTGTCAGTAACTACAGTTCCTTGCTATATCTGTAAGTGCTAGTTAAAACTCTTCTATGCAAAGCGAAAGACATTTATCAACAACACCCGGAATCGCCGCCGGCTTTGCTGGGCCCGAGCTCATCTAAGATGGACTGATGCAAAGTGTAAAAGTGATCTGTGGTCTGACTTGTCCACATTTCAAATTATGGACTTGGTGTCCTCTGGACCAAAGAGGAAAAGAACCATCCGGACTGTTATAGGCGTAAAGTTCAAAAGCCAGCATCTGTGACGGTATGGGGGTGCGTTAGTGCCCAAGGCTTGGTAACTTACACTACTGTGAATGTACCATTAATGCTGAAAGGTACATACAGGTGTGGAATCTCTTTTCCAGGCGAGCCTGTTTCATGGTTCAAAGTACAGCTCCAACAACCTCTCTCCTCCCGCTTTGCTGCTTATACAGAGTGAAGTAAAGTGTGAAGTGAATTACATTTACATAGCGCTTTTCTCAGGTGACTCAAAGCGCTTTACATTGTGAAACCCATTATCTAAGTTACATTTTTAAACCAGTGTGGTTGGCACCGGGAGTAGGTGGGTAAAGTGTCTTGGCCAAGGACACAACGGCAGTGACTAGGTTGGCAGAAGCGGGGATCGAACCTGGGACCCTCAAGTTGCTGGCACGGCCGCTCTACCAACCGAGCTATACCGCGTGTGACAGGTGATTAGATAATCAGGCCCAAGAGGGCTATCTACGCACCTCGCTTCGCTACAGGCCCGCCGGCCACGCCCCCCCTCCACAACAGATTTTGGAGCAACATACTAGAACGATTTTTTTTTCCTCAACTCCCCCTCCATTGTTTATCTGTATCTCACCTTTTTTGTAAGGGGCGCCGGAAGTTGGCAGACTCGTCAGCGATCCCGTTCTGTCTCCCTGTAGTGTTTGATCCTGTTCTGTCTCCCTGTAATGTTTGATCCTGTTCTGTCTCCCTGTAATGTTTGATCCTGTTCTGTCTCCCTGTAATGTTTGTCTGCTCTTGAATGGGATTGTGCTGAAAATTTTAATTTCCCCTCGGGGATTAATAAAGTATTTCTGATTCTGCTTCTGATTCTGAGCAACGTCTTTTTCATGGACGCCCCTGCTTATTTCAGCAAGACGATGCCAAGTTGACCATATTATTGTTATTATCTAATTATTATTAAGTAAGACATGTTTTGCAATTTATTGTGCATGTATTTTTTTAAATTTAAAACCACACATTTTTTAAATCTAAATATTTTTCTTTTATTATGCATTTTTCAAAAGATTTTTTTCAACATTTTTTTTGTGTTTTTTTCCAAGTTATTATTTTTCATGATGCATTTTAACGCGGCGCTTCTCTTTGCAGTCACCAGCAGTCTTATTAAAAGCATTTCCCTGCATTTTAAAGAGCCGTGTTTGACAACAAGCCGTGCAAACGTCAGCCAGCAGCACCGTCATCGTTACCAACCGGCTAACTCACACGTCGCTTTGCCGGGTGGACACGACCGCCGTAGGCTTGTAGATTTTCATGTTTTTTATTTTTATTTTGGATTCAGATCTCCAGCGGTCTGTTAACTGCCCAGGACAGGAGGACCCGCCTCCCTCAAGGACCTGCAAGCGGCCCAGCTGCATGCCAGAATACTTCAGCTGCTCAATATGATGTCATCCAAAACTAAATGTGTATTATCTTCATTGTAGATGTTTTTTTTTTTTTTTTACTAGTAACAAGTCAAAAAGTCAACTTGTACATTTTTCTGCCCTTTTCGGGTTTTGTCGGGACACCCAATGAGGTTTAAAGACATCTCCTACATCTACAGGAGCAGTATTGTGCCGTTGAAGCAAGACTGTTTCTTAAATTTTTGCTAGGACATTTTAGCAAAAACATTTTTTTTTTCTGCCATTTTCGGGCTTTGTCGGGACTCCTGGTGAGGTTTTGAGACATCTCCCACAACTACAGGAGCAGTGTTTTGCTGTTAAAGCGAGACCGTATTTTTAAACATTTTTACGACCTTACGACATTTTAGCAAAAAAAGTTAAAAAAAAAATACATGAAAGTACATGAAAAAGGGAAAAGATGATATTGGTGTAAAAGAATGAAGTCATAATTTTACACAACATTTTATTTTATTTAATTGTTATTATTTACAAATGTTTTTTTATGTTATTTTTTTAAGGTATAAATAACTTTTATAAAAAAAAGAATAAGAATGAAAATCATTTTATGATAAAAAAGGTTCAACATAAAAGTTGTATCATATTATTATGAAAAATTAATTTTTTTATAAAAAAGTCTTGCATTAGTTCTCCAAAAAATATGCTATTAAAAAAAGCATTAAAAAAATTAATACAATTACAGTTTAAGTAAAGTAGTAATATTATAAGGAAAAAATATGGGGAAAAGAGGTAATTTTATGATTAATGTTATTTTTTATGAGGATAAAAAGTTGTTGTTTTAAAGAATTATGATAAAATAATAAAAATAAAAATCATTTTATGAGAAAAAGGTTTTAATTCAACATAAAAGTTGCATCATATCATGAAAAACTATATTTTTTAATAAAAAAGTAATGTTTTATTTTCAAATTAAAAAATGTTGTCCATCCATTTTCTACCGCTTATTCCCTTTCGGGGTCGCGGGGGGCGCTGGCGCCTATCTCAGCTACAATCGGGCGGAAGGCAGGGTACACCCTGGACAAGTCGCCACCTCATCGCAGGGCCAACACAGATAGACAGACAACATTCACACTCACATTCACACACTAGGGCCAATTTAGTGTTGCCAATCAACCTATCCCCAGGTGCATGTCTTTGGAAGTGGGAGGAAGCCGGAGTACCCGGAGGGAACCCACGCATTCACGGGGAGAACATGCAAACTCCACACAGAAAGATCCCGAGCCTGGATTTGAACCCAGGACTGCAGGACCTTCGTATTGTGAGGCAGACGCACTAAAAAATGTTGTATTATATAAAAAAAGCATGATAACAGAAATTAATACAATCATAGTTTAAGTAAAGTAGTAATAATATGAGGAACAAAATAAAAAAATAATGGGGCAAGCTGAGATAGGCGCCAGCGCCCGCCGCTACCCCAAAAGGGAATAAGCGTTAGGAAATGGATGGATGGATGGGGAACATATTTAATCTTATGAATAATGTTATTTTTATGAGAATAAAAAGTCTTTTTTTTTTTTAAATAATAAAAAAAATAAACATTCTTTATTTTCATGTACATTCAGGGTGTCTCATTTAGTAAAAATGTAATTCCATTCCGTTTTCTAAGGCGGTCTGTCAAAACGTTTTAAGCATTCGATCAGATATTATTGTGAGGATTTGTATTAGTCTTCCTAAAAATCAATTATCTGGCCCCCAGACACATTTTCTTCTCTGAATTTGGCCCTCCGAGTCAACATAATTGCCCTAGCCTGTGTCACACCGCGGTGAGGGATGTCTTATCTTGTGAATTGCATGTTTTATTTTGAAAAGCAACTCCTCTTGTTTCAGATCACTTGCCCTTCCTCTTGTGTCATCAGTCTGACGTCATCCCTGACCCCTGATTGTTTCCACCTGTTTCCCATTACCCTCATGTGTCATATAAGCCCACGCTTCCCCTTGTTCTGTATTCTGTGTCAATATTCAGTGTTTTATCGTTCATAGAAAGTATTGTAAATCCCACATTCTTTTTTTTCATGTACATTCTGGGTGTCTCATTCAGTAAAAAATGTTTTTAAATTCTATTCCTTTTTTTTAAGGCTGTCTGTCATAACGTTTTTAGCATTCGATCAGATATTATTGTGAGGATTTGTATTAGTGTTCCTAAAAATCAAATATACCGGCCCTCAGACACATTTTCTTCTCTCAATTCGGCCCTCCGAGTCAAAATAATTGACCAGGCCTGTGTCACACCGCGGTGAGGGATGTCTTGTCTTGTTTTTTTTTTGTCTTGTGGATTGCATGTCTTATTTTGAAAAGCAACTCCTCTTGTTTCAGATCACTTGCCCTTCCTCTTGTGTCATCAGTCTGACGTCATCCCTGACCCCTGATTGTTTCCAACTGTTTCCCATTACCCTCATGTGTCATATAAGCCCACGCCTCCCCTTGTTCTGTATTCTGTGTCAATATTCAGTGTTTTATCGTTCATAGAAAGTATTGTAAATCCCACATTCTTTTTTTTCATGTACATTCTGGGTGTCTCATTCAGTAAAAAATGTTTTTAAATTCTATTCCTTTTTTTTAAGGCCGTCTGTCATAACGTTTTTAGCATTCGATCAGATATTATTGTGAGGATTTGTATTAGTGTTCCTAAAAATCAAATATACCGGCCCCTAGACACATTTTCTTCTCTCAATTCGGCCCTCCGAGTCAAAATAATTGACCAGGCCTGTGTCACACCGCGGTGAGGGATGTCTTGTCTTGTTTTTTTTTTTGTCTTGTGGATTGCATGTCTTATTTTGAAAAGCAACTCCTCTTGTTTCATATCACTTGCCCTTCCTCTTGTGTCATCAGTCGGATGTCATTCCTGACCCCTGATTGTTTCCACCTGTTTCCCATTACCCTCATGTGTCATATAAGCCCACGCCTCCCATTGGGTGTCTCATTCAGTAAAACAAATTTTAAATTCCATCTCGTGTTTTTAAGGCTGTCATAACGTTTTTAGCATTCGACCAGATTATTGTTCCTAAAAATCAAATATACCGGCCCCCAGACACATTTTCTTCTCTCAATTCGGCCCTCCGAGTCAAAATAATTGCCCAGGCCTGTGTCACACCGCGGTGAGGGGATGTCTTATCTTTTGAATTGCATGTTTTATTTTGAAAAGCAACTCCTCTTGTTTCAGATTACTTGTTCTTCCTCTTGTGTCATCCGTCTGACGTCATCCCTGACCCCTGATTGTTTCCACCTGTTTCCCATTACCCTCATGTGTCATATAAGCCCACGCCTCCCATTGTTCTGTATTCTGTATCAATATTCAGTGTTTTATCGTTCATAGTAAGTATTGTAAATCCCACATTCTTTTTTTTTTCATGTACATTCTGGTTATCTCATTCAGTATATTTTTTTTTAAATTCCATTCCATTTTTTTAAGGCAGTCCGTCATAACGTTTTTAGCATTCGATCAGATCACTGTTCCTAAAAATCAAATATACTGGCCCCCAAGCACATTTTCTTCTCTGAATTTGGCCCTCCGGGTCAACATAATTGCCCAAGCCTGTGTCACACCGCGGTGAGGGATGTCTTGTCTTGGTTTTTTTATTGTCTTGTGAATTGCATGTTTTATTTTGAAAGGCAACTCTTCTTGTTTTAGATCAAATGCCCTTCCTCTTGTGTCATCAGTTTGACGTCATCCCTGACCCCTGATTGTTTCCACCTGTTTCCCATTACCCTCATGTGTCATATAAGCCCACACCTCCCCTTGTTCTGTATTCTTTATCAATATTCAGTGTTTTATCGTTCATAGTAAATATTGTAAATCCATCCATCCATCCATCCATTTTCTACCGCTTATTCCCTTTCGGGGTCGCAGGGGGCGCTGGCGCCTATCTCAGCTACAATCGGGCGGAAGGCGGGGTACACCCTGGACAAGTCGCCACCTCATCACAGGGCCAACACAGATAGACAGACAACATTCACACTCACATTCACACACTAGGGCCAATTTAGTGTTGCCAATCAACTTATCCCCAGGTGCATGTCTTTGGAAGTGGAAGGAAGCCGGAGTACCCGGAGGGAACCCACGCATTCACGGGGAGAACATGCAAACTCCACACAGAAAGATCCCGAGCCTGGATTTGAACCCAGGACTGCAGGACCTTCGTATTGTGAGGCAGACGCACTAACCCCTCTGCCACCGTGAAGCAATTTTAAATTCTATTTCGTTTTTTTAAGGCGGTCTGTCATAACGTTTTTAGCATTTGATCAGATAAGTGTTCCTAAAAATCACATATACCGGCCCCCAGACACATTTTCTTCTCTGAATTTGGCCCTCTAAGTCAAAATAATTTCCCAAGCCTGTGTCACACCGCGGTGAGGGATGTCTTGTCTTGTTTTTTTTTTTTATCTTGTGAATTGCATGTTTTATTTTGAAAATCAACTCCTCTTGTTTCAGATCACTTGCCCTTCCTCTTGTGTCATCAGTCTGACGTCATCCCTGACCCCTGATTGTTTCCACCTGTTTCCCATTACCCTCATGTGTCATATAAGCCCACGTCTCCCCTTGTTCTGCATTCTGTATCAATATTCAGTGTTTTATCGTTCATAGTCAATTTTGTAAATCCCACATACTTTATTTTCATGTACATTCTGGGTGTCTAATTCAGTAAAAACATTTTTAAATTCTATTCCTTTTTTTTAAGGTGGTCTGTCATAATGTTTTAGGGTTCGACCAGATTATTGTTCCTAAAAATCAAATATACCGGCCCCCAGACACATTTTCTTCTCTGAATTTGGCCCTCTGAGTCAAAATAATTGCCCAGGCCTGTGTCACACCGCGGTGAGGGATGTCTTGTCTTGTGAATTGCATGTTTTATTTTGAAAAGCAACTCCTCTTGTTTCAGATCACTTGCCCTTCCTCTTGTGTCATCAGTCGGATGTCATTCCTGACCCCTGATTGTTTCCACCTGTTTCCCATTACCCTCATGTGTCATATAAGCCCACGCCTCCCATTGTTCTGCATTCTGTATCAATATTCAGTGTTTTATCGTTCATAGTAAATCTTCTAAATCCCACATTCTTTATTTTCATGTACATTCTGGGTGTCTAATTCAGTAAAAACATTTTTAAATTCTATTCCTTTTTTTAAAGGTGGTCCGTCATAATGTTTTTAGGGTTCGACCAGATTATTGTTCCTAAAAATCAAATATGCCGGCCCCCAGACACATTTTCTTCTCTGAATTTGGCCCTCTGAGTCAAAATAATTGCCCAGGCCTGTGTCACACCGCGGTGAGGGATGTCTTATCTTTTGAATTGCATGTTTTATTTTGAAAAGCAACTCCTCTTGTTTCAGATCACTTGCCCTTCCTCTTGTGTCATCAGTCTGACGTCATCCCTGACCCCTGATTGTTTCCACCTGTTTCCCATTACCCTCATGTCTCATATAAGCCCACGCCTCCCCTTGTTCTGCATTCTGTATCAATATCCAGTGTTTTATCGTTCATAGTAAATATTGTAAATCCCACATTCTTTATTTTCATGTACATTCTGGGTGTCTAATTCAGTAAAACATTTTTAAATTCTATTCCTTTTTTTTAAGGTGGTCTGTCATAATGTTTTTAGCGTTCGATCAGATTATTGTTCCTAAAAATCAAATATAACGGCCCCCAGACACATTTTCTTCTCTGAATTTGGCCCTCTGAGTCAAAATAATTGCCCAGGCCTGTGTCACACCGCGGTGTGGGATGTCTTATCTTTTGAATTGCATTTTTTATTTTGAAAAGCAACTCCTCTTGTTTCAGATCACTTGCCCTTCCTCTTGTGTCATCCGTCTGAAGTCATCCCTGACCCCTGATTGTTTCCACCTGTTTCCCATTACCCTCATGTGTCATATAGGCCCACGCCTCCCATTGTTCTGTATTCTGTATCAATATTCAGTGTTTTATCGTTCATAGTAAGTATTGTAAATCCCACATTCTTTTTTTTTCATGTACATTCTGGTTATCTCATTCAGTAATTTTTTTTTTAAATTCCATTCCATTTTTTTAAGGCAGTCCGTCATAACGTTTTTAGCATTCGATCAGATCACTGTTCCTAAAAATCAAATATACTGGCCCCCAAGCACATTTTCTTCTCTGAATTTGGCCCTCCGGGTCAACATAATTGCCCAAGCCTGTGTCACACCGCGGTGAGGGATGTCTTGTCTCGTTTTTTTTTTATCTTGTGAATTGCACATTTTATTTTGAAAAGCAACTCCTCTTGTTTCAGATCACTTGCCCTTCCTCTTGTGTCATCCGTCTGAAGTCATCCCTGACCCCTGATTGTTTCCACCTATTTCCCATTACCCTCATGTGTCATATAAGCCCACACCTCCCATTGTTCTGTATTCTGTATCAATATTCAGTGTTTTATCGTTCATAGTAAATATTGTAAATCCCACATTCTTTTTTTTCATGTACATTCTGCGTGTCTCATTCAGTAAAAAATGTTTTTAAATTCTATTCCGTTTTTTTTTAACGCCGTCTGTCATAACGTTTTGGGCATTCGATCAGATTAGTGTTCCTAAAAATCTAGACACATTTTCTTGTCTGAATTTGGCCCTCCGGGTCAAAATAACTGCCCAGGCCTGTGTCACACCGCGGTGAGGGATGTCTTGTCTTGTTTTTTTTTTCTATCTTGTGAATTGCATGTTTTATTTTGAAAAGCAACTCCTCTTGTTTCAGATCACTTGCCCTTCCTCTTGTGTCATCAGTCTGACGTAATCCTTGACCCCTGATTGTTTCCACCTGTTTCCCATTACCCTCATGTGTCATATAAGCCCACGTCTCCCCTTGTTCTGCATTCTGTATCAATATTCAGTGTTTTATCGTTCATAGTAAATATTGTAAATCCCACATTCTTTATTTTCATGTACATTCTGGGTGTCTAATTCAGTAAAAACATTTTTAAATTCTATTCCTTTTTTTTAAGGTGGTCTGTCATAATGTTTTTAGCGTTCGATCAGATTATTGTTCCTAAAAATCAAATATACCGGCCCCCAGACACATTTTC
This sequence comes from Nerophis ophidion, assembly GCF_033978795.1. Lineage (NCBI taxonomy): Eukaryota > Metazoa > Chordata > Actinopteri > Syngnathiformes > Syngnathidae > Nerophis > Nerophis ophidion. The sequence continues at coordinate 12,557,440 of NC_084617.1, read as the reverse complement.
TTCTCTGAATTTGGCCCTCTGAGTCAAAATAATTGCCCAGGCCTGTGTCACACCGCGGTGAGGGATGTCTTTTCTTGTGAATTGCATGTTTTATTTTGAAAATCAACTCCTCTTGTTTCAGATCACTTGCCCTTCCTCTTGTGTCATCAGTCTGACGTCATCCCTGACCCCTGATTGTTTCCACCTGTTTCCCATTACCCTCATGTGTCATATAAGCCCACGCCTTCCCTTTTTCTGCATTCTGTATCAATATTCAGTGTTTTATCGTTCATAGTAAATATTGTAAATCCCACATTCTTTATTTTCATGTACATTCTGGGTGTCTAATTCAGTAAAAACATTTTTAAATTCTATTCCTTTTTTTTAAGGTGGTCGGTCATAATGTTTTTAGCGTTCGATCAGATTATTGTTCCTAAAAATCAAATATACCGGCCCCCAGACACATTTTCTTCTCTGAATTTGGCCCTCTGAGTCAAAATAATTGCCCAGGCCTGTGTCACACCGCGGTGAGGGATGTCTTATCTTTTGAATTGCATGTTTTATTTTGAAAAGCAACTCCTCTTGTTTCAGATTACTTGTCTTTCAGATTACTTGTCTTTCCACCTGTTTCCCATTACCCTCATGTGTCATACAAGACCACACCTCCCCTTGTTCTGCATTCTGTATCAATATTCAGTGTTTTATCGTTCATAGTAAATATTCTAAATCCCACATTCTTTATTTTCATGAACATTCTGGGTGTCTCATTCAGTAAATTTTTTTTTTTAAATTCCATTCCGTTTTTTAAGGCAGTCTGTCACAACGTTTTTAGCATTCAATCAGATCACTGTTCCTAAAAATCAAATATACTGGCCCCCAGACACATTTTCTTCTCGGAATTTGGCCCTCCGGGTCAACATAATTGCCCAGGCCTGTGTCACACCGCGGTGAGGGATGTCTTGTCTTGTTTTTTTTTTATCTTGTGAATTGCATGTTTTATTTTGAAAAGCAACTCCTCTTGTTTCAGATCACTTGCCCTTCCTCTTGTGTCATCAGTCTGACGTCATCCCTGACCCCTGATTGTTTCCACCTGTTTCCCATTACCCTCATGTGTCATATAAGCCCACGCCTCCCATTGTTCTGTATTCTGTATCAATATTCAGTGTTTTATCGTTCATAGTAAGTATTGTAAATCCCACATTCTTTTTTTTCATGTACATTCTGGGTGTCTCATTCAGTAAAAAATGTTTTTAAATTCTATTCCGTTTTTTTTAAAGCCGTCTGTCATAACGTTTTGGGCATTCGATCAGATTAGTGTTCCTAAAAATCTAGACACATTTTCTTGTCTGAATTTGGCCCTCCGGGTCAAAATAACTGCCCAGGCCTGTGTCACACCGCGGTGAGGGATGTCTTGTCTTGGTTTTTTTTTTCTATCTTGTGAATTGCATGTTTTATTTTGAAAAGCAACTCCTCTTGTTTCAGATCACTTGCCCTTCCTCTTGTGTCATCAGTCTAACGCAATCCTTGACCCCTGATTGTTTCCACCTCTTTCCCATTACCCTAAGGTGTCATATAAGCCCACACCTCCCCTTGTTCTGTATTCTGTATCAATATTCAGTGTTTTATCGTTCATAGTAAATATTGTAAATCCCACATTGTTTATTTTCATTTACATTCTGGGTGTCCCATTCGGTGAAATTTTTTTTTAATTCCTTTCCGTTTTTTCAAGGCGGTCTGTCATAACGTTTTTAGCATTCGATCAGTGTTCCTAAAAATCAAATATACCAGCACCCAGACACATTTTTTTTCCCTAAAATTCGGCTCCCCAAGGCAAAATAATTGCCCAAGCCTAATGTACATGGCAATAAAATATGAAAATTAATTTGAGAACAACCGTCATTATGCGGACTCAAGAGTCAACATTTCCAGGGAACAATCCGAGCCTCCAATCAGTGCGTGGTCGTCACCCGTATCATCCCATACCTCATAACTCACCGCACACGAGCGCGATGAATCCCCGCGGTCACGCCGGTGCTTCTCAAAGGCAAACGCTCCCGAACGCTCCGCCAGCGAGACGAGGCGGCGTTGCTATTTTTTTCATTTTTTTTTTTTAATGCTAAATTCCCGTTGATTAATTTGGGACGTATCCGGGGCTGATGGTGCTCCGGAGACAAGCAAGCTTATTGATTGATTGCTACGGGTGGGGTGGCGAGGTTCTGCACGTTTGTGTTGTGATGAATCGGCTGTCAGGGCGGCAAATATGGCCTTGAAAATGAAGCTTTAAGCCATGAAGCTCTAAGTGTAAATATTACAGCCATTAAGGGCGGGGGTGGGGGGGGGGGATTATGTTTAGGCTAAGGAGGACAAACGTGTGTAATATCCCATGAAAGTGCAGGAAGACACGGCGCTTTAATCGGCATGCAAGTCCTTGACATTAATCAGCGTGTGTGTGTGTGTGTGTGTGTTTAAGTGTGTGTTTATGGTGAGTTGTGAGGGCGCCAACGACTCAACGAGGAAGAAGGGCTAGGCGGTGGGGCCTTAAGTTGACAGAGCATGCCGGTGCATCCGCCCGCTCAAATTAGCGGCGGATAACGCCGCACACGCCACAGGGAGGTGAGAGCAGGAATAAAACCGGAAAAGAGATCATTTGTCGGGATTAAAACAGTCGCCGGGGTCGAATCGACGCTGAGCAACACATTGGTGTCTCCACGTGGGAATCAGAAATTCTCAAGTTGAAGTACAACTTTCACTTCAACACACTAGGTGTGAGGAAATTAACCTCTGCATTCGACTCCTTGCCTTGATCCACCCCCTAGGAGGTGAGGGGAGCAGTGAACAGCAGCGGTGGCCACGCTCGGGAATCACTATGGTGATTTAACCCCCAATTCCAACCCTTGATGCTGAGTGCCAAGCAGGGAAGTAATGGGTCCCATTTTTATAGTCTTTGGTATGACTCGGCCGGGGTTTGAACTCACGACCTATGATCTGATTTAACCCCCACCTGCTCAGTGGCCTCGTTGTTAGATTATCCGCCCTGAGATCGGTAGGTTGTGAGTCCAAACCCCGGCTGAGTCATGCCAAAGACTACAAAAATACCTCCCACCCAGCATCAAGGGTTGGAATTGAGGGTTTAATCACCAAAATGATTTCCGAGCACTGCTTACTGCTCCCCTCACCCCCCATGGGTTGGAACAAGGGGATAGGTCAAATGCAGAGGGTAATTTTGACTATCAGTGATACTTTAACTTTAACTTCAATTCCAACCCTTGATGCTGAGTGCCAATCAGGGAAGTAATGGGTCCCATTTTTATAGTCTTTGGTATGACTCGGCCGGAGTTTGAACTCACGACTTATGATCTGATTTAACCCTCACCTGCTCAGTGGCCTCGTGGTTTGAGTGTCAGCCCTGAGATCAGTAGGTTGTGAGTCCAAACCCCGGCTGAGTCATGCCAAAGACTATAAAATTACCTTCCAGCCAGCATCAAGGGTTGGAATTGGGGGTTAAATCATCAAAATGATTCTCGAGCGCGGCCACTGCTGCTGCTCACTGCTCCCCTCATTTCCCAGCGGTTGGAACAAGGGAATAGTTCAAATGCAGAGGATAATTTTGACTAACAGTGATACTTTAAATTTAACTTCAATTCCAACCCTTGATGCTGAGTGCCAAGCAGGGAGGTAATGGGTCCCATTTGTATCGTCTTTGGTATGAATCGGCCGGGGTTTGAGCTCATGACCGACCGATCTGATTCAACCCCCACCTGCTCAGTGGCTTCGTGGTAAGAGTGTCCCCCCTGAGATCGGTATGTCATAAGTCCAAATCCCGGCCGAGTCATGCTAAAGACTATAAAATTACCTCCCCCCAGCATCAAGGGTTTGAATTGGGGGTTAAATCACCAAAATGATTCCCGAGCACAGCCACCGCTGCTGCTCACTGCTCCCCTCACCTCCCAGGGGGTGGAACAAGGGGATAGGTCAAATGCAGAGGGTAATTCTGACTATCAGTGATACTTTAACTTTAATGCCAACCCTTGATGCTGAGTGCCAAGCAGGGAGGAAATGGGTCCCATTTTTGTAGTCTTTGGCATGACTCGGCCGGGGCTTGAACTCACGACTTATGATCTGATTTAACGCTCACCTGCTCAGTGGCTTTGTGGTTGGAGTGTCCGCCCTGAGATTGGTAGGTCGTGGGTCCAAACCCCGGCCGAGTCATACCAAAGACTATAAAATTACCTCCCCCCCAGCATCAAGGGTTGGAATTGGGGGTTAAATCTCCAAAATAAGTCCCGAGCGCGGCCACCGCTGCTGCTCACTGCTCTCTTCACCTCCCAGGGGGTGGAACAAGGGGATGGGTCAAATGCAGAGGATAATTTTGACTATCAGTGGTATTTTTACTTTAATTCCAACCATTGATGCAGAGTGTCAAGCAGGGAGGTAATGGGTCCCATTTTTATAGTCTTTGGTATGTCTTGGCGGGGTTTGAACTCACGACCTACCGATCTCAGGGCGGACATTCAAACCACAAGACCACTGAGCAGGTGGCCTTGCAAACGGGAAACACAACTTTAAACGGCGAGGCAAAACAAGCCAAATTTCTTAGCTACTCAGCAATTAGGGGAAACATCCCTTCTCCTTTTCCTTTTCCTCTCTTCTTCCATCCATCCATATTTTCTCCATCTGTGGGATATCCAAAATAAGACTTTTTGAAGCCAGGAATTAGCTATGCAAATATATGCCCGAGAGTTACTTGTTTTCATCTTAACTCTTAACAAACATGAGGCTCTCGTCCGGGGCGGACGCTCTCCTTCCCTCTCCCTTATCTCAATTGCTTGCTTCTTTGGATTGTCTTAACTTTCCTGTTGCCTCTGTTGTATATTTATTGGTGGTGCGATGGGTGATGAGCCAAGAAGACACCAACGAGGAATCGTCGAACAAAACATTTGTTTCAGTGAGCCTCAGACCGGAACTGCAGTTTCCGGGAGATAGACTATTGGCCAGATCACTCCTCTCTTGTCTTCTCGGACCACTGTCCTTAAAAAACGCCCTTTCCACAAAGACAGTTACTCTTTGTTGTTCTAGCCTTGGGGCCGGTCAGTCAACCTATTTTCTGTGATCCCATCCTCTACTCCTACTGTTGAGGGCTTCCCACCAGATGTTGCTCATGTCTTTACACTTCCTCCTAAAATCCAAACCTGAATTCCTGTGGGATTCCAATATCCTGGGGGCAATAGCCACCACTCTCTGGGGAGCCTGTGATGGACAAGTGCACATTTGAAGCTCTCTAATTGCATATTTCCATAGTAGAATAATCCTCTAAAGGAATCTGTGACCAAATGCAAACACATGCTAGCTCACAATCATAAGAAAATGGTACACAGTATAATTCACCACACCTCATTTTGTTCACTGCTCTCCAAATCTAAACAATGCAACTAATTAACTGGTCTCTCAACGAAATTGACAAGCTCTTGGGTTTGGGGGAACCTGTGTGGTGTATTGCTGAGTGGAGATGACGGCTCAGACACCAGGGGGCGGTAATGTTCAATAATTTATTGTATATATAGTCAATATATATCATAATAATAATAATAAACCATACTAACTAATTTACTAAACTAAGGAAATGGAGTGTGTGACAAAACCCAGGAGTGTGTATGTGTGAGGCTGAGGTTAACTGAAGTATGTGTTATCAAGTGTTGTCGAGAGCGAAAGAACAAGGCAGTCCGAGGGGCAGGCAGAGGATCCAGGGTAGGAAAAAAGAGACTAGGTCCAGGCGAGTGTCGGGGATCGAGGAAGGCAGTCCAAAACACAGGGGAAAAAACGGGAGATCTCGAAGGCGAAGACTCGGGAAGGCAACAAAGAGGTAACGCGGATCCTTGGGTCCACTGGTCCTTTATACAGCTCCCTCTCATCAGAACCAGGTGCACTGATTGCTGATCGCTGATCGCCCATAGCCTTGCCGGCATATGGGCGTGACGCGGCCGTGGGCAAGCAGAGCGCAAAGATGAGGGCACATTGGAATGCGCCCTAGCTGTGACCACCTTCCTGTCTTGACGGAGCGGTTGTTCGTGGACACACGACGGACTCTTGGGGGGAGAAGGAGTGCCGCGTGCTTGGCGACTCTTCAGTCGAGGACCGCGTGCTTGGCGACTCTTCAGTCGAGGACGATGAAGATACCCACGTATTTGGAAATATGACAACAACTCAGGGAGTAAGCGTTGCTCTGGTTTGTCGACAAATTGAAAGATGCTGGCAGTCTTCAAAGTACCCCAAATCTGTGGACACCCTAGTGATTCTGGATAACAATGGACCGTTTGCCCTGCAGGATGAATTTGAGGACCAGTTAATAGACACATTTTTTTTTTTTTAAGATTCTAGCTTGAATTGTTTCACTGGCTTCAAGACTCTCCCAGAGGACATTGCAGCGTAGACGCAACAAACCCTCTTCTTGTCTCTCATTGACACACACCTGTTGTTGTTGGTGACGAACCCCAAGATGCAGAGAAGGAGGCAGGCATTGAGTAAGGAAACATGGTTTAACAAAACACTAAGACAAAACCAAACAAACGGGGCACAACAAAAAGCGCGCACGAGGCAGAGAACAAACTAAAAGAGCTAGCATGGGAGCTAGAAGATAACGAGCGGGAAACAGAAGTCGTTACTTGTAGTATGAACACAATATGCAGATAATGAATTTTCCAGAATTATCCTAATAAATCTGTCTAATAACATCTGAATCGCTCCCACTGCCCTCTAGTCTTTTTTTTTTCTAGTCCTTCACTCTCACTTTCCTCATCCACAAATCTTTCATCTTCGCTCAAATTAATGGGGAAATTGTGACTTTCTCGGTCCGAATCGCTCTCGCTGCTGGTGGCCATGATTGCAAACAATGTTCAGATTTAAGGAGCTCCACAACCCGTGACGTCACGCACATATTGTCTGCTACTTCCGGTACAGGCAAGGCTTTTTTATTAGCGACTAAAAGTTGCAAACTTTATAGTCGATGTTCTCTACGAAATCATTTCAGCAAAATTATGGCAATATCGCGAAATGATCAAGTATGACACATAGAATGGACCTGCTATCCCCGTTTAAATAAGAAAATCTCATTTCAGTAGGCCTTTAAATCACAGGTGTCTCAAAGGGCTGCACAAGCCACAACCACGTCCTTGGCTCAGAACCCACATCAGGGGCAAGGAAAAACTCAACCCAGTGGGATTCGTTGGTATGTGTAGTGCGTGAGGTAGTGCTTAACTTTGCATACACTCGCCTGCATCGGTTGGATTTGTGCAAACTTTCTGAAGCCTCCATAAGCATCATGGGACCAAACGTATGCTAATGTATGCTGCAAACCGCTACATTCATGCTTTTCGTTGTTCAAGTAAGCACTTTTCTTTGGCACGGGCGCCATAACGAGAGGAGATGGCATTGATTCATGATTATTGGTGACTTGGGTTTCCAAAGAGCGCACCTTGGCTCTCTTTATTCTTCCAGTAATAATCAGCTACGTCAAAAAGAACCAAGCGAAAGCCGATGTGTTCATCTAGTTGCAGCTTCTCCCGCTAATTAACTAAATATGGAAAAACGGATATAGTTTTTCTCCTTTCTTTTTTTTTTTAGGGTGTATGCATGCAAATGTGTCATGGGCTGCAGCTATTTGCATATCCCCTGACGCACGGTTCTCATACTTGCTTTGGCGACAGGATAAACATGTGGAACATTCCGCACATGCTGCATAGTCCAGTGTTTTTCAAAGGGGAACATTATCACCAGACCTATGTAAGCGTCAATATATACCTTGATGGTGCAGAAAAAAAGACCATATATGTTTTTAAACGATTTCCGAACTCTAAATGGGCGAATTTTGGCGAATCAAACGCCTTTCTGTTTATCGCTCTGGAGGCGATGACGTCAGAATAGGACGTCGCCGAGGTAATACGGCCGCCATTTTCATTTTCAACACATTGCAAACATTGGGTCTCAGCTCTGTTATTTTCCGTTTTTTCAACTATTTTTTGGAACCTTGGAGACATCATGCCTCGTCGGTGTGTTGTCGGAGGGTGTAACAACACTAACAGGGAGGGATTCAAGTTGCACCACTGGCCCGAATATGCGAAAGTGTCTGCCGCCAGACCCCCGTTGAATGTGCCGGAGTGTCTCCACATTTTACCGGCGATGACAGACATGGCACAGAGATGTACGGATAACCTGCAGATGCATTTGCAACCATAAAGTCAACGAAATCACAAAGGTGAGTTTTGTTGATGTTGACTTATGTGCTAATCAGACATATTTGGTCGCGGCGTAACTGCCAGCTAATCGATGCTAACATGCTACGCTAATCGACGCTAACATGCTATTTACCGGCGGTGCTAAAGCAGACATGGCACAGAGATGTATGGATAACCTGCAGATGCATTTGCCACAATAAAGTCAACGAAATCATAAAGGTGAGTTTTGTTGATGTTGACTGCCAGCTAATCGATGCTAACATGCTATTTACCGGCGGTGCTAAAGCAGACATGGCACAGAGATGTATGGATAACCTGCAGATGCATTTGCAACTATATTACGTTTCCTCCCACCCACATTTAATGCGAAAAAAACACTTACCAATCGACGGATTTAAGTTGCTCCAGTGTCACGAGATGCGAAAGTCGTGATCGTTTGGTCCGCACATTTTACCGGCGATGCTAACGCAGCTATTCGGTCATGCTATGGCTATGAATAGCGTGAATAGCTATTTGTTTAATAGCTTCAGTTTCTTCTTCAATACTTTCATACTCCAACCATCCGTTTCAATACATGCGTAATCTGTTGAATCGCTTAAGCCGCTGAAATCCGAGTCTGAATCCGAGCTAATGTCGCTATATCTTGCTGTGGTATTCACCAGTGTTTGTTTACATTGGCAGCACTGTATGACGTCACAGGGAAATGGATAGTCGCATCGCAAATAGCGAAAATCAAGCACTTTAAAGCTTTTTTAAGGTATATTCCGAGACCGGTAAAATTTTGAAAAAAACTTCAAAAAATACAACAAGCCACTGGGAACTGATTTTTTTATTGTTTTTAACCCTTTTGAAATTGTGATAATGTTCCCCTTCAACCTTTTTTGAGCCGAGGCACATTTTTTTTGCATTGAAAAAATCCGGAGGCACACCACCAGCAGAGATCATTAAAAAAATTAAACTAAGGTGACAGTAAAAAGTTGTCGTCGCAATTATTGGGTATGACTTTAAACCATAACCAAGCATGCATCAGAATAGCTCTTGTCTCAAATTAGGTGTACTGCCACCACCCGTCACATCACACCCTGACTTATTTGGAGGTTTTTTTTGCTGTTTTCTTGTGTGTAGTGTCTTGTGCTCCTATTTTAGTGGCTTTTTCTATTTTTCGTTTTTTTCCTGTAGCCGTTTCATGTCTTCCTTTGAGCGATATTTCCCGCATCTACTTTGTTTTAGCAATCAAGAATATTTCAGGTGTTTTTATCCTTCTTTGCGGGGACATTGTTGATTGTCATGTCATGTTCGGATGGACATTGTAGACACCGTCTTTGCTCCCCAGCAAGTCTTTGCTGTCATCCAGCATTCTGTTTTGTTTTTACTTTGTAGCCGGTTCAGTTTTACTTTTGTTCTTGTCAGGACTATGACTTGGATTAGTTTTGCTTCTCCGATGCAGAGGGAATTTGGAACGAGCCAGACGAGAATGTGAGTACATGATTAATTTATTTATATAATATAATACAAAAAGGGAAAACAAAGGGCGCTCTCAGTGGCGGATAATAACCTGGACTAAACTCCAGGCCCGGAGTTGGGGCACGATGGCGAGCGCCTGGTGGTCGGGCCTGTCCCCATGGGGCCCGACCGGGCACAGCCCGAAGAGGCAACGTGGGTCATCCCTCCAATGGGCTCACCACTCATAGGAGGGGCCATAGAGGTCGGGTGCATTGTGAGCTGGGCGGCAGCCGAAGGCAGGGCACTTGGCGGTCCGATCCTCGGCTACAGAAGCTAGCTCTTGGGACGTGGAACGTCACCTCACTGGGGGGGAAGGAGCTTGAGCTAGTGCGCGAGGTAGAGAAGTTCCGGCTGGATATAGTCGGACTCACCTCGACGCACAGCAAGGGCTCTGGAACCAGTTCTCTCGAGAGGGACTGGACCCTCTTCCACTCTGGCGTTGCCGGCAGTGAGAGGCGACGGGCTGGGGTGGCAATTCTCGTTGCCCCCCGGCTCAAAACCTGCACGTTTGAGTTCAACCCAGTGGACTAGAGGGTAGCTTCCCTTCGCCTTCGGGTAGGGGGACGGGTCCTGACTGTTGTTTGTGCTTACGCACCAAACAGCAGTTCAGAATACCCACCCTTTTTGGGAACCCTCGAGGGAGTACTGGAAAGTGCTCCTCCGGGTGATTCCCTTGTCCTACTGGGAGACTTCAACGCTCATGTTGGCAACGACAGTGAAACCTGGAGAGGCGTGATTGGGAAGAATGGTCGCCCGGATCTAAACCCGAGTGGTGTTTTGTTATTGGACTTTTGTGCTCGTCACAGTTTGTCCATAACAAACACCATGTTCAAACATAAGGGTGTCCATATGTGCACTTGGCACCAGGACACCCTAGGCCGCAGTTCCATGATCGACTTTGTAGTTGTGTCATCGGATTTGCGGCCTTATGTTTTGGACACTCGGGTGAAGAGAGGGGCGGAGCTTTCTACCGATCACCACCTGGTGGTGAGTTGGCTGCGATGGTGGGGGAGGATGCCAGACAGACCTGGCAGGCCCAAACGCATTGTGAGGGTCTGCTGGGAACGTCTGGCAGAGTCTCCTGTCAGAGAGAGTTTCAATTCCCACCTCCGGGAGAACTTTGAACATGTCACGAGGGAGGTGTGGGACATTGAGTCCGAGTGGACCATGTTCCGAACCTCTATTGTCGAGGCGGCTGATTGGAGCTGTGGCCGCAAGGTTGTTGGTGCCTGTCGTGGCGGTAATCCCAGAACCCGTTGGTGGACACCAGCAGTGAGGGATGCCGTCAAGCTGAAGAAGGAGTCCTATCGGGTTCTTTTGGCTCATAGGACTCCGGAGGCAGTGGACGGGTACCGACGGGCCAAGCGGTGTGCAGCTTTAGCGGTCGCGGAGGCAAAAACTCGGACATGGGAAGAGTTCGGGGAAGCCATGGAAAACGACTTCCGGACGGCTTCGAAGCGATTCTGGACCATCATACGGCGCCTCAGGAAGGGGAAGCAGTGCACTATCAACACCGTGTATGGTGCGGATGGTGTTCTGCTGACTTCGACTGCGGATGTTGTGGATCGGTGGAGGGAATACTTCGAAGACCTCCTCAATCCCACCAACACATCTTTCTTTGAGGAAGCGGTGCCTGGGGAATCTGTAGTGGACTCTCCTATTTCTGGGGCTGAGGTCGCTGAGGTAGTTAAAAAGCTCCTCGGCGGCAAGGCCCCGGGGGTGGATGAGATCCGCCCGGAGTTCCTTAAGGCTCTGGATGCTGTGGGGCTGTCTTGGTTGACAAGACTCTGCAGCATCGCGTGGACATCGGAGGCGGTATCTCTGGATTGGCAGACTGGGGTGGTGGTCCCTCTCTTTAAGAAGGGGGACCGGAGGGTGTGTTCCAACTATCGTGGGATCACACTCCTCAGCCTTCCCGGTAAGGTTTATTCAGGTGTACTGGAGAGGAGGCTTCGCCGGATACTCGAACCTCGGATTCAGGAGGAACAGTGTGGTTTTCGTCCTGGTCGTGGAACTGTGGACCAGCTCTATACTCTCGGCAGGGTTCTTGAGGGTGCATGGGAGTTTGCCCAACCAGTCTACATGTGCTTTGTGGACTTGGAGAAGGCATTCGACCGTGTCCCTCGGGAAGTCCTGTGGGGAGTGCTCAGAGAGTATGGGGTATCGGACTGTCTTATTGTGGCAGTCCGCTCCCTGTATGATCAGTGTCAGAGCTTGGTCCGCATTGCTGGCAGTAAGTCGGACACGTTTCCAGTGAGGGTTGGACTCCGCCAAGGCTGTCCTTTGTCACCAATTCTGTTCATAACTTTTATGGACAGAATTTCTAGGCGCAGCCAAGGCGTTGAGGGGTTTCGGTTTGGTGGCCACGGGATTAGGTCTCTGCTTTTTGCAGATGATGTAGTCCTGATGGCTTCATCTGGCCGGGATCTTCAGCTCTCACTGGATCGGTTCGCTGCCGAGTGTGAAGCGACCGGAATGAGAATCAGCACCTCCAAGTCCGAGTCCATGGTTCTCGCCCGGAAAAGGGTGGAGTGCCATCTCCGGGTTGGGGAGGAGACCCTGCCCCAAGTGGAGGAGTTCAAGTACCTAGGAGTCTTGTTCACGAGTGGGGGAAGAGTGGATGGTGAGATCGACAGGCGGATCGGTGCGGCGTCTTCAGTAATGCGGACGTTGTATCGATCCGATGTGGTGAAGAAGGAGCTGAGCCGGAAGGCAAAGCTCTCAATTTACCGGTCGATCTACGTTCCCATCCTCACCTATGGTCATGAACTTTGGGTCATGACCGAAAGGATAAGAACACGGGTACAAGCGGCCGAAATGAGTTTCCTCCGCCGGGTGGCGGGGCTCTCCCTTAGAGATAGGGTGAGAAGCTCTGCCATCCGGGAGGAGCTCAACGTAAAGCCGCTGCTCCTCCACATCGAGAGGAGCCAGATGAGGTGGTTCGGGCATCTGGTCAGGATGCCACCCGAACGCCTCCCTAGGGAGGTGTTTAGGGCACGTCCAGCTGGTAGGAGGCCACGGGGAAGACCCAGGACACGTTGGGAAGACTCTGTCTCCCGGCTGGCCTGGGAACGCCTCGGGATCCCCCGGGAAGAGCTAGACGAAGTGGCTGGAGATAGGGAAGTCTGGGCTTCCCTGCTTAGGCTGCTGCCCCCGCGACCCGACCTCGGATAAGCGGAAGATGATGGATGGATGGATGGATAAACTCCAAACAAAACTAGCACAATGGCATGACTAAAGAGAAAAAACAAAAACGTGCACTGTGGCATAAATAACAAAACTTGCACTGTGGCATAAACAACAAAAACTTATGTGGTATTGACAGCATAGAAAACAGAATAGCATGGCATGAAGGTAGGAGCAGCATGGGTGGATGGGCAAGTAGACAAGCATGTAGCAAGTGGTATGCATAAGCAAAGTTCCCTAGGCCGAGGAACAGAAAACAAATGACTTAAATAGTGTCTATGATGATGAGAAACAGGTGTGGGGCTGAGGGCAGGGGCGTGACTTGGAGACCAGGTGGAAACTAATGAGTAACTTTGGAAACCAACAAAACCAGGAAGTGCAAAAACGGGAAACAAGAGTCCAAAAACAAAACATAACATGATCAAACATAAACCCAGATTAACAGGCAAGACAGTTCTGCATAGCCTTCCCTAAGCTTCAATGCATTTTCTTAGGGGTACTCACCTTTTGTCTATTTTTGGTTCAAGCATTAGATACCCTTTTACCTGCACACTGCCTCCCGCTTTTATCGACATCTACAAAGCAATTAGCTACCGGCTGCCACCTACTGATATGAAAGAGTATTACCCACCTCCCACCCTCCTCCTTACCAAGTCTGAGGGCTATAGAGCGTTTTCCCTTCGGGCTCCAGTACTCTGGAATGCCCTCCCGCTAACAGTTCGAGATGCTACCTCAGTAGAAGCATTTAAGTCTCACCTTAAAACTCATCTGTATACTCTAGCCTTTAAATAGACCTCCTTTTTAGACCAGTTGATCTGCTGCTTCTTTTCTTTCTCCTATGTCCCCCCCTCCCTTGTGGAGGGGGTCCGGTCCGATAACCATGGATGAAGTACTGGCTGTCCAGAGTCGAGACCCAGGATGGACCGCTCGTCGGGACCCAGGATGGACCGCTCGCCTGTATCGATTGGGGACATCTCTACGCTGCTGATCCGCCTCCGCTTGAGATGGTCTCCTGTGGACGGGACTCTTGCTGCTGTCTTGGATCCGCTTTGAACTGAACTCTCGCGGCTGTGTTGGAGCCACTATGGAGTGAACTTCCACAGTATCATGTTAAACCCGCTTGACATCCATTGCTTTCGGTCCCCTAGAGTGGGGGGGGGGGGGGGGGGGGGGGGTTTCCCACATCTGAGGTCCTCTCCAAGGTTTCTCATAGTCAGCATTGTCACTGGCGTCCCACTGGATGTGAATTCTCCCTGCCCACTGGGTGTGAGTTTTCCTTGCCCTTTTGTGGGTTCTTCCGAGGATGTTGTAGTCGTAATGATTTGTGCAGTCCTTTGAGACATTTGTGATTTGGGGCTATATAAATAAACATTGATTGATTGATTCCACCCGATTGTAGCCGAGATAGGCACCAGCGCCCCCCGCGACCCCAAAGGGAATAAACGGTAGAAAATGAATGGATGGATGGACGAACATTACCCCCTCTGGTGTCTGTGTCGTCAACTCCCTTTCTCAATACATACAGGTGTAAAAACCGCCAAAAATAAAACTAAAATGAAAAAAACATTTTTATGAGAGCCATGAGAGGGAGATTTCTAAATCGGACTTCCTGCATTTTCAATTTTTTGACATTCAAGGAGGGACGTGCAAGGAAATACCTTCATCTCACCCCCCCCCTCGCCCACCCCCCAAAAAAGAAAAAAAAAAAGACCACTTCCAATGCTACTTTATAATAAATATCGTCCTATTGATCCGGGCACCGATGGGGAGCGCTGATGTGTAAACAGACGAGGGCTCAATAAGTGATGGAGGGATGCGGTAGGGGGGAAGGAGAGTTTTCTTTGGGAGCATCTGTTGACTGGAGAGATGAGAGAGAGGCCGGGGGGCGGGGGGGGGGGGGGGGGGGGGCGGGATATATGTGTGTGTGTGATGGGGAGAGGGGGGTGGGCGGGGTTTGGGTCATCTTATCTGTGAGTCTTGCCATCATTCATCAGTTTTATTGCTTTCTTGTCTTGTTGCCCCCACCACCTGGAACATGGAGCCCACACCCTCCACTCCCCCCCCCCAATTTTTGAGGCCTCAAGCTGCGCCCGTCCGAGACCCGCCGCGCAATTAAAAAAGCGGCCGCGGCGGAGGCGGGCGTTGAAAGGTGTGACATTTTGCCGTTGACTGATGATGAATCGGGAGTGACGGGCCGCACGGTGGCATCCCAGCTAAGCTATGGATTGATTCCCTGGAAATGTTACGTACCATCACCCCCCCCACTCCACCCCCCACCATTCCCTCAATACTCTCTCAAGAGGTGATGCCCGCTCCCCTCCCCCACTTCCCGTATATCCCCACCTGACACTTTAACGGGGCCCCGTGCGATGGATGGCTTCTCTTCAGTGTTTCCATGGTTATTTTCTTCCTCTTTTTCACCTTTGATAAAGTCAATCGGCTCGCTCGCTGCCTCTCTGCCAACAAGCTCATTTGTCAGCCGCACAACAACAACAAAAATAACAACATCTAGCTATCCTTGCTCTTCTTCTTTTAAAGGTTTATTTCATTCCACTCCATCTTCTCTCACTGACTCAAAGTACCCTTTCAAAATCGATACATCTTCAAAAGGTTGTCTCTAAAGACCCCCCAAAAAATGCTACCTTTCAAAGAAAACTGTGATAAAAGGACAGTGGAACCTTGATTTACAAATTGGTTCTTAAACATGGTTGGTAAATTGAAAAGTTTGTATAGTGAAGCAGAGTTTGTCATATGCTGGAACATTGGGAAGTTTTTGCGATTCCGAATATGTAGATTACTTCAAAACACAAACCAACATGGTTCGTGAAGGGAAAACGTTTGTATAGTGAAGCAGAGTTTGTCGTATGCTGGCATATTTGTTATGTCTTGACTAAGGGGAGATGACGGCAACTGACACCAGGAGGTGGTATTGTCCAGCTCCCTGGTGTCTTTCAAAGGTTTATTTAATTCCACTCCATTTCTCACACTGACTCAAAGTACCCATTTCAAAATCGATACATCTTCAAAAGGTTGTCTCTAAAGACCCCCCAAAAAATGCTACCTTTCAAAGAAAACTGTGAAGAAAGGACAGTGGAACCTTGATTTACAAATTGGTTCTTAAACATGGTTGGTAAATTGAAAAGTTTGTATAGTGAAGTAGAGTTTGTCGGATGCTGGAACGTTGGGAAGTTTTTGCGATTCCAAATATGTGGATTACTTCAGAACACAAGCCAACATGGTTTGTGAAGGGAAAAAGTTTGTATAGTGAAGCACAGTTTGTCGTATGCTGGCATATTTGTTATGTCTTGACTAAGGGGAGATGATGGCAACTGACACCAGGGGTGAACGATACCACTCCCTGGTGTCTTTTAAAGGTTTATTGAATTCCACTCCATTTCTCACGCTGACTCAAAGTACCCTTTCAAAATCGATACTTCTTTAAAAGGTTGTCTCTAAAGACAGAAAAAAAAAAGCTACCTTTTGTAGAAAAATGCGATAAAAGGACAGTGGATCCTCGATTTACAAACTTAATTAGTTCTTAAACGTGGTTGGTAAATTCAAAAGTTTGTGTAGTGAAGCAGAGTTTGTCATATGCTGGCACGATGGGAAGTTTTTGCGATTCCAAATATGTAGATTACTTCAAAACACAAACCAACATGGTTCGTGAATGGAAAAAGTTTGTATAGTGAAGCAGATTTTGTTGTATGCTGGCATATTTGTTATGTCTTGATTAAGGGGAGATGACGGCAACTGACACCAGGGGTTGGTATTGTCCACCCCCGGGTGTCTTTTAAAGGTTTATTTCATTCCACTCCATTTCTCACGCTGACTCAAAGTAACCTTTCAAAATCAATACATCTTCAAAATGTTGTCTCTAAAGACCCTCCAAAAAATGCTACCTTTCGAAAAAAAACTGCGATAAAAGGACAGTGGAACGTTGATGTACAAATTGGTTCTTAAACATGGTTGGTAAATTGAAAAGTTTGTATAGTGAAGCAGAGTTTGTCGTGTGCTGGCACTTTGGAAAGTGTTTGCGATTCCAAATATGTAGATTACTTCAAAACACAAGCCAACATGGTTCGTAAAGGGAAAAAGTTTGTATAGTGAAGCGGAGTTTGTTGTATGCTGGCATATTTGTTATGTCTTGATTAAGGGGAGATGACGGCAACTGACACCAGGGGTTGGTATTGTCCACCACCGGGTGTCTTTTAAAGGTTTATTTCATTCCACTCCATTTCTCACGCTGACTCAAAGTACCCTTTCAAAATTGATACATCTTCAAAAGGTTGTCTCTAAAGACCACCCAAAAAATGCTACCTTTCGAAGAAAACTGCGATAAAAGGACAGTGGAACCTTGATTTACAAATTGGTTCTTAAACATGGTTGGTAAATTGAAAAGTTTGTATAGTGAAGCAGAGTTTGTCATATGCTGGAACGTTGGGAAGTTTTTGCGATTCCAAATATGTAGATTATTTCAAAACACAAGCCAATATGGTTTGTGAAGGGAAAAAGTTTGTATAGTGAAGCAGAGTTTGTTGTATGCTGGCATATTTGTTATGTCTTGATCAAGGGGAGATGACGGCAACTGACACCAGGGGTTGGTATTGTCCACCACCGGGTGTCTTTTAAAGGTTTATTTCATTGCACTCCATCTTCTCACACTGACTCAAAGTACCCTTTCAAAATCGATACATCTTCAAAAGGTTGTCTCGAAAGACCGAAAAAAAAATGCCACCTTTTGTAGAAAAATGCGATAAAAGGACAGTGGAACCTCGATTTACAAACTTAATTAGTTCTTAAACGTGGTTGGTAAATTCAAAAGTTTGTATAGTGAAGCAGAGTTTGTCATATGCTGGCACGATGGGAAGTTTTTGCGATTTCAAATATGTGGATTACTTTAAAACACAAGCCAACATGGTTCGTGAATGGAAAACGTTTGTATAGTGAAGCAGAGTTTGTTGTATGCTGGCATATTTGTTATGTCTTGACTAAGGGGAGATGACGGCAAATGACACCAGGGGTTGGTATTGTCCAACCCCGGGTGTCTTTAAAGGTTTATTTCATTCCACTCCATTTCTCACACTGACTCAAAGTGCCCTTTCAAAATCGATACATCTTCAAAAGGTTGTCTCTAAAGAACCCCCCAAAAATGCTACTTTTCGAAGAAAACTGCGATAAAAGGACAGTGGAACCTGGATTTATAAATTGGTTCTTAAACGTGGTTGGTAAATTGAAAAGTTTGTATAGTGAAGCAGAGTTCGTTGTATGCTGGCATGTTGGGAAGTTTTTGAGATTCCAAATATGTGGATTACTTCAAAACACAAGACAACATGGTTCGTGAAGGGAAAAAGTTTGTATAGTGAAGCAGAGTTTGTTGTATGCTGGCATATTTGTTATGTCTTGACTAAGGGGAGATGACGGCAACTGACACCAGGAGGTGGACAATACTCCCTGGTGTCTTTTAAAGGTTTATTTAATTCCACCCCATTTCTCACGCTGACTCAAAGTACCCGTTGAAAATTGATACATCTTCAAAAGGTTGTCTCGAAAGACCAGAAAACAAAAAAGCCACCTTTCGAAGAAAACTGCGATAAAAGGACAGTGGAACCTCGATTTACAGATTTAATTGGTTCTTAAAAATGGCTGGTAAATTGAAAAGTTTGTATAGTGAAGCAGAGTTTGTCTTATGCTGGCATGTTGGGAAGTTTTTGCGATTCCAAATATGTAGATTACTTCAAAACACAAACCAACATGGTTCGTGAATGGAAAAGTTTGCATAGTGAAGCAGAATTTTTCGAATGCTGGTATATTTTTTTATGTCTTAACTAAGAGGAGATGACGGCAACTGACACCAGGGAGTGGTTCTTGCTATTCCAAAGATGCGGATTACTTTAAGACACAAGACAACGTGGTTTATAAATGGAAAAAGTTTGTATAGTGAAGCAAAGTTTGTCGTATGCTGGCATATTTGTTATGTCGTGACTAAGGGGAGATGACGGCAACAGACACCAGAGAACTTATTGTCCAAAGATTTATTTTATATATATATATATATATATATATATATATATATATATATATATATAATACAACAATAATATAAATTAGGGAAATGGAGTGTGAACGAGATCGAAGAGTGTGTATGGAGAAAAGCTGTGTGTAGAATTTAACTGAAAAGTGTGTAACCAAAATGTTGAACGAGACACGAGGAAGTCCAGGGAGCAGGCAGGTGATCCAGGGCGAGAGAGAGGCATCATAGTCCAGGGGTGAGCGAGGAGTTGAGGAATGAGGGAGGCAGTCGAGATCCAGGGCAACAGAAGGACAACAGGTACAACATGAAAACTAAGTTCCCGCGCCGATCCTTGGGTCCACTGGTCCCTTTATTCAGCTCGTCCTCATCAGTCACAGGTGTGCAGATTGACTGATCGTCTGCAGGCTTGTAGCTGCGTGGGCGTTCTGCTCCCAGCGCGCAGTCAGCGGCTCCTCCAGGTGCTCCAGCAGAGGAGTGGGAAGCAGACTGCGCGTGCGCCGTAACAATATTGTGAAGTTTTTGCGATTCCAAAGATGCGGATTACTTCAAGACACAAAACAACAATCGTAAATGGAAAAGTTTGTACAGTGGTGCAGAGTTTGTCGTATGCTGGCATGTTTGGAAGTTTTTGCGATGCCAAAGATGCGGATTACTTCAAGACACAAGGCAATATGGTTCGTAAATGAAAAAAGTTTGTATAGTGAAGCAGAGTTTGGCGTATTCTGGCAGGTTGGGAAGTTTTTGCGATTCCAAAGATGCAGATTACGTGAAGACACGAGACAAAATTAAC
Organism: Nerophis ophidion; assembly: GCF_033978795.1. Taxonomy (NCBI): domain Eukaryota; kingdom Metazoa; phylum Chordata; class Actinopteri; order Syngnathiformes; family Syngnathidae; genus Nerophis; species Nerophis ophidion. The sequence continues at coordinate 12,537,723 of NC_084617.1, read as the reverse complement.
CGTGAATGGAAAAAGTTTGCACAATGAAGCAGAGTTTGTCGTATGCTGGCATCTTTGGAAGTTTTGCAACTTTTGCAAGATGTTCGACTTTTCCGCCGGAATTGTGCCTTTATATGGGAAATTAAGGGCGCTTACCTTAAATTACGGAATTAAGGGTGTTTACATATGCATATTGGTGAAATAAGGGCGTGTCAATATGCAAATTATGATAGACACATAGGTGCTAACCATTTTGGCATTCAGCAACTTAAAAACAGCAGGTGGGAACAATTTGGCCGTTTAAGAACACGTCATGAATTTCAATGGACTCCTCATAGGAAATCACTTAGGAAGAAAGATAATAGGAAACATTAGGAACTTATTGCTGAATGGGGCCCTGTGACAGGAAGAAGCTTGGCCTTGTTTCCTTTTCCTTTTTTGTTGTTGCCAATGCCCGACAATGTTGAAGTGCGATTTTGATTAATTGGCCGCTGTAAGTGTCGGCTGGCAGCATTGATCGAAACGCCAACATCACGGAAAGTCGCACATGTGCTATCGACCGATCAGAAGCAACATCGGAAGCCACGTCAGATCAACGACGCATTCTTGCTGGTATTCTGCAAAATGTGTCAAATTCTCTCTTCATAAGGCACACCTGTGCCATGTAATGAGAACAATTAGAAGAATGTTCCGCAGTAAGTTTACGACGGTGCTTGTAGTTGCCGTGTGCAAAAGCAACATGTTTCAAAAGCTCCAGATGGCACATTGAAATTGATGACCTCGGTAAGGTTATCACTCTTTGCGGCATTTTACAAAAAGGCTCACTAATTAATTCCACTTTTTCCCCTCAAAAAGTGGCGATGAAGCACATAGTTAAAAGCAGGCGGCCCCGGCCTGACGTGGAGATTGATGGCAGCGAGGTCGCCGGCGTATCGGCCCGATGTCCCTGACGCGTCATAATGTGAGTGGAGGTGCAATGATGCTAATAATACATCTTGGTGACACTTGCTGATTACTGCTGCAATATGGCCCGGCTCAGGATATGTGCTTACTACCCACTTATGCAGATTGACCAATGGAGAAAGTTTCTCATTTTTTAGGAGTACTTTGACTGTCACTTTTTGCAGATGACCGTGTCTATTCTACAAACCTTCTTACAGGTTGAACTCAAAGTTAATAAGACGCATACAGTATGTTTTCTAACTATAATATGATAACTTATTTTGTAGAAACACAATATTCCATAATAATCTATTTGAAGCTACAAGAAAAATCTTTTAAATTGACCAAATATGTAAAAAGGATGATATTACAATACTTTATTTCTAGATGTCGCCTTAAAATAAAACAAAAAATGGAAAAAAACGTTTAAAATATGCTAGAATTAAACATTTTGGTAAAAAGATGTATTAATTTTTTTTTATAGAAACAAATATCTAAACTGCAAAAAAAAATAGTGTTCAGAGTCAGGAAAAAGATGGTTTCCCTGCAAAAAACTAATGCAAAAAATAAAGAAATGCAACTTAAGTTAAAAAAAATAGATCTATTTTTAAAAGTCAAGAAAGAGATTTCAAAAGTAAAAAAAAAACAGAGTTTATTTAAATAGTCAAAAATTGAAAAACTTAAACCAAAAATAAGAAAAACAAAACAAAAAAAGTTAATCTATACATAGAATTAAAATTGTGTTAAAAGTTGTATTAAAAAAATTCAATATAAATAAATAAGTAAAATAAGTAAATAAATAAGGAAAAAGCTGGTTCCTCCCAAATACAGCGTGGCGCATATTACTAAGAGTGTTAAAATTGTTTATATCACAACCATCTCCTGATGATTGAGGGAACCCCTCATGAAACAGATCCGTAGAGATGAAGTAGTCTTGTGATTTTTTTCCCACACCTACATATATATATATATATATATATATATATATACATACATACATACATATATACACACATATACATATATATATACACATATACACACACATAAATGTGCGGTCCTCTATATATATATATATATATATATATATATATATATATATATATATATATATATATATATATATAAATCCTTATTAATTTAAATACTATATTACGTTAGATACAATGTGTTTCTTATAGCACAGCCTTATTGTTTGTAAATTAACTTTTAAACAGTTTTTATGAGTCCCTTCTTTCCCATTATATTTGATTAGTATTAATTGTCTGTAATCAGCCTGACCTAAGCCTTGTTAATAATTACTGATAAACACATGTTTTAAGGTTGTAAACTGTAGCTCGGCTAGATATAATTAGTGAAAAAGATTAAAACCAGGAGTAAGTTTATTAATTCGGTGTTAAATATTTAAGTTGGCCCAGGGCCCCTTTGTATTGGCAAGGTTAAGAACCCCGGCCCTAATATAATTCAAAACAGTGAAAAAAGAACGTGTTATTTTGATCTTGTATCAAATAAAATTAAAATAACAAAAATAATTATAAAATAATTTGCGTTACGTGTGTAACTTGTCATACCTTCTTAAAAACATTGCATCCCGTCAAAAACAGTTGCGAGTCCACAAACAAGGCTGAGATGATTTTGCACTGTCCACTGCCTGATTTTAAAATTCACGTCCAAGAAGAAGTCCTGGCTTTTAAATAGGAATAAAAGTGCCACATAAACTGAGGCAGGGTCATTAAAGATGGATTAGAGCACTAAAGTGTCTGGCATTGGGTAAATCCATCAGTTTTTGGCCTCCAGTCGCCACTTGTGAGAGTTCTGCCGGACCAAAGTGTCCAATAAAGAACCAGATTGGACCACCGGAATAAAAAAAAACAACACTCCTTTTCTGAAGACTTTGATATCTGCGACATGTCCCTCAGGCTCTGAGAACAATCTGCAGGCAGACCCTAAATGTTTTCTTCACTTCTCAATTGTTTAATTTGTGTGTGCGCGTGTGAGGGGGCAAGAACTCCCAGGATGCTTTGGCACCAGATGGCAGTCCTGGAAATACTCGCGAGGTGAGAGCGACCGCGAAAAGTTAAAGTTAAAGTAAAGTAGCAATAATTGTCACACACACACACACTAGGTGTGGCAAAATTATTTTCTGCATTTGGCCCATCACCCTTGATCACACCCTGGGAGGTGAGGGGAGCAGTGAGCAGCAGCGGGGGCCGCGCCCGGGATTCATTTTTGGTGATTTAACCCCCAATTCCAAACCCTTGATGCTGAGTGCCAAGCAGGGAGATAATGGGTCCCATTTTTTATACTCTGAATTTTTGAACTCACAACATACAGATCTCAAGGTGGACACTCTAACCCAGTGGTCACCAATCTTTTTGAAACCAAGAGCTACTTCTTGGGTACTGATTAATACGAAGGGCTACCAGTTTGATACACACTTAAATGAATTGCCAGAAATAGCCAATTTGCTCAATTTACCTTAAATAAATAAATCTATATATATAAAAAAAATGGGTATTTCTGTCCGTCATTCCGTCGTACATTTTTTTTCCTTTTACGGAAGGTTTTTTGTAGAGAATAAATGATGAAAAAAACACTTAATTGGACGGTTTAAAAGGGGAGAAAACACGGAAAAAATGAAAATACAATTTTGAAACATAGTTTATCGTCAATTTGGACTCTTTAAAATTCAAAATTCTACCAAAAAAAAAAAGAAAAGAAAAACTAGCTAATTCGAATCTTTTTGAAAAAATTAAAAAAAGAATTTATGGAACATCATTAGTAATTTTTCCTGATTAAGATTAATTTTACAATGTTGATGACATGTTTTAAATAGGTTAAAATCCAATCTGCACTTTGTTAGAATATATAACAAATTGGACCAAGCTATATTTATAACAAAGACCAATCATTATTTCTTTTAGATTTTCCACAACAAAAATTTTAAAGGAAATTAAAAAGACTTTGAAATAATATTTAAAATTAGATTCTACAGATTTTCTAGAGTTGCCAGAATATTTTTTTTGAATTTTAATCATAATAAGTTTGAAGAAATATTTCACAAATATTCTTCATTGAAAAAACAGAAGCTAAAATGAAGAATTAAAACAAAATGTATTTAATATTCTTTACCAAAAAAAATTAAAAAATACTTCAATATTGATTTAAATTGTCAGGAAAGAAGAGGAAGGAATTTAAAAGGTAAAAATGTATATGTGTTTAAAAATCCCAAAATCGTTTTTAAGGTTGTATTTTTTCTCTAAAATTGTCTTTCTGAAAGTTATAAGAAATAAATGAATTTATTTGAACAAGTGAAGACCAAGTCTTTAAAATATTTTCTTGGATTTTCAAATTTTATTTGAGTTTTGTCTCTCTTAGAATTAAAAATGTCGAGCAAAGCGAGACCAGCTTGTTAGTAAATAAAAAAAATAGAAAAAAATAGAGGCAACTCACTGGTAAGTGCTGCTATTTGAGCTATTTTTAGAACAGGCCAGCGGGCTACTTATCTGGTCCTTACGGGCTACCTGGTGCCCGCGGGCACCATGTTGGTGACCCCTGCTCTAACCACTAGGCCACTGAGTAGGTGTAACTTAAAGAACGCAATGGAATTTAACATTTTTTTTTACTGATTAAGACACCCAGAATGGGGGATTTACAATATTAACTATGAAGGATAAAACACTGAATATTGACAACGTATGAACATTTTACAATCAAGTGAAACGCGACAAAAATGCAACAAATACCACCCATCAAAAAATAAACCCACCTACGATCTGTTATAACGGATGGAAGAAACTCATTTCGGCCGTGATCTTATCCTTTTGGTCATAACCCAAAGCTCATGACCATTGGTGAGGATGGGAACGTAGATCGACCGGTAAATTGAGAGCTTTGCCTTCCGGCTCAGCTCCTTCACCACGATAAATCGATGCAGGGTCCGCATCACTGCAGACGCCGCATTATCGATCTCACAATCCAATCTTTCCTCACTTGTGAATAAGACTCAGAGGTACTTGAACTCCTCCACTTGGGGCAAGATCTCCTCCCCAACCTGCAAATATCACTCCACCCTTTTGCGGGCGAGAACCATGGACTCGGACTCGGAGTTGCTGACTCTCTTCACACTCGGCTGTGAACCGTTACAGTGAGAGCTGAAGATCCTGGAACATCAGGACCACGTCATCTGCAAAAAGCAGAGATCTAATCCTGCAGCCACTAAACCTGATCCCCTCAACGCCCTGACTGTGCCTGGAAATTCTGTTCATAAAAGTTATGAACCGAATCGGTGACGAAGGGCAGCTTTGGCGGAGTCCAACCCTCACTGGAAATAGATCCGTCTTACTGCCGGCAATGCGGACCAAGCTCTGAAACTGATCATACAGGGAGCAGATCGCCACAATCAAACGGTCCGATACGCCATACTCTCAGAGCACTCCCCACAAGACTTCCTGAGGGAGTCGAATACCTCTATGGAGAGTCAAATTCAAGGATCCAGATTTCCCTATCCCGGATGTGGGTCAGCAGGGCCCCGTTCTGAAGCCAGGCCAAGAGGAAGGGATACATGGCAAGCGCCTGGTGGCTGGGACTGTGCCCATAACGTACCTGTGGATGGACTCTTCCCTCCGGGTTCCTCTGACCACCAAGGAGAGACATGACAGCTTGACAGGTTTTTTGACGTTGTTTATTTTTCAATACAACTCAGCTTGGGTCGGGTCGCTTTTCAGCACTCGTCTCTTCTGCCGGTCTCGCTGTTCCGGTCGCTTTTCAGCCTTCCTCGTCTCCGGTGACAGCCGTGCTCTTCGGATTACTTTTAAGCTTGCTTGTCAGCTTGCCGCTTGCATCTCCGTCTCCGTCTCACTCTCCGTCTTGCTGTCGGGTTCGGGTTCTCTCTTCACTACTCGCTCCAACTTCCCCAGCTTCTCCTGCCCCGTCCTTCACAGCTGCTGCCCTTTTACACAGTGCCAGGTGATTACACAAATGCACTCAGGTGAGGAATCTACACACCTGTCGTCTTTCTCGGAGCCGGACTCAGCTTGGGTCGGGTCGCTTTTCAGCACTCGTCTCTTCTGCCGGTCTCGCTCTTCCGGTCGCTTTTCAGCCTTCCTCATCTCCGGTGACAGTCGCGCTCTTCGGATTACTTTTCAGCTTGCTTGCCGCTTGCATCTCCGTCTCCGTCTCCGTCTCCGTCTCCGTCTCCGTCTCACTCTCCGTCTCAGTCTCCGTCTTGCTGTCGGGTTCAGGTTCTTTCTTCGCTACTCGCTCCAACTTCTCCAGCTTCTCCTGCCCCGTCCTTCACAGCTGCTGCCCTTTTACACAGTGCCAGGTGATTACACAAACGCACCCATGTGGGGCGTCTACACACCTGTCGCCTTTCTCGGAGCCGGACCCGGCGGAACTGCACCAAGGCGGGCCACGCCTCCTCACAGTAATGCTATGGGCACGTAACGGAGGGGGCCGTAGAAGTTGGGTGCAGTGTGAGCGGGCTATAGAGCGTTTTCCGTTCGGGCTCCAGTACTCTGGAATGCCCTCCCGGTAACAGTTCGAGATGCTACCTCAGTAGAAGCATTTAAGTCTCACCTTAAAACTCATCTGTATACTCCAGCCTCTAAATAGACCTCCTTTTTAGACCAGTTGATCTGCCGCTTCTTTTCTTTTTTCTCCTATGTCCCCCCCTCCCTTGTGGAGGGGGTCCGGTCCGATGACCATGGATGAATTACTGGCTGTCCAGAGTCGAGACCCAGGATGGACCGCTCGTCGGGACCCAAGATGGACCGCTCGCCTGTGTATCGGTTGGGGACATCTCTACGCTGCTGATCCGCCTCCGCTTGAGATGGTTTCCTGTGGACGGGACTCTCGCTGCTGTCTTGGATCCGCTTGAACTGAACTCTCGCGGCTGTGTTGGAGCCACTATGGATTGAACTTTCACAGTATCATGTTAGACCCGCTCGACATCCATTGCTTTCGGTCCCCTAGAGGGGGGGGGTTTGCCCACATCTGAGGTCCTCTCCAAGGTTTCTCATAGTCAGCATTGTCACTGGCGTCCCACTGGATGTGAATTCTCCCTGCCCACTGGGTGTGAGTTTTCCTTGCCCTTTTGTGGGTTCTTCCGAGGATGTTGTAGTCGTAATGGTTTGTGCAGTCCTTGGAGACATTTGAGATTTGGGGCTATATAAATAAACATTGATTGATTGATTGATTGAGCTGGGTGGGAAGTCGAAGGCAGGGCTCTTGGCTACAGAAGCTATCTTTTGGGACGAGGACTGTCCACCTCGCTGGGTGAGGGGGGGGGGGCCCTGAGCTGGTGCGTGAGGTGGAGAAGTTCCGGCTCTCACTTTAACGCACATCAAGGGCTCTGGAACCAGTCTTCTCGAATGGGGCTGGACTCTCTTCCACTCTGGCGTTGCAAGCAGTTACAGGCAACGGGCTGGGGTGGCCACTCTTGTTTCCCCTTGCCTTAGAGCCTGTACGTTGGAGTTCAACCCGGTATCGACGAGAGGGTAGCTTTCCTCCGTCTTAGGGTGGGGGGATGGGTCCTGACTGTTGTTTGTACTTCCGCACCAAACAGCAACTCAAGAGTACCTCCCCAGCGCTTACATTGGCAACAACAGTGAAACCTTTATAGGCGTGTTTGAAAGTTAATTGGGAAGCATCACATCCGCGGTCCTCTACAAAGTTTCTCATTGTCATCCCACTGGGTTGAGTTTTTTCTTGCCCGAGGATGTCATTTTGGCTTGAGCAGCCCTTTGAGACCCTTGTAATTTAGGGATATATTAGTAAACATTGATTGACTGATTGATTGAGCTGAGTGCGGAGGTTCAACCTCCTAAAGTTTTATTCCGACTTCAGAGGCACAATTTTTCAGATACTTCAATCAAATTCCAACATAGGGGACTTCCTACTTTATGTTGCCGACACATATTTATTTGTGACTATGCAAGTTTTGTGACGTATGGTCCATTTTTTAACAACAACAGGTCACTAAGCTAAGTTATTACATTAAAAACACACTTTAATGAGAATCCTCCCTCACTTTGTGGCATCTCTACTTTTTAACACTCTTTTGTCTTTTTAAATTTTCTCCCAACAGGTATAAAAGTAAGTGCATCTCTATATTCCTTCAAAACCGCTCTAAAACAACACCTCCAGGCAACTTCAACACTTTACTAATACCCTCCTCCATTCACATCCCATCTCCCCGGATTATAAACAACTCAAATGTACTTCTAATGTATATACTTGTTCTTATGCTATCTGAACTCACTATGTTCTCTGCTGGCTGTACATATCCTACTAAATAAGACCTACACTGTTTCAATGTCCACATTTCTCTGTTGATGCAATTGTTGATGACTGAAGTACTGATATCAACCAAAGCTTCTCATCCCACCCCCCGGATTGTAAATAATGTCAATAATTCAATGTATATACTATGATGATTAACTTGTGTGATGACTGTATTATGTTGATAGTATATATTTGTACCATGAATTGATTAACGTGGACCCCGACTTAAACAAGTTGAAAAACTTATTTGGGTGTTACCATTTAGTGGTCAATTGTACGGAATATGTACTGTACTGTGCAATCTACTAATAAAAGTATCAATCAATCAATCAATCAGATTCAAATTCTACACAGACCAGGTCATTTATTTGTTGTGCAAATACTCTTAAAAGGCGCATTGTCTAATATTTTAAATTATTCTTTTGCCAGCAATGCAAAGAGTGGTGTTAGGATCCGCTTCCCGGATCACATTATGTTCAGGTTTTGAGTCTTTTTGTATTATATTCTGCTAATGTTTGACTTAGTTCCTGGTTGCACTTCCTTGTTTGTTCTGTCACCATAGTTATTTCTTAGTTTCACCTGCCACCTGTTTTTGTAATTACTGTCTTTATTTAAGCCTGCCTCCTTCGTTCATTCGACCTTTCCTTCCTAGTTTGTGTTCGCACAACAATGACGACTCTGATTCCATATCTGTACTTGCTAGCTTTTGCTCCTCTAGCTCCCATGCTAGTAGTTTTGTTTTGCCTCTTGTGCCTAAAGCAAGTTTTTCTTAGTTAGGATCAGATATATTTGTTAATAAATCTTTTGTTTCTTACCTTTACGTTGTGTCCGACTGCATCCTGAGAGAACAAACCCGCATCATAATGCCATGCAATCGTCACAAGTGGATTTGAATGAGGACCTCATCTGTTTAAATTTAACTAAAGGGTTTTTGAACGTTACAATTTTATTTTATTAAAGAGGAAATTTGACTTACTTTATTTGTATTTTTTGCCGACTGTTGCAACTGTAATAGCTCAATGCTTTGCAATATTGTTAAATGTCAGCAATTGTCTTACAAGAAGGTTCACTCCATGCTTGGTAACCGTAGTAAACTACTATAGTTGCTACAGCTGGTGGACTTTATGGATGCCACCCCTGGAAAAATAGTCTTGCCACGCCACAGATGTACAGTAAATGTTTTCTTTGTTAACACTCTTTCCACAGACCCCTGCTGACAAAGGGATGCGTTGCCACTAATGAACAATGTTCCACTGGAAGTTATTTATATTCTTTTTCCATATCATTCTTCTCTGTCCTCACATTAAATGTTAATTATGATTGGTTTGCTATAAAGTGGCGATATTGTACAGTGAAAGTAGGGTTTATTTATGGTCGAACTAATAATGCTGCACTGTCGGGAAACTCAACAGGAGGATGCATCACTTAGAATATTCTGAGGGTGATAATAAGTACTAAATACATTCAAAGTCCACTATACTTCACAACATTTTTATACATTTTTTGAGCTGATAATTTAAATTTGACAGTTTTTACCATTTGATGTATTGTTTTTTTTTCTTAGTGTTAATGAATAGAATAGAATAGAAAGTACTTTATTGATCCCTAAGGGAAATTCAGCACCAAAATTGTAATGTCAGACAAAAAAAAAAAATACTTTTAAGTACTTAAAAAACGCTTACTTTTCTAAACTAAGACTTCAATACTTTTTTTTTTTTTTTGGTTTGAATTATATATTTTTGCAAAAAAAAAAAAAAATGCACTGTATTTTTAATATTTTCTGTTTTGATGCATGAATTTATTGTCAGAGAAAAAAAATCAATAAAATGTTATATGTATAAAAATTAATATTACTTTAAAAATATAACCTTTTTTTTTTTAAAAGTCGTATTTTTTTTGGAGTATAAGACACGCTTTTACAGTATTTTTTTTTAATCAATATTTGATGCATAAATTAACCGTAGTGAATACAATAACCTTAATATTACTACTGCTAAGAATACACATTAAGCATAAAACACACAAACTCAAAAATATTGAACAAAAAATAAATAAAAACTTTTTTTCGCGAGAATTTGGAAAATGGAAAAATTTACAAAAATTTAAATTTTCATTGTATTTATTGTATATATTTTTTGTTTGATTAAATTTTGTACATACACAACCTAAAAGTAATTCAAAAAATTAATATTCATTGAAACTACAATAAGATTTAATTTTTTTATATTTTTGATTTGAAGAATAAGACACATTTTTACAGTATTTTTTAAAGTAATGTTTGATGCCTGAATTTACTATATAATGATAATACACATTTGATAAATGTATTGATATTTAGATATTAAATACAACATAATACACACAAACTCAAAAGTATTAAACACAAAACAAATACCTTTTTTTGAGCAAAGATTAAAATTTTCACAGTTTTTACTTTTTAATATAATATTTTTTTCTTAGTGTTTAAGAATAGTATTCATGTCAGAGAAAAATATGACAAAAAATTATTGTTTTAAACTTAAAGGATTAAAAAATAAAAATCAAAATTAAAGCCAGGACTTTAGTACTTCAATATTTGAAAAAAAAGATATGTGTTTTTATTTTTACCTTTTTTTACTGTATTTTTTCTATATATTTATTGTTTAAATAAATGTTATGTTTACACAATTTAAAAGTAATATTATTTTAAACTACAGTAGGATATTTATTGTTTTAATTGATTTGTTTGCATTATGCATTTTAATACATTTTAATGCATTTTTTAATAAATGTCTGATGTATGATTTGCAGAAAATATAATAATCATACATATAACTAATTTATAAATTAATATTAAGTAAAACATAATACATACAAATGCAAAAGTAGTGAAAAAAACAATTATATATTTTTTTTAACCTAAGATTAGATTTTTTTCCAACTTTTTTTTCATATATATTATGTTTATGAATTGTATAAATATCAGAGAAAAATATATCATGTACACAATATATAAATTAAATAAAACATAATACACACCAACTCAAAAGTATTTAACACAAAACAAATACCTTCTTTTGAGCAAATATATACATTTTCACAGTTTATACTTTTCAATATAATATTTTTTTCTTAGTGTAAAGGATTAAAAAAGAAAAGAAAAAATAAAGCCAGGAATTTAGTAGTTCAAAATTTGAGAAAAAAAGATACATATTTTTCTTTTCGCCTTTTTTACTGTATTTTTTCCATATATTTATTGTTGAATTAAATGTTGTATTCACACAATTCAGAAAGATTTTTATTGTTTTAATTTCTTTGTTTGCATGATACCTTTTAATGTATTTTTAGTACATTTCTGATGCATGATTTGCAGAAAATATAATAATCATACATCTAACTAATTTATAAATTAATATTAAGCAAAACATAATACATACAAATGCAAAAGTAGTGAACAAAATAATGATATATTTTTTTAACATAAGTTAAAAAAAATTTCAAGAATATATATTATGTTTAGGAATTGTATAAATATCCGAGAAAAATATGCAATGTACACAATAGAAATGCTACTTGGAAATATTAAAAAAAAATGGAGTTGGCATAAATTATTTTAATTTTTTATTTTTTTTTTACCTTTTTTTTAATTGTAGTGTTTACATTTACCACTTTTGAATGAACATAAAAAAAAAAAAAGTCTGTTTTGGTTTGATGCGTGAATCTTCCCCCTAATCACAGGCATAACATCTATTAATACAATAAAATATGAGTATAACAAGTTTAAAAAATTAATACAAAAGTAATAAAATAATTATGCAAAAAATATATATTAAAATTATGTATCCATTATTACAAGCTTTTTTAGTTTCGGCGCCCTCTGCTGGATGGAATGGAGCACCACTATACTTTAGTATATTGAGCCCTCTTTAAAAGGACAAAAACATCATGTTTGCAACAATTCTCAGTATCCTGCAGTACAGGTGCAAGTTCCAACAAGTACGCCGTTATTGTCGTTGTGGCTTGTGCAGCCCTTTGAGACACTCGTGATTTAGGGCTCTATATAAGTAAACCTTGATCCATTGATTGATACTGTTCAAAAATAAATACATCTCTGTTAATTCCAACCCAAACTGGACTATCGCCAGGGAATTGCTCTCCTTGAACTCGTAATAAATAATCCAAATAAAGTCCATGTGACTTAAATGTCTCCATACATTTTAATTAGGACGTTCTTTCGGAGGTTGACTTTAATACGCTCAGACAGGCGTGGTCCTACCTGGGAGGAGGGAGGTCTAGAATCCCGAAGGACGCACGGCGTGTGCTCTGCAAGTTCGGTCTGTGAGGTCACTTCTGCACAGGTGAGCTCTGCGGGGGGGGGGGGGCTCTTTTGTTTTTTTGGGGGACTCCTATTGGTCTGGCGCCCCCCCTTCCCCGCTGAGGTATGGACTGTTCTTGAAGTGAAGGAAAAACAAGCCAGTGTGACGACGCGCTCGTGATTAGTGTATGGGTGAATACATTGCATTTTTAAGACTTGAATATTGTAGTGTCTAATATTAATGTACATTTCAGGATTTTTAAGTAACACAAAATATCAGCAGACATCACCAGACATCAGTGTTTTGCTTTTTCTCTGGCTTTTTTGTTGACATTTGCGTCCCGATAATGTAGGTGTCGTAGTTTATCGAAGTTAATGTAGTTTTTTTTTTGCGTCCCCATAATGTAGGTGTCGTAGTTTATCAAAGTTTATGTATTTTTTTTTAACCTTTTGACAGTTTTTAAGAGTGTTTTTTTGCATCCCTATAATGTAGGTGTCGTAGTTTATCGAAGTTAATGTAGTTTTTTTTTTGCGTCCCCATAATGTAGGTGTCGTAGTTTATCAAAGTTTATGTATTTTTTTTTTACCTTTTGACAGTTTTTAAGAGTGTTTTTTTGCATCCCTATAATGTAGGTGTCGTAGTTTATCAACGTTAATGTAGTTTTTATTTTTACCTTTTGACAGTTTTTAAGAGCATTTTTTTTGCGTCCCTATAATGTAGGTGTAGTATTTTCTCTTTTTTGTTTAACCTTTTGACAGTTTTTAAGAGTGTTTTTTTTTGTGTCCCCGAATATAGGTGTCGTAGTTTATCAAAGTTAATGTAGGTTTTTTTTTTAACCTTTTGACAGTTTTTATGAGTATTTTTTGTGTGTCCCTATAATGTAGGTGTCGTAGTTGATCAAAGTTAGTGTAGTTTTTTTTAACCTTTCGACAGTTTTTAAGTGTTTTTTTTTCCGTGCCAATAATGTAGGTTTCGTAGTTTGTCAAAGTTAATGTAGTTTTTTTTTTTTTTTTACGTTTTGAAAGTTTTTAACAGTGTTTTTTTTTTTGGCGTCCCCATAATGTAGGTGTCGTAGTTTTTCAAAAAGTATGTATTTTTTCAAACATTTAACAGTTTTTAGGAGTATTTTTTTTTGCGTCCCTATAATGTAGGTGTCGTAGTTTATCAAAGTTAGTGTAGTTTTTTTTTAACCTTTTGACAGTTTTTAAGTGTTGTTTTTTTTCCCGTCCCTATAATGTAGGTTTCGTAGTTTGTCAAAGTTAATGTAGTTTTTTTTTTTTTTTACGTTTTGACAGTTTTTAACAGTGTTTTTTTTTTTGGCGTCCCCATAATGTAGGTGTCGTAGTTTTTCAAAAAGTATGTATTTTTTCAAACATTTAACATATTTTAGGAGTATTTTTTTTTGCGTCCCTATAATGTAGGTGTCGTAGTTTATCAAAGTTAGTGTAGTTTTTTTTTAACCTTTTGACAGTTTTTAAGTGTTGTTTTTTTTCCCGTCCCTATAATGTAGGTTTCGTAGTTTGTCAAAGTTAATGTAGTTTTTTTTTTTTTTTACGTTTTGACAGTTTTTAACAGTGTTTTTTTTTTTGGGCGTCCCCATAATGTAGGTGTCGTAGTTTTTCAAAATGTATGTATTTTTTCAAACATTTAACAGTTTTTAAGAGTGTTTTTTTTGCGTCCTTATAATGTAGGTGTCGTAGTTTGTTTAAAGTTAATGTATTTTTCTTTTTTTAACCTTTTAACAGTTTTTAACAGTGTTTTTTTTTTATTTCCACATAATATAGGTCTTGTAGTTGATCAAAGTTAATGTATTTTTATTTAACCTTTTGACAGTTTTTAAGATTGTTCTTTTTTGTGTCTCCATAATGTAAGTGTCGTAGTTTATAAAAATTAATGTAGTTTTTTTTTTAACCTTTTGACAGTTTTTTTTTTGCGTCCCTATAATGTAGGTGTCATAGTTTATCAAAATTAGTGTAGATTTTTTTAACCTTTAGGCATTTTATAAGAGTGTTTTTTTTTTTGCATCCCTATAATTTAGGTGTCGTGGTTTATCGAAGTTAATGTAATTTTTTTTTTTTTTACATTTTGACAGTTTTTAAGAGTGTTTTTTTTTTGCATCCCTATAATGTAGGTGTCGTAATTTGTCAAAGTTTTTTTTTTTTTTTTCTTAACCTTTTGACAGTTTTTAAGAGTGTTTATTTTTGGCATCCCTATAATGTAGGTGTGGTAGTTTATCAACGTTAATGTAGTTTTTATTTTTACCTTTTGACAGTTTTTAAGAGCATTTTTTTGCGTCCCTATAATGTAGGTGTAGTATTTTCTCTTTTTTGTTTAACCTTTTGACAGTTTTTAAGAGTGTTTTTTTTTGTGTCCCCGAATATAGGTGTCGTAGTTTATCAAAGTTAATGTGGGTTTTTTTTTTAACCTTTTGACAGTTTTTACGAGTATTTTTTGTGTGTCCCTATAATGTAGGTGTCGTAGTTGATCAAAGTTAGTGTAGTTTTTTTTAACCTTTCGACAGTTTTTAAGTGTTTTTTTTCCCGTGCCTATAATGTAGGTTTCGTAGTTTGTCAAAGTTAATGTAGTTTTTTTTTTTTTTTACGTTTTGAAAGTTTTTAACAGTGTTTTTTTTTTTGGCGCCCCCATAATGTAGGTGTCGTAGTTTTTCAAAAAGTATGTATTTTTTCAAACATTTAACAGTTTTTAGGAGTATTTTTTTTTGCGTCCCTATAATGTAGGTGTCGTAGTTTATCAAAGTTAGTGTAGTTTTTTTTTAACCTTTTGACAGTTTTTAAGTGTTGTTTTTTTTCCCGTCCCTATAATGTAGGTTTCGTAGTTTGGCAAAGTTAATGTAGTTTTTTTTTTTTTTTACGTTTTGACAGTTTTTAACAGTGTTTTTTTTTTTGGGCGTCCCCATAATGTAGGTGTCGTAGTTTTTCAAAATGTATGTATTTTTTCAAACATTTAACAGTTTTTAAGAGTGTTTTTTTTGCGTCCCTATAATGTAGGTGTCGTAGTTTGTTTAAAGTTAATGTATTTTTCTTTTTTTAACCTTTTAACAGTTTTTAACAGTGTTTTTTTTTTATTTCCACATAATATAGGTCTTGTAGTTGATCAAAGTTAATGTATTTTTATTTAACCTTTTGACAGTTTTTAAGATTGTTCTTTTTTGTGTCTCCATAATGTAAGTGTCGTAGTTTATCAAAGTTTATGTATTTTTTTTTAACCTTTTGACAGTTTTTAAGAGTGTTTTTTTTTTGCATCCCTATAATGTAGGTGTCTTAATTTGTCAAAGTTTATTCATTTTTTTTCTTAACCTTTTGACAGTTTTTAAGAGTGTTTATTTTTGGCATCCCTATAATGTAGGTGTGGTAGTTTATTAAAGTTAATGTATTTTTTTTTTTAAACCTTTTGACGGTTTTAATTTTTTTTTCGCGTCCCTATTATGTAGGTGTCGTAGTTTAGCAAAGTTTATGTGTTTTTTTTTTAACCTTTTGATAGTTTTTAACAGTGGGTTTTTTTTGGCGTTCCCATAATGTAGGTGTCGTAGTTTGTCAAAGTTTATGTATTTTTTTTAAAGCTTTTGACAGTTTTTAAGAGTGTTTTTTTTGGCGTCCCTTTAATGTAGGTATTGTAGTTTCTCAAAGTTAATGAAGTTGTTTTTTTTACCTTTTGACAGTTTTTAACCGTGTTTTTTTTTTTGGCGTTCCCATAATGTAGGTGTCGTAGTTTGTCAAAGTTTATGTATTTTTTTTTAACCTTTTAACAGTTTTTAAGAGTGTTTTTTATGGCGTCCCTATAATGTAGGTATTGTAGTTTCTCAAAGTTAATGAAGTTGTTTTTTTTACCTTTTGACAGTTTTTAACCGTGTTTTTTTTATGCGTCCTTATAATGTAGGTGTCGTAGTTTGTCAAAGTTTAATATATATATATATATATATATATATGTATATATATATATATATATGTATATATATATATATATATATATACATATATATATATATATATATATATATATATATATATATATATATACATATATATATATATATATATATATATATATATATATATATATTTTTTTTTTTGCGTCCTTATAATGTAGGTGTCGTAGTTTGTCAAAGTTTAATATATATATATATATATGTGTATATATATATATATATATATATATATATATATATATATATATATGATATATATATATATGTATATATATATCATATATATATATATCATATATATATATATATATATATATATATATATATATATATATATAATATAAACTTAGACAAACTACGACACCTACATTATAAGGACGCAAAAAAGGTAAAAAAGGTAAAAGGTAAAAAAAAAAAAAACTTCATTAACTTTGACAAACTACGACACCTACATTATGGGGACGCAAAAAAAAAAACACTTTATATATATATATATATATATATATATATATATATATATATATATATATATATATATATATATATATATGTATACCCGAGGGTCACTGGTTCAAATCCCACCTAGAACCAACCTCGTCACGTCCGTTGTGTCCTGAGCAAGACACTTCACCCTTGCTCCTGATGGGTCCTGGTTGGTGCCTTGCATGGCAGCTCCCTCCATCAGTGTGTGAATGTGTGTGTGAATGGGTAAATGTGGAAGTAGTGTCAAAGCGCTTTGAGTACCTTGAAGGTAGAAAAGCGCTATACAAGTACAACCCATATATTTATATTTAACATTTTGACAGTTTTAACAGTGTTTTTGTTGTTGTTTTTTTTTAACTTGTTTTGACACAGGGTTTGTTAGCTGGTGTGATGCTTTCGTGTTTTCGTCAGGTCCAAAAACACTGATGACATCTATTAAACAGACCAGAAGCAAGGAATCATGCAGAGAACGAGTTAAATTTTTCTCAATTGAAGGAGAGACATGTTTTTGGGCAGTACTCTCGTTACAGATCCAAACTACGTTCTAAAGTCCAGCTCACGTGCTTCCACTATTTATTTGGGAGGTCGCTGGTTACATCACAGAAGCTGTCGCTGAGGGAAGGGGGTAATCTCGACAGCTCCAGTTATACACAGTATATGACTATGCAAAAATGCAAATGTCCTGACAGTCGTGATATCGACTTGTCTCTGCTTGGCTGTCAGCAAGCCGAGTCTGGACACAACACTGATAGAGACGGCTGCCAGCTTTGCACAGAAAAAGAAAAATACTTTTTCAGCACAATTTGATAATAACTATAGCAACAGCCCTTAAGCATAAGAGTTGTGTGATTGTCACTGGCGTCCCACTGAATGTGAATTCTCCCTGCCCACTGGGTGTGAGTTTTCCTTGCCCTTTTGTGGGTTCTTCCGAGGATGTTGTAGTCGTAATGATTTGTGCAGTCCTTTGAGACATTTGTGATTTGGGGCTATATAAATAAACATTGATTGATTGATTGATTGATAATATATACATAATTATTCTAACAGTTTTGTTAATAAGAGTGGTTGGGTTACATTTGTATGATTAAGGATGGGAAGTAGGGTTGAACGGTTGCGTATTATAGTACCGCGATACTAATGAATCATATTTGGTACTGTACCGGTACTGGTACCAAAATTATTTTGATACTTTTTTGGTACTTTTTGATACTGTTCTAGTTAAAAAGGACCACAAAAAATTGGATTATATGCGTCAGCAAACAAAATGAGTATTTTTAACCTCTGATCTGCTTTAAAAAAGTTTTGTTATTATTATAGAAAATAATAAGTTGCGCAAATCGATTTGAATCATGAATCGTAAAATCAGGCTTAGTTGCCATGGAGGCGAGGATTAGTGATTTAGAAGAAACTAAAACACTGCTCTGGAGGGGGGCGTGGCCTGTGGGCCTGCAGAGGAACGGGGTGTGCCAGGACCGGCTTTTAAATCAGCGACAGGTGCGTAGATGGCCCAGGTGGGCCTTGTCATCTAATCACCTGTCGCCCTGTATAAGCAACAGCCGGGAGGAGAGAGGTTATTGGAGTTGGAGCGAGTCTGCCACAGAGACATAAGACAGTTGCTGAAAAGCAACCTGCGGACATTTACACAAAATAAAACTGCATACCTTATAACTTCACCTTTATCTTTAGTTTTTAAGCCAAAATGCGTCCGTTCTCCGTTTTCTGTCTACACACTGTGTCTGCTTGTAAGTACTCTGTGACTGTGCGCTGCCGAACATGCTCCTCTGCTCGTAAACCAGCAATACGTTTCAGAGGCGGTATAGTACCGAATATGATTCATTAGTACGGCGCTACTACACTAACACCGATAAACCCTACAAACCCCACTGTAGACCAAATGACACGGAAAGTAACTTTTTCCCTCCTCAGTCGACGACGTTTCTTCACTTGGATTACGCGTGAGCCGGGCTTGAGCCAGCACACGCCGAGTCCGCCCCTGACGCTCCACTTAAAAAAAAAAACGTCTCAGCGTGTCGTTGGGCGCCGAATTAAACATTTGCATGCATGCCATCCCCAATCTGTGCCCCCTCAAACCTTCCAAGAGTGTGCAATTAGTCGCATGGCGCTCTTCTCGGCACACACACACACACACACACACACACACACACACACACACACACACACACACACACATGGCCAAAGCTGGGGATTAGTGTGTGTGGACAAAGTAGCCCCCGCATTGGAAAGGGGAATTATGGCAGTCAAATATAACAAAGCGTCTCTCATGTGGCGGCGGAGCACTCGAATGGCGAGGAAGAAGGTGGACGCCGCGCGACCCCGTGGAGATACGTCAACCCCCGCTGTTGGGCCATATGGGCGAGGACGACTTGGACGTTTGGCAGCGAGCGGCGTCCCCGTCCCTCTGCTGGTTTCTCATTATCGGGGAATAAATAGAACAAGACAACAAAACAGTGGCCCTGTTGAGTCGCCGCCGTCCTGACTCGGGCATGAGGCAGATGGTACGAAGACGCCATGTTTGAAAAGTTGACAAAAAAAAAAAAACATGCAGATTGCGAGGGAGGGATGATGTTGTGAACTACGGTGCCTTTGTTACTTCCAGCTAGGTGACATAGTACGCAGGTCCAGTATTCACACCTTCATTTATACACTATAAGCCACTCTCTTACTACGCTTTGAACCCTGCGGCTTAAAAAAACGGTGTTGCTAATTTATGGATGTTTCCTTTCTGACGGCCATAATACAAATAGTTTTAGTTTTTTCTCAACCATACACGCATCACAATATCTAGTTCCTCTATTCAACATTTTCGAAAAGGAGTAGGAAGAAGAATAATTGATTTAAACCCAGCCCTTTTCCTTTTCTTAGCAGTTACTAAAACCTTTGTTCCCTTCCCGTTTCTCAATTTATTCACAATATACTCCATAAGTAATAACAACAAAAAAAAATAAACTCACAAATAATAGTTGGTGAAGTAAATGTCTCCTGATGCCGACAGATCTTCTTGAGTCCGTTGTACAGGGTCGAGCACGTTTTTATTGTGATGCACCCATGTAGGGATTGCTTTCCAGCAATATATTTTTGGACATTTCAGACCAGCGGGTCTCTGTTTGTGTGTCTTTCTCTGGCTCCAACTCCAACCACGTGTCTCGTTCCGGCTGCTGCTAATAAAGGCGACGGGTGATTAGATAATCAGTTTCCAGCTGGGCAATCTACTCACCTGCCGCTGGCATTCGAGGCCGGGCCATACACACCCTGTTCCTCCATTCTTGTCAGGACTTGGACTATGGCTTGGAGATAGTTTGTTTTTCCAACGCAAAGGATAGTTGGCACAAGCGAGACGTGGATGTGAGTAAATTTTAAATTATTACTAACACAAAGAAACTACAAAAAGGCAAACAAATTGCGCGCACCAGGGCAGAGAACAAACTTGACTGATGAAAAAACAAAAGACTAGCATAAAGGCTACAAACTATAAACATGAAACAAAAACACTTGCACTGTGGCATGAATAACAAAACTTACGTGGCGTGTACAAAATGAAAAACATGGTCTTTGGCATGAAATGAGTTGAGGGATATGTGGGTGGGAAGTTGCCAGACTGACTACCAGGTAACTGTGGTTTAAATAATAACTGTGATCATTACAAACAGGTGTGAGGGCTGAGAACAGGGGCGTATCATGAGGGCTGGGTGAAAATTAATGAGTTGCTACGGAAACAAAGAAAACAAGGAAGTGCAAAGGCATGAACTGCATGTCCAAAAAACAAAACATAACATGATTTCCTGGGCGTGACACATTCCCTCCTCCACAGTAAGTTTAGAAAAAAAAAACAAGCAAACACACTGAAAAGGTGTGTTATTGTTTGTGCTATGGCGCCATCTTTTGGACGCGTGTCCTTCCTTTTAGGGCTTTTAACCGGAAGTAGAAGTGCCGTTCCTTTTTCGAGCCGTCCGTAGCGTTTTTACTGGTATGCATTCTTCATTTATCTTTCCAAGCAACGTTGGTAAGTTTTACAATATAACTAAAACTATCCTTACTTACAAACAAAAACATGCAGTACTGCGAGGGAGGGATGATGTTGTGAACTACGGTGCCTTTGTTTCTTCCAGCTAGGTGACATAGTACACAAGTATTACAAGCCACTACTTTCTCACTACGCTTTGAACCCTGCGGCTTAAAAAACCGGTGTGGCTAATTTATGGATGTTTCCTTTCTGACAGCCATAATACAAATAGTTTGAGTTTTTTCTCGAATATTCATGAATAAAAAAATGACACATCACAATTTCCAGTTCCTTTATTCAACATGTTCGAAAAGGAGTAGGAAGAAGCAGAGCTTTTTTAATCCCACCCCTTTTCCTTTAAATAGCAGTTGCTAAAACTTGTGTTCCCTTCCTGTTCTCAATTTATTCACAATATATACTCCATAAGTAATAACAACAAAAATAAATAAATACACAAATAATATTTGGTGACGTAAATGTAGAAATTTCCCTCTTGAAGAAAGTCATTAACTGATGTTTTTTTATGCGTTAGCTATGGAATTATTTAAATATTAAAAAAAGATTTACTGTTTTTGCAGAAATCTGTTTAACAGGGTTGGAACTGGAACCAACTAGTGGCAAGAAACAAGTGTTTTAAAATAAACTACACTAAAATTATGATCGTATTAGTTCTTTTTTTTTTAATATTACTATTTGCTATGATTACGATTCCTCTCTTTCTCACAATGTTATCAAAACAAACAGAAAAAAATTCAAAAGTATTATTATCATAATTTTTCTTTTTCTTTAATGTTTTGGATTGATTGTATTTTAAATTTTTTTTGGGCAGTTTTCTTAATATTTGAAACAGACAAACATACACTATAATAATAATAACATAAATACAATATGAAAGTAAAAATGAATAAAAAATGCATTTGCTGTTTAACACTAATATGAATTATATTAGTTTAATAATCACAATGTAATAAATGAGATTAATTCCCACTATTTGATTCAGTTCATTTAAAAATGATGTTTTGTGTATTTTTTGTATGTAATAAAGAATTCATTTAAAATACGATTTTAGACAAAATATACAAAATATATAGAGTATATTTCTTGACTTTGCTGATATTGGACAAACTATTATTATTGGGTTTCTGCCGCCTCTCCCTGTCCTTTTCCTGAGTCCTCTCCATCGAGTTGCCATGGAAACGGCACCACTCATCTCCGGCGTGTGCTGGCATGACCTTTTGATTGAACTTTGGTGGGGGGTGGATTACAACAAATCTTGCCCCATGTATTCTGCCTAGCAACAACCGACTGAATCCAAATCGGCTCATATCATGTTGCTTTTTTTATTTTTTATTTTTTTCCCTGCCAGCTCATATTTTGTCAGACTTGTGAAGTTGCGACGATAACACACGCAACTGTTGGTTGTTTGTGTGTCTGCAGCCGCCCACGTCGCCGGCGAGGAACAAGAAGATGCCAGGTTTTTTTTCAAAGGTTACAAAAAGGAGGTGATTATATATATATATATATAGATATATATATATATATATATATATATATATATATATATATATATATATATATATATATATATATATATATATATATATATATATAGATGTACTTGAAAAGAAACATAATGTCATGGCTGTCTTGAGTTTCCAATACATTCCACAACTCTTATTTTTTGTGATAGAGTGATTGGAGCACATACTTGTTGGTCACAAAAAAAAAATTCAAGAAGTTTGGTTCTTTTATGAATTTATTCTGGGTCTACTGAAAATATGAGCAAATCTGCTGGGTCAAAAGTATACAGACAGCAATGTTAATATTTGCTTACATGTCCCTTGGCAAGTTTCACCGCAATAAGGCGCTTTTGGTAGCCATCCACAAGCTTCTGATTGATTTTTGGACAACTCTTCTTGAAATTTGTTTTTTATAAATCATTTGTGGAAATCACATAAAAGAAGCCTAGCACCAAAACTTGAATAAAATAATTTGCAGAAATAGTTATAAAAAAATATAAAAATTATCCATCCATCCATCCATTTTCTACCGCTTATTCCCTTTCGGGGTCGCGGGGGGCGCCGGCGCCTATCTCAGCTACAATCGGGCGGAAGGCGGGGTACACCCTGGACAAGTCGCCACCTCATCGCAGGGCCAATACAGATAGACAGACAACATTCACACTCACATTCACACACTAGGGCCAATTTAGTGTTGCCAATCAACCTATCCCCAGGTGCATGTCTTTGGAAGTGGGAGGAAGCCGGAGTACCCGGAGGGAACCCACGCATTCACGGGGAGAACATGCAAACTCCACACAGAAAGATCCCGAGCCTGGATTTGAACCCAGGACTGCAGGAACTTCGTATTGTGAGGCAGACGCACTAACCTATATAGTTCAAAAGTTTAGTGATATATCAGATATATCAGATTGTAGGTGGGTTTATTTTGTACCCTTCGCGTTTATCTATCACTGTTTGTTGCATTTTTGTTGCGTTTCACTCGATTGTAAAATATGTCCATCAAAAGGGGGTGTGATGTTCTTATTTTGTCAATATTCAGTGTTTTATCATTCATAGAAAAATGTAAAAATCCATCCCGTTTTTTAAGGCGGTCTGTCATAACGTTTTTAGCATTCAATCAGACATTATTGTGAGGTTTTGTATCAGTGTTCCTAAAAGTAGATATACCGGCCCCCAGATACATTATTTTTCTCTAAATGTGGCTCCCGAGTCAAAATAATTGCCCAGGCCTGGTTCAAACCCACTTTGAAGTGTTTTTGTAGTACAAATGCACCGTGTAAATGGTGTTTCACTTGATTGTAAAATATGTCGATCAAAAGGGGGTATGACGTTCATATTTTGTCAATATTCAGTGTTTTATCCTTTATAGAAAAATGTGAAATTCCATCCCGTTTTTTAAGGCGGTCTGTCATAACCTTTTTGGCATTCAATCAGACATTATTGTGAGGTTTTGTATTAGTGTTCCTAAAAGTAGATATACCGGCCCCCAGAGACATTTTTTTTTTTTTGTAAATGTGGGCCCCCGAGTCAAAATAATTGCCCAGGCCTGGTTTAAACCCACTTTGAAGTGTTTTTGCAGTACAAGTGCATCGTGTAAATGGCGTTTCACTTGATTGTAAAATTTGTCCATCGAAAGGGGGTGTGATGTTCATATTTTGTCATTATTCAGTGTTTTATCAATTATAAAAAAATGTAAATTTCCTCCACGTTTTTTAAGGGGGTCTGTCATAACCTTTTTAGCATTCAATCAGACATTATTGTTTTGTTTTGTCTTTGTGTTCCTAAAAGTAGATATACCGGCCCCCAGATAATTGTATTTTTTTTTCTAAATGTGGCCCCCCGAGTCAAAATAATTGCCCAGGCCCGGTTTAAATCTAGTGTTAAAGGTTTTGAAGGGTTTTTGCAGTACAAGTGCACCGTGTAAATGGCGTTTCACTTGATTGTAAAATATGTCGTTCAAAAGGGGGTGTGACGTTCATATTTGGTCAATATTCAATGTTTTATCGTTCATAGAAAAATGTAAAATTCCATCCCGTTTTTTTAGGCGGTCTGCCATAACCTTTTTAGCATTCAATCAGACATTTTTGTGAGGTTATGTATTTGTGTTCCTAAAAGTAGATATACCGGCTCCCAGACACGTTTTTTTTTTTTAAATGTCGTCCCCCGAGTCAAAATAATTGCGCAGGC
This sequence comes from Nerophis ophidion, assembly GCF_033978795.1. Lineage (NCBI taxonomy): Eukaryota > Metazoa > Chordata > Actinopteri > Syngnathiformes > Syngnathidae > Nerophis > Nerophis ophidion. The sequence goes on along the minus strand of NC_084617.1, from coordinate 12,513,060 downwards.
CTGGTTTAAACCCACTTTGAAGTGTTTTTGCAGTACAAGTACACCGTGTAAATGGTGTTTCACTTGATTGTAAAATATGTCGATCGAAAGGGGGTGTGACGTTTATATTTTGTCAATATTCAGTGTTTTGTCCTTCATAGAAAAATATAAAATTCCATTACGTTTTTTAAGGCGGTTTGTCATAACCTTTTTAGTATTTAATCAGACATTATTGTGAGGTATTGTATTCGTGTTCCTAAAAGTAGATATACCGGTCCCCAGAGACATTTTTTTTTTCTAAATGTGGCCCCTCGAGTCAAAATAATTGCGCAGGCCCGGTTTGAACCCACTTTGAGGGGTTTGAAGGGTTTTTGCAGTATAAATGCACCGTGTAAATGGCGTTTCACTTTATTGTAAAATATGTCCTTCGAAAGGGAGTGTGACGTTCTTATTGTGTCAATATTCAGTGTTTTATCAATTATAGAAAAATGTAAATTTCCACAACGTTTTTTAATGCGGTTTATCATAACGTTTTTAGCATTCAATCAGACATTATTGTGAGGTTATGTATTAATGTTCCTAAAAGTAGATATACCGGGCCCCAGATACATTCTTTTTCTCTAAATGTGGCCCTCGAGTCAAAATACTTGCCCTGGCCTGATCTAGACCACAGATCATGACAAAATGATTGGAAACTCAAGACATATATATATATATATATATATATATATATATATATATATATATATATATATATATATATATATATATATATATATATGTGCACTTCCTAGCTTCTGGCTTTATTGCGCCGCTGCATCAGGAGCAGCGGCCCAGGAGACTCTTCACCATTATTAGCAGCTTGCAGTACAATAATCCCAGGGCAGATTCTCCAGATATGTGGTCCTGGGCAATAGAGTCTGCAAAAGATGGCGGCGGTGCTTATATACCCTCAATGACAGACGCCAGATGGTGGCCCGGTCTCCGCTGAGGGCCGAACAACATGCCAGCGCCCTCGTCTGGCATTCCTTTTGGAGGTTGTTTCATGGGGGAGTGGGGGTGCTGGGATCAGGGGTAAGTGAAGATACGTCCCCAAAGTCTCGGCCTGGTTTCACTTCAGATCCTCTCAGGTGCTTCCAGGGACGCTGACCGGGGCTTGGAGCGAGCCATCCTCCATCTTTAAAAAATCAACAGCGTCCCTTTGATCCATCATGCATGAGGTAAAGAAGAGAGTCCGTCCACGCACAGTAGACCGCTGACTCATTGTTATTCATGCGCATAATGAAATCATGCAAAGAGCGGCATTCCTCAATTGGATCAGGAAGTGTACTTCCTGAATGTGACTGAATATTTTCCGAAAAGTTTCATCCATTTATTAGGAATGCCAAAAATATATTTTCGAATAGGGACATTTTTTTTCCAGATTTTCAGAGGTATTTGTTGTTGACGAACCCCAAGATGCAGAGACGGAGGCAGGCATTGAATGGGAAAATATGATTTAATTAAAACTAAACAAGAACAAACAAAAAGCACGCACGTGGGCGGAATAACAAACTAAGGGAGCTAGCACTGGGAGCGAGAAAAACAAAAAGGAACTTTAGCATGGAAGCTAGTGGACAACAAACAGAAAAACTGGAAATAAAGAATGGCTAACAAGAACAGCTTACCGCTACGACAACCAAGACAAAATGTAGCACGACAGGAAATCGCTAAAAAGAATCACAGACACGACAAGAGCAACATATGGCCACGACAAGTCCGAATGACAATACAATGATCCAGCAACTGACATAAGACAAAGCAGGTACAAATAGGAGCAGGCTGATTGGCAACAGGTGTGGCCAGGTGCCAATCAGCCGCAGCTGAGGAGGAACACAGCACTCAGGGAACAATACAGGAAGCTGACAAAATAAGAGCACTAGACAGGAACTAAAGACGAGATACTAAACACAGAGGAAACAGACAAATGCAGAGGAAAAAACTAAAACATAGGCAAACTGTCAGGGGAAAGCCTGACACAGATGGATATTTTTTTTAAAAATAATAACACAAAATAAACCAAGCACCAAAAATAAAACTATATACTTTGTGAAAATAATCATTAGAAATGATTATTTTCATATATTACATATATATATATTACATATATATATATACATATATATATTACATATATATATGTATATATATATATATATATATACATATATATATATATATATATACATATATATATATATATATATATATATATATATTAATAAAGTATCTCTGAGTCTGATTCTGATTCTGATATACATATATATATGTATATATATATTTGCATATATATGTATATATTTATTTATACTATTTAAATATCAAAATGTCAATTGTAGAAGTTTTTTTATATTATTTGTAAAAGGGTAAGATATATTTTACATCCCTATTTCTTTTCTACTTATAATACTTTTACCACCAATTAAATAATATTATTTTAAATATAATGTTCAACAAATAAGAACTTATAAACATTTAAAAATAATTCCTATTCAGTTGAAACAATACATGCACCTTACTCATGTCACCATTTGTTGATGCATATTTTATATTCAATACAGAGCAGTGGACTTGGCTGCAACATCACTGCACAGAATATCACGTATTCTTATTATAGTGTCACTTGTCCTTGCCGACCCTCCCTGTCCTTTCTTGGCTGCATGGAATATGTGACAGCTTCTTACTTGGTCCATGCCACACGCAGAAAAGGAATCCTGGAGAAATCTCACTGAAGAAAATGACGACTAAAATTTTTTTTACGGCGTGGAGAAGTGGATTGAAGAGGTTGGGTTCACGCTGACCTCCTCACTAATGGCCTCTCTCTGTGTTCCTAACAGGAGTGACCCCCGGGTGCAGAGAAGACCCACAGTGTTGCCGCAGCGTGGCCCAGCATGCTGATTTTTCCTCACCGTTGGTTACGCTGTGAATGACTGCAACAATAATTAGTCGGGACAACGTGCATGTACGAGTTCCCTAATCGCCCCTGATGGTGCATCATCGTCTTCATCGAGAGAAGACAGGGAAAGGAGGGAATTGTGGCAACGCAACTCAGATTGAGGTAAGTGTCCGGCCGGGGTCTCAAGTCGACGTCCATCCGTGCGGGGGAGGGTGTCATGTCAAGTGGTGTTGTTGTTGCGGCGCGGAGATGGACATATATAGTGGGGCATTTAGTATTTAGTCAGCCACAGATTGTGCAAGTTCTCCCACTTAAAATGATGACAGAGGTCTGTAATTTTCATCATAGGTACACTTCAACTGTGAGAGACAGAATGTGAAAAAAAAATCCATGAATTCACATTTTAAATAATTTATTTGTAAATTATGGTGGAAAATAAGTATTTGGTCAACCATTCAAAGCTCTCACTGATGGAAGGAGGTTTTGGCTCAAAATCTCACGATACATGGCCCCTTTCATTCTTTCCTTAACACGGATCAATCGTCCTGTCCCCTTAGCAGAAAAACAGCCCCAAAGCATGATGTTTCAACACCCATGCTTTACAGTAGGTATGGTGTTCTTGGGATGCAACTCAGTATTCTTCCTCCAAACACGACGAGTTGAGTTTAAACCAAAAAAGTTCTATTTTGGTTTCATCTGACCACATGACATTCTCCCAATCCTCTGCTGTATCATCCATGTATCCATTTTGGTATAAACTCAACTCGCCGTGTTTGGAGGAAGAAGAATACTGAGTTGCATCCCAAGAACACCATACCTACTGTGAAGCATGGGGGTGGAAACTTCATGCTTTGGGGCTGTTTTTTTTTGCTAAGGGGACAGGACGATTGATCCAAATATGAATATACCACTGCTTTTTTTTTTGCAAATATGAACATATAGTGGGGTAACAAGTATTTAGTCAGCCACCGATTGTGCAAGTTCTCCCACTTAAAATGATGACAGAGGTCTGTAATTTTCATCATAGGTACACTTCAACTGTGAGAGACAGAATGTGAAAAAAAATCCAGGAATTCACATTGTAGGAATTTTAAAGAATTTATTAGTAAATTATGGTGGAAAATAAGTATTTGGTCAACCATTCAAAGCTCTCACTGATGGAAGGAGGTTTTGGCTCAAAATCTCACGATACATGGCCCCATTCATTCTTTCCTTAACACGGATCAATCGTCCTGTCCCCTTAGCAGAAAAAACAGCCCCAAAGCATGATGTTTCAACACCCATGCTTTACAGTAGGTGTGGTGTTCTTGGGATGCAACTCAGTATTCTTCCTCCAAACACGACAAGTTGAGTTTAAACCAAAAAAGTTCTATTTTGGTTTCATCTGACCACATGACATTCTCCCAATCCTCTGCTGTATCATCCATGTATCCATTTTGGTATAAACTCAACTCGCCGTGTTTGGAGGAAGAAGAATACTGAGTTGGATCCCAAGAACACCACACCTACTGTGAAGCATGGGGGTGGAAACTTCATGCTTTGGGGCTGTTTTTTTGCTAAGGAGACAGGACGATTGATCCAAATATGAACATACCACTGCATTTTTTTTGCAAATATGAACATATAGTGGGGTAAAAAGTATTTAGTCAGCCACCGATTGTGCAAGTTCTCCCACTTAAAATGATGACAGAGGTCTGTAATTTTCATCATAGGTACACTTCAACTGTGAGAGACAGAATGTGGAAAAAAAATGCAGGAATTCACATTGTAGGAATTTTAAAGAATTTATTTGTAAATGATGGTGGAAAATAAGTATTTGGTCAACCATTCAAAGCTCTCCCTGATGGAAGGAGGTTTTGGCTCAAAATCTCACGATACATGGCCCCATTCATTCTTTCCTTAACACGGATCAACCGTTTTGTCCCCTTAGCAGAAAAACAGCCCCAAAACATGTTTCCACCCCCATGCTTTACAGTAGGTGTGGTGTTCTTGGGATGCAACCCAATATTCTTCTTCCTCCAAACAGGACGAGTTGAGTTTATACTAAAAAGTTCTATTTTGTTTTCATCCGACCACATGACATTCTCCCAATCCTCTGCTGTATCATCCATGTATCCATTTTGGTATAAACTCAACTCGCCGTGTTTGGAGGAAGAAGAATACTGAGTTGCATCCCAAGAACACCAGACCTACTGTGAAGCATGGGGGTGGAAACATCATGCTTTGGGGCTGTTTTTCTGCTAAGGGGACAGGACGATTGATCCAAATATGAACATAACACTGCCATTTCTTTGCAAATATGAACATATAGTGGGGTAAAAAGTATTTAGTCAGCCACCGATTGTGCAAGTTCTCCCACTTAAAATGATGACAGAGGTCTGTAATTTTCATCATAGGTACACTTCAACTGTGAGAGACAGAATGTGAAAAAGAAATCCAGGAATTCACATTGTAGGTATTTTAAAGAATTTATTTGTAAATTAAGGTGAAAAATAAGTATTTGGTCAACCATTCAAAGCTCTCACTGATGGAAGGAGGTTTTGGCTCAAAATCTCACGATACATGGCCCCATTCATTCTTTCCTTAACACGGATCAATCGTCCTGTCCCCTTAGCAGAAAAAACAGCCCCAAAGCATGATGTTTCAACACCCATGCTTTACAGTAGGTGTGGTGTTCTTGGGATGCAACTCAGTATTCTTCCTCCAAACACGACAAGTTGAGTTTAAACCAAAAAAGTTCTATTTTGGTTTCATCTGACCACATGACATTCTCCCAATCCTCTGCTGTATCATCCATGTATCCATTTTGGTGTAAACTCAACTCGCCGTGTTTGGAGGAAGAAGAATACTGAGTTGGATCCCAAGAACACCACACCTACTGTGAAGCATGGGGGTGGAAACTTCATGCTTTGGGGCTGTTTTTTTGCTAAGGAGACAGGACGATTGATCCAAATATGAACATACCACTGCATTTTTTTTGCAAATATGAACATATAGTGGGGTAACAAGTATTTAGTCAGCCACCGATTGTGCAAGTTCTCCCACTTAAAATGATGACAGAGGTCTGTAATTTTCATCATAGGTACACTTCAACTGTGAGAGACAGAATGTGGAAAAAAAATGCAGGAATTCACATTGTAGGAATTTTAAAGAATTTATTTGTAAATGATGGTGGAAAATAAGTATTTGGTCAACCATTCAAAGCTCTCCCTTATGGAAGGAGGTTTTGGCTCAAAATCTCACGATACATGGCCCCATTCATTCTTTCCTTAACACGGATCAACCGTTTTGTCCCCTTAGCAGAAAAACAGCCCCAAAACATGTTTCCACCCCCATGCTTTACAGTAGGTATGGTGTTCTTGGGATGCAACCCAATATTCTTCTTCCTCCAAACAGGACGAGTTGAGTTTATACTAAAAAGTTCTATTTTGTTTTCATCCGACCACATGACATTCTCCCAATCCTCTGCTGTATCATCCATGTATCCATTTTGGTATAAACTCAACTCGCCGTGTTTGGAGGAAGAAGAATACTGAGTTGCATCCCAAGAACACCAGACCTACTGTGAAGCATGGGGGTGGAAACATCATGCTTTGGGGCTGTTTTTCTGCTAAGGGGACAGGACGATTGATCCAAATATGAACATACCACTGCCATTTCTTTGCAAATATGAACATATAGTGGGGTAAAAAGTATTTAGTCAGCCACCGATTGTGCAAGTTCTCCCACTTAAAATGATGACAGAGGTCTGTAATTTTCATCATAGGTACACTTCAACTGTGAGAGACAGAATGTGAAAAAGAAATCCAGGAATTCACATTGTAGGTATTTTAAAGAATTTATTTGTAAATTAAGGTGAAAAATAAGTATTTGGTCAACCATTCAAAGCTCTCACTGATGGAAGGAGGTTTTGGCTCAAAATCTCACGATACATGGCCCCATTCATTCTTTCCTTAACACGGATCAGTCGTCCTGTCCCCTTAGCAGAAAAACAGCCCCAAAGCATGATGTTTCAACACCCATGCTTTACAGTAGGTATGGTGTTCTTGGGATGCAACTCAATAATCTTCTTCCTCCAAACAGGACGAGTTGAGTTTATACTAAAAAGTTCTATTTTGTTTTCATCCGACCACATGACATTCTCCCAATCCTCTGCTGTATCATCCATGTATCCATTTTGGTGTAAACTCAACTCGTCGTGTTTGGAGGAAGAAGAATTCTTAGTTGCATCACAAGAACACCATACCTACTGTGAAGCATGGGGGTGGAAACTTCATGCTTTGTGACTGTTTTTTTGCTAAGGGGACAGGACGATTGATCCAAATATGAACATACCACTGCCATTTCTTTGCAAATATGAACATATAGTGGGGTAACAAGTATTTAGTCAGCCACCGATTGTGCAAGTTCTCCCACTTAAAATGATGACTGAGGTCTGTAATTTTCATCATGAGAGACAGAATGTGAAAAAAAAATCCAGGAATTTAAAAGAATTTATTTGTAAATTATGGTGGAAAATAAGTATTTGGTCAACCATTCAAAGCTCTCACTGATGGAAGGAGGTTTTGGCTCAAAATCTCACGATACATGGCCCCATTCATTCTTTCCTTAACACGGATCAATCGCCCTGTCCCCTTAGCAGAAAAACAGCCCCAAAGCATGATGTTTCAACACCCATGCTTTACAGTAGGTATGGTGTTCTTGGGATGCAACTCAATATTCTTCGTCCTCCAAACAGGACGAGTTGATTTTATACTAAAAAGTTTTATTTTGGTTTCATCCGACCACATGACATTCTCCCAATCCTCTGCTGTATCATCCATGTATCCATTTTGGTATAAACTCAACTCGTCGTGTTTGGAGGAAGAAGAATTCTTAGTTGCATCACAAGAACACCATACCTACTGTGAAGCATGGGGGTGGAAACTTCATGCTTTGTGGCTGTTTTTTTGCTAAGGGGACAGGACGATTGATCCAAATATGAACATACCACTGCAATTTCTTTGCAAATATGAACATATAGTGGGGTAACAAGTATTTAGTCAGCCACCGATTGTGCAAGTTCTCCCACTTAAAATGATGACTGAGGTCTGTAATTTTCATCATGAGAGACAGAATGTGAAAAAAAAATCCAGGAATTTAAAAGAATTTATTTGTAAATTATGGTGGAAAATAAGTATTTGGTCAACCATTCAAAGCTCTCCCTGATGGAAGGAAGTTTTGGCTCAAAATCTCACGATACATGGCCCCATTCATTCTTTCCTTAACACGGATCAGTCGTCCTGTCCCCTTAGCAGAAAAACAGCCCCAAAGCATGAAGTTTCCACCCCCATGCTTCACAGTAGGTATGGTGTTCTTGGGATGCAACTCAGTATTCTTCTTCCTCCAAACACGGCGAGTTGAGTTTATACCAAAATGGATACATGGATGATACAGCAGAGGATTGGGAGAATGTCATGTGGTCAGATGAAACCAAAATAGAACTATTTTGGTTTAAACTCAACTCGTCGTGTTTGGAGGAAGAAGATTACTGAGTTGCATCCCAAGAACACCAAACCTACTGTGAAGCATGCGGGTGGAAGCATCATGCTTTGGGGCAGTTTTTCTGCTAAGGGGACAGGACGATTGATCCGTGTTAAGGAAAGAATGAATGGGGCCATGTATCGTGAGATTTTGAGCCAAAACCTCCTTCCATCAGGGAGAGCTTTGGTTTATTGTTTGCATTATTATTTACACAAATGAGTTGATGTCACTTTTTGTGCAAGGTTTGTTTTGTGTAGTTTTTTTCCCACATTTGTTGGTGCTGGGTTAATTTTTTGCATTTAATTTTTACAGAAATGAGTTGACTTCACTTTTTGTGCAACGTATATTTTGTGTTGTTTTTTTCCACATTAAATTTTTTTTTTTTGGTGCTTGGTTTATTTTTTGCATTATTATTTACACAAATGAGTTGACGTCACTTTTTGTGCAAGATATATTTTGTGTTGGTTTTTCCACATTTTACATTTTTTGGTGCTGGGTTTACTTTTTGCTAATTTATTTACATAAATGAGTTGAAGTCACTTTTTGTCCAAGGTTTATATATATTTATTTTCTCCACATTTTTCAATTTTTTTATTTTTTTGGTGCTGGGTTTATTTTTTGCATTATTATTTACACAAATGAGTTGACGTCACTTTTTGTGCAAGATATATTTTGTGTTGTTTTTTCCACATTTTTTATTTTTTGGTGCTGGGTTTATTTTTTGCAATATTTTTTACATAAATGAGTTGAAGTAACTTTTTGTCCAAGGTTTATATATATATATTTTTTCATTTTTTTTTTTTATTTTTTTGGTGCTGGGGTTATTTTTTCATTATTATTTACACAAATGAGTTAACGTCACTTTTTGTGCAATGTTTATTTTGTGTTGTTTTTTCCACATTTTTTTTATACATATATTTTTTGCATTATTATTTACACAAATGAGTTGAATTCACTTTTTGTGCAAGTTTTATTTTGTGTTGGTTTTTTTTCACATTTGTTGGTGCTGGGTTTATTTTTTGCATTATTATTTACAAGAATGAGTTGACGTCACTTTTTATGCAAGATATATTTCGTGTTGTTTTTTTCCATATTTTGTATTTTTTGGTGCTGGGTTTATTTTTTGCAATATTTTTTACATAAATGAGTTGAAGTCACTTTTTGTCCAAGGTTCATATATATATATTTTTTTTTTAACATTTAAAAAAAAAAAGTTTATTTTGGTGCTGGGTTTATTGTTTGTATTATTATTTTCAAAAATGAGTTAATGTCACTTTTTGTGCAAGGTTTATTTTGTGTTGTTTTTTTTCCCAATTTTTTTATTTGATATTTTTTTGGTGCTGGGGTTATTTTTTCATTATTATTTACACAAATGAGTTAACGTCACTTTTTGTGCAATGTTTATTTTGTGTTGTTTTTTCCACATTTTTTTTATACATATATTTTTTGCATTATTATGAGTTGAATTCACTTTTTGTGCAAGTTTTATTTTGTGTTGTTTTTTTTTCACATTTGTTGGTGCTGGGTTTATTTTTTGCATTATTATTTACATGAATGAGTTGACGTCACTTTTTATGCAAGATATATTTTGTGTTGTTTTTTTCCACATTTTTTATTTTTTGGTGCTGGGTTTATTTTTTGCAATATTTTTTACATAAAGGAGTTGAAGTCACTTTTTGTCCAAGGTTTATTTTTTGTTTTTTTTCCACCTTTTAATTTTTTTGGTGCTGGGTTTATTGTTTGCATTATTATTTACACAAATGAGTTGAAGTCACTCTTCGTGCAAAAATGTTTTTGTTTTTTAAATTTTTTTGATGCATTTTATTATTATTTTTTTATATGTATTTAACTTGGTGCTTTGTTTTTTTCCAATAATTTAATAATTTAATAAAATATTTTAATTTTATTTTGTGTTTTTTTTTCACATTTTTTGGTGCCGTGTTTATTTTTGCATTTAATTTTTACATAAATGAGTTGAAGTCACTTTTTGTGCAAAGTTTATTTTGTGTTGTTTTTTCCACATTTTATAATTTTTGGTGCTGGGTTTATTTTTTGCAATTTATTTACACTTTTTGTCCGAGGTTTATTTTAAGTTTTTTTCCCCCACATAATTTTTATTTAAAATTTTTTTGGTGATGGGTTTATTGTTTGCAATATTATTTACACAAATGAGTTGATGTCACTTTTTGTGCAAGGTTTATTTTGTGTATTTTTTTTCCCACATTCTTTGGTGCTGGGTTTATTTTTTGCATTTAATTTTTACATAAATGAGTTGAAGTCACTTTTTGTCCTAGGTTTATTTTGTGTTTTTTTTTTCACACTTTAAAATTATATTTTTGGTGCTTGATTTATTTTTTTGCATTATTATTTACACAAATGAATTGACGTCACTTTTTGTGAAAGGTTTATTTTTTGTTGTTTTTCCCCACATTTATTATTTTTCTTTTTTTGGTGTTGGGTTTATTTTTTGCATTATTATTTACACAAATTAGTTGACTTCACTTTTTGTGCAACACATATTTTGTGTTGTTTTTTCCACATGTTTTTACATATATTTTTTTTGGTGCTGGGTTTATTTTTTGCATTATTATTTACACAAATTAATTGGCGTCACTTTTTTGTGCAAGGTTTATTTTGTGTTGTTTTTTTTCCAAATTTTTTTATTTGATATTTTTTTGGTGCTGGGGTTATTTTTTCATTATTATTTACACAAATGAGTTAACGTCACTTTTTGTGCAATGTTTATTTTGTGTTGTTTTTTCCACATTTTTTTAATACATATATTTTTTGCATTATTATTTACACAAATGAGTTGAATTCACTTTTTGTGCAAGTTTTATTTTGTGTTGGGTTTTTTTCACATTTGTTGGTGCTGGGTTTATTTTTTGCATTATTATTTACACAAATGAGTTGTCACTCTTCGTGCAAAATATTTTATTATTTTTTTTTTTTGATGCATTTTATTTTTTATTTTTTTTATATATATTTAACTTGATGCTTTGGTTTTTTTTTTCAATAATTAATGAATAATATATTTTAATTTTATTTTGTGTTGTTTTTTCCCCCACATTTTTTGGTGCCGTGTTTATTTTTGCATTTAATTTTTACATAAATGAGTCGAAGTCACTTTTTGTGCAAAGTTTATTTTGTGTTGTTTTTTCCACATTTTATAATTTTTGGTGCTGGGTTTACTTTTTGCAAATTGTTTTACATAAATGAGTTGAAGTCACTTTTTGTCCAAGGTTTATTTTTTGTTTTTTTCCCACCTTTTTTATTTTTTTGGTGCTGGGTTTATTGTTTGCCTTATTATTTTCACAAATGAGTTGAAGTCACTTTTTGTGCAAGGTTTATTTTGTGTTGTTTTTTTTTCTCCACATTTTTTGGTGCTGGGTTTATTTTTTGCATTTATATTTTACATAAATGAGTTGAAGTCAGTTTTTGTCCTAGGTTTATTTTGTGTTGTTTTTTTCACACTTTTAAATTTTTTTTTTTGGTGCTTGATTTATTTTTTGCATTATTATTTACACACATGAGTTAAAGTCACTCTTCGTGCAAAATTTTATTTATTTATTTTTTTTTTGGATGCATTTTATTTTAAAATGTTTTATATATGTTTAACTTGGTGCTTTGTTTTTTTTTTCAATAATTTATCAATAATATATTTTTTTTTTTTCAGCCCATTACAGTTGGGATAATATTCGGTTACTTTGGAATCTTATCAAGCTGTATGCAATTTTTTATTTATTTATTTATTTTTTTAACGGGTGCACCGTGAATTCCGCTTAGCAACAGCCCATTTAAATTCAGCCCTGTGTATTTTATATTTAATACAGAGTTGTGAATGAGTCTGCCATTATCTTTATCTCATCATTTGTGTCAACATAATCGCATCCCTACAGCCGACTCTCCCTGTCCTTTTCTCTGCCGTGTGTTACTTTTTCGTTGGTTTAATGAACGCAAAGAGATCAGACTATTTGATTGTATTATAATCAGATCCCAAAGACTCACCGAAAAGTGCGGAAGACGCCTTCTTCAAAGAGATGAACCATCAGGACGGCCGCCCCGCCATAATTAGACGTCGCTCGTTACAGCCTCAGCGGTTATCGCCCTGTGTCAAAAGATGAAGATAGCATCTTGATACCCTTCAGAGAAATGTCTCATTATCATCGTCAGCGTGTGTCCTGTTGTTCTCCTTCCGATGAGCACCGAGAAGGAACGGGTCTCGGCAGCGACGACACAAATGTTCCCCGCGTCGTGTGATTAGAGGCCGCTGGCTGATGGCAGCAAAACGAATCGTGTCGAGCCATCAAATTGTCTCCACGCCGCACTTGACTGCTTGTTTGTTCTCCTCCTTTCACTTTGTCACGTCCAGAAAGAAAACTGTCATTTTACCCACTTGCCGATTTTTGCCACCTCCAAAACGGGTAAAGAAAACTACAACTAAGATTATTGTTTCAAATAAAACAACAGGTGTGTAGCCCGTAAGGACCTGATGAGTCGCCCACTGGCCTGTTCTAAAAATAGCTCAAATAGCAGCACTTACCAGTGAGCTGCCTCTATTTTTTAAATTTTATTTATCTACTAGCAAGCTAGGCTCGCTATACTCGAATTTTTTAATTCTAAGAGAGACCAAACTCAAATAGAATTTGAAAATCCATCCATTCATCCATCCATCCATCATCTTCCGCTTATCCGAGGTCGGGTCGCGGGGGCAACAGCCTAAGCAGGGAAACCCAGACTTCCCTCTCCCCAGCCACTTCGTCTAGCTCTTCCCGGGGGATCCCGAGGCGTTCCCAGGCCAGCCGGGAGACATAGTCTTCCCAACGTGTCCTGGGTCTTCCCCGTGGCCTCCTACCGGTTGGGCGTGCCCTAAACACCTCCCTAGGGAGGCGTTCGGGTGGCATCCTGACCAGATGCCCGAACCACCTCATCTGGCTCCTCTCGATGTGAAGGAGCAGCGGCTTTACTTTGAGTTCCTCCCGGATGGCAGAGCTTCTCACCCTATCTCTAAGGGAGAGCCCCGCCACACGGCGGAGGAAACTCATTTCGGCCGCTTGTACCCGTGATCTTATCCTTTCGGTCATGACCCAAAGCTCATGACCATAGGTGAGGATGGGAACGTAGATCGACCGGTAAATTGAGAGCTTTGCCTTCCGGCTCAGCTCCTTCTTCACCACAACGGATCGGTACAACGTCCGCATTACTGAAGACGCCGCACCGATCCGCCTGTCGATCTCACGATCCACTCTTCCCCCACTCGTGAACAAGACTCCTAGGGACTTGAACTCCTCCACTTGGGGCAGGGTCTCCTCCCCAACCCGGAGATGGCATTCCACCCTTTTCCGGGCGAGAACCATGGACTCGGACTTGGAGGTGCTGATTCTCATTCCGGTCGCTTCACACTCGGCTGCGAACCGATCAAGCGAGAGCTGAAGATCCCGGTCAGATGAAGCCATCAGGACCACATCATCTGCAAAAAGCAGAGACCTAATCCTGCGGTTACCAAACCGGAACCCCTCAACGCCTTGACTGCGCCTAGAAATTCTGTCCATAAAAGTTATGAACAGAATCGGTGACAAAGGACAGCCTTGGCGGAGTCCAACCCTCACTGGAAATGTGTCCGACTTACTGCTGGCAATGCAGACCAAGCTCTGACACTGATCATACAGGGAGTGGACTGCCACAATAAGACAGTCCGATACCCCATACTCTCTGAGCACTCCCCACAGGACTTCCCGAGGGACACGGTCGAATGCCTTCTCCAAGTCCACAAAGCACATGTAGACTGGTTGGGCAAACTCCCATACACCCTCAAGAACCCTGCGGAGAGTATAGAGCTGGTCCACAGTTCCACGACCAGAACGAAAACCACACTGTTCCTCCTGAATCCGAGGTTTGAAAATCCAAGAAAATATTTTAAAGACTTGTTTTTCACTTGTTTAAATATATTCATTTATTTTTTTACTTTGCTTCTTATAACTTTGAGAAAGACAATTTTAGAAAAAAAATACAAACTTAAAAATGATTTTAGGATTTTTAAACACATATACCGTTTTGCCTTTTAAATTCCTTCCTCTTCTTTCCTGACAATTTAAATCAATGTTCAAGTATTTTTTATTGTAAAAAAATAATAAATACATTTTATGTTAATTCTTAATTTTAGCTTCTGTTTTTTTCTGGTGAAATATTTCTTCAAACTTATTATGATTGAATGTCAAAAAAATTATTTTGGCAAATCTAGAAAATCTGTAGAATCAAATTTGAATCTTATTTCAAAGTCTTTTGAATTTCTTTTCAAATTTTTGTTCTGGAAAATCTAGAAGAAATAATGATTTGTCTTTGTTGGAAATACAGCTTAGTCCAATTTGTTATATATTCTAACAAACTGCAGATTGGATTTTAACCTATTTAAAACATGCCATCAAAATTCTAAAATTTGGTTTAATCAAGAAAAATTACTAATGATGTTCCATAAATTATTTTTGTATTTCTTTTCAAAAAGATTCGAATTAGCTAGTTTTTCTCTTCATTTTTTTCGGTTGAATTTTGAATTTTAAAGAGTCGAAATTGAAGATAAACTAAGTTTCAAAATTAAATTTTTAATTTTTTTCCTGTTTTCTCCTTTTTAAAAGCATACAATTAAGTGTTTTTTCATCATTCATTCTCTACAAAAAACTTTCTGTAAAGGGAAAAAAAATGTACGACGGAATGACAGACAGAAATACACATTTATATATATATATATATATATATATATATATATATATATATATATATATATATATATATATAGATTTATTTACTAAAGGTAAAATGAGCAAATTGGCTATTTCTGGCAATTTATTTAAGTGTGTATCAAACTGGTAGCCCTTCGCATAATCAGTACCCAAGAAGTAGCTCTTGGTTTCAAAAAGGTTGGTGACCCCTGACTTACAGTATAAACACTTTGCAGGGCGCAGCGTAACACATTCGGCTTCCTGGGAAAAAGTTACTTTTCAGGACTGCCATCTGTTGTCTTGGAAGTGCAACTGCATTGTAAATGAGACTCAAAATGTTCGAATAATTTTATCGAAGTTATCACAAAAACTTTGTGTTGAAATGAGTTCCCGGCGAGAAGACCAGAAGCTGCCTTTGAACCTACCAAGAAGAAGGCTGGCAAAACACTGTGTAGGGATGGAAAGCAACATGAAGGTGGTTGTTTCTTTCATGTTTTGTAATCAACAGAAAGATATTGTCTGACCCAAGAACTATAAAAGCGAAGACGAAGCAGGACCTTTTGAACTATCTTGTAATCAAAGGCGATGGCTGTTTATGACCCCCGTCCCTTTAGAAGCAGCTGTTGCCGTGTGGTCAGGGAAAGTCCAAATAAAAGAAGGAGGCGGACAATCTTTCGATAGACACTTTACAAGGGTACAGCGTCCAGGCGTCTCTCCTCAAATTGAGCCAAAAATGTAATCCTGTCTCTCTTTAATTCTTTGCTTCTTGTCCTGTTTAATAGATGTTTGAACCTGGCACAAATGTAGTCAGAAAAAAAGGGCAAAACAAACTGGACAGCACAGTTATCATTAGAGATGTATATCGTAATGATGGTAGAGGTTAATATTGTTAATAACCATTATCAATAGCGCTATTTCTATTGGTATTTGTATTGCTCAGCTGTCGATGAAACGTGAGTTTGGATATTTGATTTCTTTATTTTTGCACGTTTAAAATGTTCGTTTGCAATTTTAGTTTTGACAGTACCACTTTAGATATGTTTTAATTGCTTTAATGATTTTAAAATGTGCCAGAAAATAACCTGTTTTGCACACTGTTGAGGTGTTTAAATGTCCAGTCATTCGTGAATGTGTACCTGTATAGTAAACATCTGTTCACTATTTTAACATAAAAGTGTTTGATTGTGAGGCATTAAAAGCCACAAAAATGCAATGGGTCCATCAGACCCATTAACCCTGGCTGAGTAACAACAATATGAATGTTGCACAGAAAATTTCTCTGCCAGTTTCTGCATCCCACAGGGATTTTTATTTTGTGTTTCCGTACCTGCGGTTCCCACACAAGGTTGCGACATTGTTTGTCAACACTGTCTGCTCTCATTTTTTCGCACATTTGACCCCCTGATGTTCTGTGTACCTACACTCTGTCGTCCTCCTGTCTAGGCCTGCTGTGTGTGTGCGTGTGGGTGGGTGGATGGGTGGTTGTGTGTGGTACACAGAACATCAATTTTCACACTTGTATTAGTCAGTTTTAAAAAAAGAAGGGTTTTTAAGCCTTTTTTAAAAGCATTCACAGTCTGTGGTGCCCTCAGGTGGTCAGGGACAGCGTTCCACAGACTGTGGCCATACATTGTTCGTAGCTTTGTCCTCGGAGGTTGGAGGAGGTTAGCCTGTCCGGAGCGGAGGTGTCATGTGGAGGATGGTGTTCCATCCATCTGATCGCTACCGCTTGTCCCTTTCAGTTTTGTTGAGCATGCATTACATCGCTGGTAACTTTTACTAGGTACATAGTGGGTGGGTGGTTGCGTGTGGTACATAGAACATCAATGTTCACACTTGTATTAGTCAGTTTAAAAGAAAGAAGGGTTTTTAAGCCTTTTGTAAAAGCATTCACAGTCTGTGGTGCCCTCAGGTGGTCAGGGAGAGCATTCCACAGACTGTGGGCAGACATTGTTCGTAGTTTTGTCCTCGGAGGTTGGAGGAGGTTAGCCTGTCCGGAGCGGAGGTGTCGTGTGGAGGATGGTGTTCCATCCAACTATTTTCTACCGCTTGTCCCTTTATGTTTTGTTGAGCTTGCATTACATGGCTGGTAACTGTTACTAGGTACGTAGTGGGTAGGTGGTTGCGTGTGGTACACAGAACATCAATTTCCACACTTCTAGTAGCCCCGAGTCCAGTGGACCCAGACATCTTATATATAATAGAAATGTGATTGAGACTTTTATTAGTAGATTGCACAGTACGGCACATATTCCGTACAACGGACCACTAAATGGTAACACCCGAATAAGTTTGTCAACTTGTTTAAGTCGGGGTCCACGTAAATCAATTCACGGATCATGTTTTGTTTAGTTAAAGACAAACGCTTTCTGTTGTCGTGCGGGTTCCCAGGACCATCAAGGAAGGACATTTTTGAGCAGGTTTGACTCGCTTTATTTTTCAATCAAAGCTTGTCTGCGGTCTGGTCGCTTTTCAACTCCTTCTCCACTGCTCGCTCCTCGGTCGCTCTCGGTCGTCGACGTCTTGCTCTATGTTGTTTTCGCTCCTCGTGCACTACTGTGGGCTCTCCTCCTCCTTCTGCTCCACCCTCCTCCACTGCTGCCCTTTCACACAGCCAGAGGAGATTCATTGATTGCATGCAGGTGCGCGATCCACGCACCTGAACTGGATTGCGGCGTCGCTCCCGGCACGCCCCGCCTCTCCACTCGGCCACATTCCCCGCCTCCTTGCCGCCATCTTGCTGCGCCTCTCCACACTCCCTTAGGTCTGTTTCAGCACCCCTGGGTATGTGTTTTCTGGGTTGCTATGGGTGCTGATTATTTTCACCCATCACTTATCTGGTGTTCCCGGACGCTCACCTGCTTCCGGGCGCTAATCAGAGACAGGTGAAAATAATCAGCGCCCAACAACTTTTAACTCATTTGTAGTTTGGCGCAATAATCACTTCACAACCCGAGTATGAATCATTTATAGCAACATTTTTGAAACCAAGAGCTACTTCTTGGGTACTGATTAATGCAAAGGGCTACCAGTTTGATACACACTTAAATAAATTGCCAGAAATAGCCAATTTGCTCAATTTACCTTTAACTCTGTCATTATTAATAATTAATAATATTTATCTTCGTAGAAACACTGATCATTTTAATGATTTCTCAAAATAAATATATATAGAAACAGATAAATATATATATAAAAAAAGGGTATTTCTGTCTGTCATTCCGTCGTACATTTTTTTTTCCTTCTACGGAAGGCTTTTTGTAGAGAATAAATGATGAAAAAAACACTTAATTGAACGGTTTAACAGAGGGGAAAACACGAAAAAAATTAAAATTTTATGTTGAAATTTTGACTCTTTAAAATTCAAAATTCAACCGAAAAGAAAAACAGAAAAACTAGCTAAATCGAATCTTTTTGAAAAAAAAAATAAAACTTTTTTTTTATGGAACATCATTGGTAATTTTGCCTGATTAAAATTAATTTTAAAATTTTGATGACATGTTTAAAATAGGTTAAAATGCAAACTGCACTTTGTTAGAATATATAACAAATTGGACCAAGCTATATTTCTAACAAAGACAAATCATTAATTCTTCTAGATTTTTCCAGAACAAAAATTTGAAAAGAAATTCAAAAGACTTTGAAATAAGATTTACATTTTATTCTACAGATGTTGTAGATTTGCCAGAATATTTTTTTTTTCCAATTTTAATCATAATAAGTTTGAAGAAATATTTCAAAAATATTTTTCGTCAAAAAAACAGAAGCTAAAATTAAGAATTAAATTAAAATGCATTTATTATTCTTTCCAATAAAAAATTAAATAAAATACTTGAACATTGGGATCCTTTTTTTTTCTTTTTTTTTTTTCTTTGTCATGAAAAAGGGACGTTTTTGTCATGAAAAAGGGATGTTTTTGTGGTTGGTGCACTAATTTTAAGTGTATATTGTGTTTTTTTTATGTTGATTTAATAAAAAAAAAAAAAAAATTGTTTTTTTTTTTCAAACAAAAATGAAAAAAAATTCTTCTGCGGCCCGGTGGTTGGGGACCACTGCTTTAAATGGTTTCTACATTTCATTTTTTTTTTTGTAAATAAAAATTATCTTAGAATATCATGGCTGCAACACTGCCAAAGTAGTTGGGAAAGGGCATGTTCACCTTGCCTTAACTGTTAGCATGCCCGCAAGCTAATATTAGCATGCTAACTTTTTTTTTGCTGTTTTTTTCCACTTTTTTTGGTCTACTTCCGCAGCCATACACCTTACAGCCATGATACTTGTTAACTGTTAGCATGCTAACTTTAGCATGCTAAATTTTTTTGCTGTTTTTTTTCACTTTTTTCTTTACTTCCGCAGCTGCCATACAATAAGCCTTATAGCCGTGACACTTGTTAATTGTTAGCATGCAAACGCAAGATAAAATTAGCACGCTCAAATTTTTTTTGTCGTTTTTTTTCCCACTTTTTTTCTACATCCGCAGCCATACACCTTGTTAACTTTTAGTATGCTAGCGAGCTAATATTAGCGGGATAACTTTTTTTAGCCATTTTTCTCCCCACTTTTTTCTCTACTTTTTTTCTTTTTTTTCTTTTCTTTGTCATGAAAAAGGGACGTTTTTGTCATGAAAAAAGGATGTTTTTGTGGTTGGTGCACTAATTGTAAGTGTATATTGTGTTTTTTTAAGTTGATTTAATTTAAAAAAAAAAATTCGTTTTTTTTTTTTTTTAAACAAAAATGAAAAAAAATTCTTCTGCGGCCCGGTACCAAGCGGCCCGGTGGTTGGGGACCAGTGCTTTAAATGGTTTCTACATTTCATGTTTTTTTTTTGCAAATAAAAATTATCTTAGAATTTCATGGCTGCAACACTGCCAAAGTAGTTGGGAAAGGGCATGTTCACCTTGCCTTAACTGTTAGCATGCTAGCAAGCTAATATTAGCATGCTAACTTTTTTTTGATGTTTTTTTCCACTTTTTTTTGTCTACTTCCGCAGCCATATACCTTACATCCATGATACTTGTTAACTGTTAGCATGCTAACTTTAGCATGCTAACTTTTTTTGCAGTTTTTTTCCACTTTTTTCTCTACTTCCGCAGCTGCCATACAATAAGCCTTATAGCCGTGACACTTTTTAACTGCTAGCATGCAAACGCAAGATAAAATTAGCAAGCTCAAATTTTTTTTGTCGTTTTTTTTCCCACTTTTTTCTCTACATCCGCAGCCATACACCTTGTTAACTTTTAGCATGCTAGCAAGCTAATATTAGCGGGATAACTTTTTTTAGCCATTTTTCTCCCCACTTTTTGCTCTACTTTTTTTTCTTTTTTTTTTGTCATGAAAAAGGGACGTTTTTGTCATGAAAAAGGGATGTTTTTGGGTTTGATGCACTAATTGTAAGTGTATATTGTGTTTTTTTAAGTTTATTTAATAAAAAAAAAAAAGTTTCTTTTTTTTAATTTTTTCTTAAACAAAAATTAAAAAAAATTCTTCTGCGGCCTGGTACCAAGCGGCCCGGTGGTTGGGGACCACTGCTTTAAATGGTTTCTACATTTAATTTTTTTTTTTGCAAATAAAAATTATCTTAGAATTTCATGGCTGCAACACTGCCAAAGTAGTTGGGAAAGGGCATGTTCACCTTGCCTTAACTGTTAGCATGCTAGCAAGCTAATATTAGCATGCTAACTTTTTTTTTGCTGTTTTTTTCCACTTTTTTTGTCTACTTCCGCAGCCATACACCTTACAGCCATGATACTTGTTAACTGTTAGCATGCTAACTTTAGCATGCTAACTTTTTTTGATGTTTTTTTCCACTTTTTTCTCTACTTCCGCAGCTGCCATACAATAAGCCTTATAGCCGTGACACTTGTTAACTGCTAGCATGCAAACGCAAGATAAAATTAGCATGCTCAAATTTTTTTTGTCGTTTTTTTTCCCACTTTTTTCTCTACATCCGCAGCCATACACCTTGTTAACTTTTAGCATGCTAGCAAGCTAATATTAGCGGGACAACTTGTTTTAGCCATTTTTCTCTCCACTTTTTTCTTTACTTCCTCAGCCATACACCTTACACCTTTTTTTTCTTTTTTTTTTTTCTTTGTCATGAAAAAGGGACGTTTTTGTCATGAAAAAGGGATGTTTTTGTGGTTGGTGCACTAATTGTAAGTGTATATTGTGTTTTTTTAAGTTGATTTAATTTAAAAAAAAAAATTCGTTTTTTTTTTTTTTTAAACAAAAATGAAAAAAAATTCTTCTGCGGCCCGGTGGTTGGGGACCACTGCTTTAAATGGTTTCTACATTTCATTTCTTTTTTTTGCAAATAAAAATTATCTTAGAATTTCATGGCTACAACACTGCCAAAGTAGTTGGGAAAGGGCATGTTCACCTTGCCTTAACTGTTAGCATGCTAGCAAGCTAATATTAGCATGCTAACTTTTTTTGCTGTTTTTTTCCACTTTTTTTTGTCTACATCCGCAGCCATACACCTTACAGCCATGATACTTGTTAACTGTTAGCATGCTAACTTTAGCATGCCAACTTTTTTTGCTGTTTTTTTCCACTTTTTTCTGTACTTCCGCAGCTGCCATAAAATAAGCCTTATAGCCGTGACACTTGTTAACTGCTAGCATGCAAACGCAAGATAAAATTAGCACGCTCAATTTTTTTTTGTCGTTTTTTTTTCCCACTTTTTTCTCTACATCCGCAGCCATACACCTTGTTAACTTTTAGCATGCTAGCAAGCTAATATTAGCGGGATAACTTTTTTTAGCCATTTTTCTCCCTACTTTTTTCTCTACTTTTTTTTCTTTTTTTTTTTTTCTTTGTCATGAAAAAGGGACGTTTTTGTCATGAAAAAGGGATGTTTTTGTGGTTGATGCACTAATTGTAAGTGTATATTGTGTTTTTTTAAGTTGATTTAATAAAAAAAAAGTTTCTTTTTTTAAATTTTTTTTTAAACAAAAATGAAAAAAAATTCTTCTGCGGCCCGGTACCAAGCGGCCCGGTGGTTGGGGACCACTGCCTTAAATGGTTTCTACATTTCATGAATATTTCCATTAATTCCTATGGGAAAACTAGAAATTGTATTTCCACTAATTATTGCCCAGTTTTGCACAGAATCCAACTAAAGTCTCATGAGAGCAGACTTCACTTCTCTCCCGCCCGCCTCCCACACGTCTGCGGTGACATTTGCAATTAAGATGAAGTAAGGTTGGAGGGCGGAGGTTCGAACCCCAATCCAAATGCTAACCTTTTAGCCCCTTCACTAGCCCGCCCGCCCCCCAATCCCCCGCCCCGGCATCCTGCCTGCACCCATGGGATGGGGACTGGGAGAGAATATCAAAATAGGCCTTGGAGCGCGGCAACTATCTTTTTTTGAATAAAGGCAGCTAAAGGACTGCAGGTAAGAGCAGCAAAAAAAAAAAAAAAAAAAGGTTAATGAATGCCCGGAAAAACGCCACATTGTGTATTCAGCCTCCTCGCCGCTTTGGCCCCTCCTGTACGTTTAAATGTGACTCTGGAGGCAAAATTAATATTTCATAACGTCCCCGATATGCATGCAGATGTCAACTCTTGAGTGGCATTTACAAACCCCGTTTCCATAGGAGTTGGGAAATTGTGTTAGATGTACTGTAAATATAAACAATTTGCAAATCCTTTTCAAGCCATATTCAGTTGAATATGCTACAAAGACAAGATATTTATTGTTTAAACTCCTAAACTTATTTTTTTTTTGCAAATAAAAATTGTCTTAGAATTTCATGGCTGCAACACGTGCCAAAGTAGTTGGGAAAGGGCATGTTCACCTTGCCTTACAGCCGTGACACAGCTAACTTTTTTAGCTGTTTTTTCCACTTTTTTCTTTACTTCCGCAGCCATACACCACACAGGCGTGACACTTGTTAACTGTTAGCAAGCAAACGTTAGCATTCTATCAAGCTAATATTAGCATGCTAATTTTTTGTTGTTTTTTCCACTTTTTTCTCTACTTCCGCAGCCATACACCTTACAGCCGTGACACTTGTTAACTGTTAGCAGGCTGGCAAGCTAATATTAGCATGCTAACTTTTTTTTGCTATTTTTTCCCCTTTTTTCTCTACTTCCGCAGCCATACACCTTACAACTGTCACACTTCTTAACTGTTATCATGCTAACGTTAGCATGTTAGCAAGCTAATATTAGCATGCAAACTTATTTTTGCGTTTTTTTTCCACTTTTTTCTCTACTTCCACAGCCTTACACCTTACAGCCGTGACACTTGTTAACTGTGAGCACGCAAACGTTAGCAAGCTAATAGTAGCATGCTAACTTTTTTTGCTATTTTTCCCACTTTTTTCTCTACTTCCGCAGCCATACACCTTACAGCTGTGACACTTGTTAACTGTTAGCGTGCAAATGTTAGCATGCTAGCCAGCTAATATTAGCATGCTAACTTTTTTTTGCATATTTTTTTCCACTTTTTTCTCTACTTCCGCAGCCTTACACCTTACAGCCGTGACACTTGTTAACTGTTAGTATGATAGCAAGCTAATATTAGCATGCTAACTTTTTTTGCTGTTTTTTCCCCTTTTTGTCTACTTCCGGAGCCATAAACCTTACAGCAGAGACCATTGTTAACTGTTAGCATGCAAACATTAGCAAGCTAATATTATTAGCTAACTTTTTTAGTGTTTTTTTTTCCACTTTTTTCTCTACTTCCGTAGCCATACACCTTACAGCCGTGACACTTGTTAACTGCTAGCATGCAAACGTTAGCATGCTAGCAAGCTAATATTAGCATGCTAACTTTTTTTGCGTTTTTTTTCCAATATTTTCTCTACTTCCACAGCCTTACAGCTTACAGCCGTGACACTTGTTAACTGTTAGTATGATAGCAAGCTAATATTAGCATGCTAACTTTTTTTGCTGTTTTTTTGCCACTTTTTTCTCTACTTCCGCAGCCATACACCTTACAGGTGTGACACTTCTTAACTGTTAGCATGCAAACGTTAGCATGTTAGCAAGCGAATATTAGCATGCTAACTTTTCTTTGCTTTTTTTTTACCCACTTTTTTCTCTACTTCCACAGCCTTACACCTTACAGCTGTGACACTTGTTAACTGTTAGTATGATAGCAAGCTAATATTAGCATGCTAACTTTTTTTTGCTGTTTTTTCCCCTTTTTGTCTACTTCCGTAGCCATAAACCTTACAGCAGAGACCATTGTTAACTGTTAGCATGCAAACGTTAGCAAGCTAATATTATTAGCTAAGTTTTTTAGCGTTTTTTTCCACTTTTTTCTCTACTTCCGTAGCCATACACCTTACAGCAGTGACACTTCTTAACTGTTAGCATGCAAACGTTAGCATGCTAGCAAGCTAATATTAGCATGCTAACTTTTTTTGCGTTTTTTTTCCACTATTTTCTCTACTTCCACAGCCTTACAGCTTACAGCCGTGACACTTATTAACTGTTAGTATGATAGCAAGCTAATATTAGTATGCTAACTTTTTTCGCTGTTTTATTTCCACTTTTTTCTCTACTTCCGCAGCCATACACCTTACAGGCGTGACACTGCTTAACTGTTAGCATGCAAACGTTAGCATGTTAGCAAGCGAATATTAGCATGCTAACTCTTCTTTGCTTTTTTTTCCCACTTTTTTCTCTACTTCCACAGCCTACAGCTTACAGCCGTGACACTTGTTAACTGTTAGTATGATAGCAAGCTAATATTAGCATGCTAACTTTTTTTGCTGTTTTCTCCACTTTTCCTCTACTTCCGCAGCCATACACCTTACAGCTGTGACATTTCTTAACTGTTAGCATGCAAACGTTAGCATGTTAACAAGCTAATATTAGCATGCTAACTTTTTTTATCTGTTTTTTCCACTTTTTCCTCTACTTCCGCAGCCTTACATCTCACAGCCGTTCCATTTGTTAACTGTTAGTATGCTAGCAAGCTAATATTAGCATGCTAACTTTTTTTGCTGTTTTCTCCACTTTTCCTCTACTTCCGCAGCCATACACCTTACAGCAGTGACACTTCTTAACTGTTAGCATGCAAACATTAGCACGTTAACAAGCTAATTTTAGCATGCTAACTTTTTTTTGCTGTTTTTTTCCAATTTTTCTCTACTTCCGCAGCTTCACACCCTACAGCCGTGACACTTGTTAACTGTGAGCATGCAAACGTTAGCAAGCTAATATTAGCATGCTCACTTTTTTTGCTATTTTTCCCACTTTTTTCTCTACTTCCGCAGCTATACATCTTACAGCCGTGACACTTGTTAACTGTTAGCGCGCAAATGTTAGCATGCTAGCCAGCTAATATTAGCATGCAAACTTTTTTTTGCATTTTTTTTCCACTTTTTTCTCTACTTCCGCATCCATACACCATTCAATCGTGACACTTGGTTAACTATTAGCATTTGAGGTCCAGGGCACAGATAGCAGGGCCAACAAAATTCCCGAGGGAATTTTTTAGTCAATGCAGAAATTGCTTTTATTAGACTGTCAAACGTTCTGTCCATTTGTGAACACATACTTGGTCATTAGAGTTGTTTTACACTTAATACAGAGCGGCGATGCATACAGCAAAAAAACAATCTGTGGCTGCTGCAGCTCCAAACTGTTGACTGGCAGTAAAACGGCGACGCCAATCCGTCAGACGCCTTGACATGCAGCAGCTTTTTCCCTATGTTTTTTTTTTTTAAGTGTGTTTGCGTAGATTAGCGGGCGTGTCAAAGTGAGGGGTGTGTAACGATCACCTTGTCACAGAAGCAGCTGCGAGGTGACACAGATGGCCAATTATAGGAGAAAGCGGAAGAAAAGGATCCCGGCGACCACGAGGGTCCGCGCCGGGGCATCAGTGGCTCCGTCAAACTTGGACACGGGCCTTTAATTCCTGCTTTATTGCTTTTTATACAGAGGGAGGCATGCAAAACTCACTTCATAAATCATGTAATAAAAAAATGTCGGGGGGTAATTGTTGGGTTTGGCGGCGCCTTTGGAAAGGGAGGCGGGTTTTAATGGGGGGGGTTAACAACACTGGGTGAGGTTGCATTACTGACTGCGGTCTAATTCAGGAGATGCCACCGCCGAAATCAGCATCGATCTTTATTAAACGGAATGTTCCGGCCTTTGGAAGAGATCCTGTGTGCGTTTTAGCATTAGTATGACGGATGGTGGTTTTTTGTATATATTTTTTATGAATTATTAAAAAGGTTTTCATTTCCCAAAAAGCTTGTTGAAAGAGAAAAAAACATCCCATATTATTTTACAAATATAAACGGAATACAATGATTTGCAAATCCTTTTCAACCAATATTCAATTGAATATGCTACAAAGACAACACATTTGATTTTCAAACTCATACATTTTATTTTTTATTTTTGCAAATAATAATTTACTTAGAATTTCATAGCTGCAACACGTGCCAAAGTAGTTGAGAAAGGGCATGTTCACCACTTTATTACATCACCTTTTCTTTTAACAACACTCAATAAACGTTTGGGAACTGAGGAAAGTAATTGTTGAAGCCTTGAAAGTGGAATTCTTTCCTATTCTTGTTTTATGTAGAGCTTCAGTCGTTCAACAGTCCGGGGTCTCTGCTGTCGTATTTAACGCTTCATAATGCGCTACACATCTTCAATGGGAGACCAGGAAAGTACCCGCACTCTTTTTTTCACGAAGCCACGCTGTTGTAACACGTGCTGAATGTAGCTTGGCGTTGTCTTGCTGAAATAAGCAGGGGCGTCCATGAAAAAGACGGCGCTTAGATGGCAGCATATGTTGTTCCAAAACCTGTATGTACCTTTCAGCAATAATGGTGCCTTCACAGATGTGTAAGTTACCCATGCCTTGGGCACTAATACACCCCCATACCAACACAGATGCTGGCTTTTGAACTTTGCGCCTATACTTTTCCTCTTTGTTCAGGAGGACGCAACGTCCAAAGTTTCCAAAAACAATTTGAAATGTGGACTCGTCAGACCACAGAACAATTTTCCGCTTTGCATCAGCCCATATTAGATGAGCTCGGGCTCCAGCGAAGCCGGCGGCGTTTCTGGGTGTTGTTGATAAATGGCTTTAGCTTTGCATAGTAGAGTTTTAACTTGCACTTATAGATGTGGCAACACATTTTAGTTACTCACAGTGGTTTTCTGAAGTGTTCCTGAGCCCATGTGGGGATATCCTTTAGAGATTGATGTCGGTTTTTGATGCAGTACCGCCTGACGGATGGAAGGTCCGTAATATCATCGCTAACGTGCAGTGATTTCTCCAGATTCTCTGAAACATTTGATGATGTTACGGACCGTAGATGGTGAAATCCCTAAATTCCGTACAATAGCTGGTTGAGAAATGTTGTTCTTAATTTGTCGGACAATTTGCTCACACATTTGTTCACAAAGTGGTGACCCTCGCCCCGTCCTTGCTTGTGAATAACTGAGCACTCTATTGTCCTTGATATTTTATATATATATTTTTTTATAGTATCATTACATTATTTATTTTAGTTTTCTTCTCATGTACAACTATGACTTTGTTTATTTTTTCTCAAAATATTGCACATATTTTCCTCTTTTTTTTCAATATATCATGTATTTTTTATCAAGTGGAAACTACGATTATAGTCTTGTAATTGTATTATTTGAAACTTAAAATATTGACATTTTATATCTTATAAAACTACCTTCTTCCTAATTAAATTCCGACTTTATTCTTTGGACATTATGTGTTTTTTCTGGGTAAAATTGCAACTTTATCCATCTTATAATATTACTTTATTTTCAAATTATTGAATGTGGAGGGGGGCGTGGCCTGCGGACCTGCAGCGAAGTGGGGTGTGCCAGGACCGGCATTGCCATTTACGTGCAGTGATTTCTCCTGATTCTCTGAACCTTTTGATGATATTGCGGACTGTAGATGGTGAAATCCCTTAATTCCTTGCAATAGCTGGTTGAGAAATGTTGTTCTTAAAACCGTTGGACAATTTGCTCACACATTTGTTCACGAAGTGGTGACCGTCGCCCCGTCCTTGTCTGTGAATAACTGAGCACTTTATTGTCCTTGATTTGTTATGTATATTTTTATAGTATAATTACATTATTTATTTTTGTTTTCTACTCATGTACAACTATGTCTTTGTTTATTTAATAATATTGCTTTATTCTCAAAATATTGCACATGTCTTCCTCTTTATTTTCAATACATCATGTATTTTTTTTATGAATTAGAAACTATGATTATAGTCTTGTAATTGTATTACTTTACACTTAAAATATTGGCATTTTATATCTTATAAAACTACCTTCTTCCTAATGAAATTCTGACTATTCTTTGGATATTATGTTTTTTGTGGTAAAATTGCAACTTTATTCATCTTATAATATTTCTTTATTTTCAAATTATTGACTGTGGAGGGGGGCGTGGTATGCGGACCTGCAGCGAAGTGGGGTGTGCCAGGACCGGCATTGCCAACATCCTGGAAAACGCTACATCCCAGTGAGCCTGGTAATACAATCTAATGTTTTGGACATAAAACTGCTTGCAAATGAGACCCAACTGTAATAAACAAGATTTAACAACTGGACATCTTGGTTATCATATAACAATCGATTATACATAAAAAATATGTATCATTACACAATGAAAATGTATAAACACACAAAAAAGTAGCAAAAATTGGTACTGTTGACTATTGGTAACGATTCCAGGTTCAGATTCTCTGAACTTTTGGATGACAATACCGACCGTAGATGGTGAAATCCATAAATTCCGTGCAATAACTAGTTGAGAAATGCTGTTCTTAAAACTGTTCGACAATTTGTGAACAAATGCGTGAGCAAATCAGTCCTTATTTGTGAATGACTGAGCATTTCACGGAAGCCGCTTTTATGCCGAATCACGGCACCCACCTGTTCCCAATTAGCCTGTTCACCTGTGGGATATTACAAATAAGCGTTTGATGAGCATCCCTCAACTTTATCAGTCTTTTTTGCCACTTGTGCCAGCTTTTTTGGAAACATGTCGCAGGCATCAAATTCAAAATGAGCTAATATTTGCAAAAAATAAGGTTTTTCCGTTTGAAAGTTAAATATCTTGTCTTTGCATTCTATTTATTTGAATATAGGTTCTAAAGGATTTGCAAATCAAATTTACACAACCTCCCTTCACTGGTTTTAGGTTTTGTAATTAAAAAAAAAAAAGTAGTTTGTAGGAAAAACTGAAGAAAAAAAACTAAAATACCGAAACATGGGAATATAACCCCCTTGAAAGAGAATATTAAAGACCTACTGAAATGAGATTTTCTTATTTAAACGGGGATAGCAGGTCCATTCTATGTGTCATACTTGATCATTTCGCGATATTGCCATATTTTTGCTGAAAGGATTTAGTAGAGAACATCGACGTTCAAGTTTGCAACTTTTGGTCGCTAATAAAAAAAACCTTGCCTTTACCGGAAGTAGCAGACGATGTGCGTGTGACGTCACGGGTTGTAGAGCTCCTCACATCCTCACATTGTTTACAATCATGGCCACCAGCAGTAAGAGCGATTCGGACCGCGAAAGCGACGATTTGCCCATTAATTTGAGCGAGGATGAAATATTCGTGGATGAGGAAAGTTAGAGTGAGGCACTAAAAAAAAAGAAAAAAAAGCGACGGCTCCAGGCGGCGGCAATGGTAGCGTTTTAGATGTAATTAGACACATTTACTAGGATAATTCTGGACAATCCGTTATCTGTTTATTGTGTTAATAGTATTTTAGTGAGATTCTAAAAGTCATACCTGAAAGTCGGAGAGCTACGGTGAACGCCAGTGTCTCTGAGAGAAGCCAATGGAGGAGCCAGGATCAGAGCTGCTTTTTTGACAGCTGCTGCAGGAGGTCCCATAATCCACTGAAGTCTCCGGTAAGAGCTGACTTAATATCAAAAGTTTCCCATCCAAAAACTTGCTGGTTGACGTAGAGAAACATGTTCGCTTGACCCGCTCTGTGTTAAAGCTTCACAACAAACAAGCAAACACCGGCTGTGTCTCGGTGCTAAAGGCAGCTGCAATCCCCCGCTTTCCACCAACAGCATTCTTCTTTATAGTCTCCGACTCTCCGCTCATGTCTACGGTAAGAGCCGACTTATTGCCACCTTTTTTCTCACCGAAACCTGCCGGTTGACATGTGGGAACCATGTTCGCTTCATCGCTCTGTTCCATAGTAAAGCTTCACCGCCATCCATTTTATAATCATGGGGTAGAGCGGCCGTGCCAGAAACCTAAGGGTTGCAGGTTCGCTTCCCACCTATTGACATCCAAATCGCTGCCGTTGTGTCCTTGGGCAAGACACTTCACCCTTGCCCCCGGTGCCGCTCACACTGGTGAATGAATGATGAATGAATGATTGGTGGTGGTCGGAGGGGCCGTAGGCGCAAACTGGCAGCCACGCTTCCGTCAGTCCACCCCAGGGCAGCTGTGGCTACAGATGTAGCTTACCACCACCAGGTGTGAATGAATGATGGGTTCCCACTTCTCTGTGAGTGCTTTGAGTATCTAACAATAGAAAAGCGCGATATAAATCTAATCCATTATTATTATTATCATTATTATTATCTTTCGGGAATGTAAACAAGGAAAACCCGGCTGTGTTTGTGTTGCTAAAGGCGGCCGCAATACACCGCTTCCAACCAACATCTTTCTTCTTTGACGTCTCCATTATTAATTGAACAAATTGCAAAAGATTCAGCAACACAGATGTCCAAAATACTGTGTAATTATGCGATGAAAAGAGACTACTTTTAGCCGTGAGTGGTGCTGGGCTGAAATGTCCAACACCGGCTGTGTTTGTGTTGCTAAAGGCGGCCGCAATACACCGCTTCCAACCTACATCTTTCTTCTTCGACGTCTCCATTATTAATTTGAACAAATTGCAAAAGATTCAGCAACACAGATGTCCAAAATACTGTGTAATTATGCGATGAAAAGAGACGACTTTTAACCGTGAGTGGTGCTGGGCTGAAATGTCCAACACCGGCTGTGTTTGTGTTGCTAAAGGCGGCTGCAATACACCGCTCCCAACCTACATCTTTCTTCTTTGACGTCTCCATTATTAATTTGAACAAATTGCAAAAGATTCAGCAACACAGATGTCCAAAATACTGTGTAATTATGCGATGAAAAGAGACTACTTTTAGCCGTGGGTGGTGCTGGGCTGAAATGTCCAACACCGGCTATGTTTGTGTTGCTAAAGGCGGCCGCAATACACCGCTCCCAACCTACATCTTTCTTCTTTGACGTATCCATTATTAATTTGAACAAATTGCAAAAGATTCAGCAACACAGATGTCCAAAATACTGTGTAATTATGCGATGAAAAGAGACTACTTTTAGCCGTGGGTGGTGCTGGGCTGAAATGTCCAACACCGGCTGTGTTTGTGTTGCTAAAGGCGGCTGCAATACACCGCTCCCAACCTACATCTTTCTTCTTTGACGTCTCCATTATTAATTTGAACAAATTGCAAAAGATTCAGCAACACAGATGTCCAAAATACTGTGTAATTATGCGATGAAAAGAGACTACTTTTAGCCGTGAGTGGTGCTGGGCTGAAATGTCCAACACCGGCTATGTTTGTTTTGCTAAAGGCGGCCGCAATACACCGCTTCCAACCTACATCTTTCTTCTTTGACGACTCCATTATTAATTTGAACAAATTGCAAAAGATTCAGCAACACAGATGTCCAAAATACTGTGTAATTATGCGATGAAAAGAGACTACTTTTAGCCGTGAGTGGTGCTGGGCTGAAATGTCCAACACCGGCTGTGTTTGTGTTGCTAAAGGCGGCGGCAATACACCGCTCCCAACCTACATCTTTCTTCTTTGACGTCTCCATTATTAATTTGAACGAATTGCAAAAGATTCAGCAACACAGATGTCCAAAATACTGTGTAATTATGCGATGAAAAGAGACGACTTTTAGCCGTGAGTGGTGCTGGGCTGAAATGTCCAACACCGGCTGTGTTTGTGTTGCTAAAGGCGGCCGCAATACACCGCTCCCAACCTACATCTTTCTTCTTTGACGTCTCCATTATTAATTTGAACAAATTGCAAAAGATTCAGCAACACAGATGTCCAAAATACTGTGTAATTATGCGATGAAAAGAGACGACTTTTAGCCGTGAGTGGAGCTGAGCTGAAACGTCCCCTCCAACCAATAATGACACAAACACGCGTCATCAAATTTAAAATTGCAATTTAGTAAACTAAAAAGGCCGTATTGGCATGTGTTGCAATGTTAATATTTCATCATTGATATATAAACTATCAGACTGCGTGGTGGGTAGTAGTGGCTTTCAGTAGGCCTTTAATAATATATATTTGTTTAACCTCCCAATTAGAAAAGCATTTTATTCCAGTTCCTACCTACTCCCCCCCCCCCTCCTCCTTTAAATCCAGAGAATATCAATTGTCCAATAATTTCCCAGCACATCCTCCGCTCACGGCGCCTTTGTCACATCTCTGAGCGATTAAAACGGGTCGATTTCTCTACTCGGCGGGTGATTAATCCCACGGGGTTAGAAAAGATTACAGCGCCAGAGAGAAAGTGGGGGCGTCCTTAATGGATTCGCACAGAGAGCCTTCCATTCATGGGGCTAATGAGATTGGATTAGAGCAGATGAAGAGGAAAACACACATGGGGGAGACAAAAAAAAAAAAAAAGGTGGGATTTAAGGATGAGGAGTGACCCCTTTGTCTGCCGCCTTTACTACGTTACACACTGGGATCAAATCTCGCAGATTGTAGAGTTACGAGGGCCCCACGCTGCACGCTGTGCCGTGACTGTTAAGGGGCGTGACGCCTTTATTGGGGGACGGACGCCATTAAATGAGGGACAGGAAGTGTAAGCGCCTGGCAATGTAATCACGCCAATGTTTGCCAACCACGGACGGATTCTTGCTCGTAAAGACTCGGTATTAGGACGGTTTGCTTTTCATACGCGCCTGGTCTGCCAGAGCATAAGAAGAAAGAGCCGATGGGGTCAATATGAGCTCTGTTTAGTGGGTATTCAAACTCTTCTATGTTCTGTTTGAAAGGAAAAAAAAAACATTAGTGACAAATCGAGCGAGTGTTTCTGTTTTGGAGACTTTAACACAGGGGTCCCCGAACTTTTTGACTCAGGGGCTGTATTGGGGTCGGGCTGTGTGTGTGTGTGTGTGTGTGTGTATACATATATATATATATATATATATATATATATATATATATATATATATATATATATATATATATACATACATACATATATATATATATATATATATATATATATATATATATATATATATATATATATATATATATATATAAACATGCATAAATACATATAAATGTTTTTATATA
The DNA here is from genome assembly GCF_033978795.1 of Nerophis ophidion. Taxonomy (NCBI): domain Eukaryota; kingdom Metazoa; phylum Chordata; class Actinopteri; order Syngnathiformes; family Syngnathidae; genus Nerophis; species Nerophis ophidion. The sequence goes on along the minus strand of NC_084617.1, from coordinate 12,479,547 downwards.
TATACATACATATATATACATAGATATATACACATATATAAATATACATACATATACATATATATACACATACATATATACATAGATCTGTTTATATATATATATATATATACATAAATATATATATGTATATATATATATAAACATACATATACACATATATCTGTTTTCGTATATATACATACATATATACACAAATATTTATATACATACATATACATATATATATATATATATATATATAAACATACATATATATATATACATACATATATACATAGATTTTTATATACAGTATATATATATATATATATATATATATATATATATATATATATATATATATATATATATATATATACTGTATATACTACGGCGTGGCGCAGTGGAAGAGTGGCCGTGCGCAACCCGAGGGTCCCTGGTTCAATTCCCACCTAGTACCAACTTCGTCACGTCCGTTGTGTCCTGAGCAAGACACTTCACCCTTGCTCCTGATGGGTGCTGGTTGGCGCCTTGCATGGCAGCTCCCTCCATCAGTGTGTGAATGTGTGTGTGAATGGGTAAATGTGGAAGTAGTGTCAAAGCGCTTTGAGTACCTTGAAGGTAGAAAAGCGCTATACAAGTACAACCCATTTATCATTTGAAAAAAAAAATTGTCTGTCTATCTGTGTTGGCCCTGCGATGAGGTGGCGACTTGTCCAGGGTGTACCCCGCCTTCCGCCCGATTGTAGCTGAGATGGGCGCCAGCGCCCCCCGCAACCCCAAAAGGGAATAAGCGGTAGAAAGAAAATGTATATATATATATATATATATATATATATATATATATATATATATATATATATATATGTATATAAAAATGTGGAAATGGTGGAAGTTTGAAAAAGGACCAATTCATTTTTAAAGGGGAAAAATGTCGCGGAAATCCTGGGAAATCTGCAAATTTTTAGGAGTTCTTGAGAAAAGGCCCGCGATTCCCGGATAGGCTGAACAGTTTGAAGTTGGAACGGTTTAAACCGTGTCAAAATCTCGATAAGAAGAAGAGGGACTTGCACCATTCACACAACAAAAATATGCCTTTTGGTGTAGTAAACCATATGTATATATTTAATAAAAATAATAATACAATAATGATAATAATAACAATAATGATAATAATACAAAACTATCCTAATAGTTTAATAATAAATACTGCTAGCGGTACACAGGCTCCAAATAGTGGTACGCCAAACAATCACTTGATTAAAGTACAGTGTTATATTTCCCTATATTCAAACACAGTGTTACTGTTCAAACTGTGTGTAATGTTACAGTACCGCGTACTTCCTCCTCTAGCCTTTATAGCAGGGGTCACCAAAGCGGTACTCGTGCGCACCAGGTTGCCCGTAAGCACCAGATTAGTCGCCCACTGGCCTGTTCTAAAAATAGCTCAAACAGCAGCACTTACCAGTGAGCTGCCTCTATTTTTTAAATTGTATTTATTTACTAGCAAGCTGGTCTCGCTTTGCTCGACATTTTTAATTCTAAGAGAGACAAAACTCGAATAGAATTTGAAAATCCAAGAAAATATCCTCTTCTTTCCTGAAAATTTAAATTAATGTCTAAGTAAATTAATTATTTCTATTGTAAAAAATAATAAATACATTTTAATTGAATTCTTCATTTAAGCTTATGTTTTTTTCGACGAAGAATATTTATGAAATATTTCTTCAAACTTATTATGATTAAAATTTTTTTAAAAACATATTCTGGCAAATCTAGAAAATCTGTAGAAACAAATTTAAGCCCTATTTCAAAGTCTTTTGAATTTCTTTAAACATTTTTGTTCTGGAAAATCTAGAAGAAATTATGATTCGTCTTTGTTAGAAATATAGCTTGGTCCAATTTGTTATATATTCTAACAAAGTGCAGATTGGATTTTAACCTATTTAAAACATGTCATCAAAAGTCAAAAATTAATCTTACTCGGGAAAATTTATTAATGATGTTCCATAAATTCTTTTACTAATTTTTTCAAAAATTTTCAAATGAGCTACTTTTTCTCTTCTTTTTTTCGGCTGAAAAAAAGAGTTGAAATTGAAGAAAAACTTTGTTTCAATATTAACTTTTCATTTTTTTTGTGTTTTCTCCTATTTTAAACCATTCAATTAAGTGTTTTTTTCATCATTTATTCACAACAAAAAAACCTTCCGTGGAAGGAAAAAAAAATGTACGACGGAATGACAGACACAAAAACCCATTTAAAAAAAAATCTGTTTCTATATATATTTAATGTGAGAAATCATTAAGATGATCAGTGTTTCCACAAAGATAAATATCATTAAGTATTAATAATAACATCGAGTTAAAGGTAAATTGAGCAAATTGGCTATTTCTGGCAATTTATTTAAGTGTGTATCAAACTGGTAGCCCTTCGGATTAATCAGTACCCAACAAATAGCTCTGTCTTTCAAAAAGGTTGGTGACCACTGCTTTGTAGTATTCCCAACATATTTCCCAGATGAAGAGGAGCACACACTTGGTCAGATGGAAGTGATGAACATATTCCAGTCTGCAACAAGCCATGAAATCTATTCACACTACATACCAACACACACGTGCGCGCACACCGACGCATTGTCTTCCGCGCACACAAGAGCCGTCACGGCGTTGACTTATTTAGCGGTTGCCGTGCGCGTGTTCCGCGCCGCTGTATGGGAAGTGACAGGCCGTGAGAAGGCAGAGGGGGACGGGGGGGGGGGGGAGGGAATGGCAAACATGGCCTCAAGGTGCTGTGTGTGCGCAAACAAGTCGCACAATGACCTCAAGCCGGCCTGTCTGCTCCAGTGTGCCACAATACACACAACCCCCGCACAACTGCGTGTTAAGAAGCTGTTTGCAACGGATGCGACGACATCAGCATGCTAGCACTTTGCTTCTTTAGTTAATAATCCAGTTCATTTTAAATCACTAGATATATACTATGTTGCCATATGAATATTGTAAATCCCCCATTCTTTATTTTCATGTACATTCTGGGTGTCTCGTTCAGTAAAAATATCTACGTTTCCATTCTGTTTAAGGCGTTCTATAATAACCTGTTAAGCGTTACACATTTTTTTCTCTAAAATAATTGCCCATGCCTGGTTTGGAGGAAGGAGAAAAAAAAAGGAAGATTGTTTTATGAATACAAACCCCGTTTCCAAATGAGCTGGGAAATTGTGTTAGATGTAAATATAAACGGAATACAATGATTTGCTAATCATTTTCAACCCATATTCAGTTGAATATGCTACAAAGACAACATATTTGATGTTCAAACTGATAAACATTCATTTTTTTCCCCCCGTAAATAATCATTAACTTTAGAATTTGATGCCAGCAACACGTGACAAAGAAGTCGGGAAAGGTGGCTATAAATACTGATAAAGTTGAGGAATGCTCATCAAACACTTATTTGGAACATCCCACGGGTGTGCAGGCTAATTGGGAACAGGTGGGTGCCATGATTGGGTATAAAAACAGCTTACCAAAAAATGCTCGGTCTTTCACAAGAAAGGATGGGGCGAGGTACACCCCTTTGTCCACAACTGCGTGAGCAAATAGTCAAACAGTTTAAAAACAACGTTTCTCAAAGCGCAATTGCACGAAATTTAGGGATTTCAACATCTACGGTCCATAATATCATCAAAATGTTCAGAGAATCTGGAGAAATCACTCCACGTAAGCGGCATGGCCAAAAACCGACATTGAATGACCTTGACCTTCGATCCCTCAGACGGCACTGTATCAAAAACCGGCATCAACCTCTAAAGGATATCACCACATGGGCTCAGGAACACTTCAGAAAACCACTGTCACTATATACAGTTTGTCGCTACATCTGTAAGTGCAAGTTAAAGCTCTACTATGCAAAGCGAAACCCATTTATCAACAACATCCAGAAACGCCGCCGGCTTCTCTGGGCCCGAGATCATCTAAGATGGACTGATGCAAAGTGGAAAAGTATACTGTGGTCTGACGAGTCCACATTTCAAATTGTTTTTGGAAATACTCGACATCGTGTCATCCGGACCAAAGGGGAAGCGAACCATCCAGACTGGTATCGACGCAAAGTTCAAAAGCCAGCATCTGTGATGGTATGGGGGTGCATTAGTGCCCAAGGCATGGGTAACTTACACATCTGTGAAGGCACTATTAATGCTGAAATTACATACAGGTTTTGGAACAACATATGCTGCCATCTAAGCGCCGTTTTTTTTCATGGACGCCCCTGCTTATTTCAGCAAGCCAATGCCAAGCCACATTCAGCACGTGTTACAACAGCGTGGCTTCGTAAAAAAAGAGTGTGGGTACTTTCCTGGTTCGCCTGCAGTCCAGACCTGTCTCCCATCGAAAATGTGTGGCGCATTATGAAGCTTAAAATACGACAGCGGAGACCCTGGACTGTTGAACGACTGAAGCTCTACATAAAATAAGAATGGGAAAGAATTCCACTTTCAAAGCTTCAACAATTAGTTTCCTCAGTTCCCAAACGTTTATTGAGTGTTGTTAAAAGAAAAGGTGATGTAACACAGTGGTGAACATGCCCTTTCCCAACTACTTTGGCACGTGTTGCAGCCATGAAATTCTAAGTTAATTATTATTAAAAAAAAAAAAATAGATAAAGTTTTTAAGTTTGAACATCAAATATCTTGTCTTTGTAGTGCCTTCAATTGAATATGGGTTGAAATCATTGTATTCCATTTATATTTAAATCCAACACAATTTCCCAACTCATAAGGAAACGGAGTTTGGTACTTCTGAATTTCCTCCATAGTTAGTTTTCACATTTTCAGGACTCATGCAGATCCCAAGTGCACATAAGCAGAACCCTCAGGTTAGAAACGTTGTTTTTGCATAGCAGCGGCCTTTTAATCTAATCCAAACATAAATAAAATACAAATCAAACTGTGAATATTGCGGCGTTTTTAAAACATCAATAAAATAATGCCTGCAGAGGTCCTGGAAGTCCAGTCCAAGGTAACTTCAGTGTCACACATCAGAACCACGAGGACTAATTGCGGACTAAGCGCACGGGAGCTTTGTGAAGCCGGTGAATGCACTTGCACAACAGGACCTTTTTTTTATTTATTTATTTTTTTTTGCAGCGCACAACCGCGTCTCCGGGTAGCCAGGCGAGAGTTTTCCCTCAGCGGAGAAGCCATTAGTCAGAATGCCGGTGATTTATGGGACGCCTCCTTGCTGAATTTAAATGAACTGCCACGCGGTTCTCAAGGCTGGGGGATCTGGCACGGGGGTCTGGGAGGTTAGCGTCGGTCTTCATCCTTGTGCTCGCCACGGTTGGGCAACATGAAGCCATTCCCCGGCTTTCATTGTCGAGAAGACGCTCGGGAGTTTTGACACACACAAAAAAAACACAATGAATGTGGCGAAAAGAGAACATTTCGGCGTAAACGCTTTACTTTCCCTAATTGTTTCCGAGCATTAATAATAAATGTGCGTCCAAACATGAGGAAACAAAAAGACTAATCACGGGGTCTCATTATTCCCGGATTCGACGCTCCACGATTAATGACTCTCATATTAATGATGTTGTGTACGCCGACCTCGCCCCTCCCCGAAGACGCTTTGATAGCTAATGAGCCTAGAGGACGTCCTGCCGTTCCACAAGCTAGCTTACATTTTTTTACTAACCAATGTAAAAATTCTTGTGTGGCGCTAATTTAGCACCGGGGACAAAGCAGGGCAGTGCCCAAACACATCCAGTAGATGGCGTTTGGGTTAAGAAAGCATACTTTGTCGCCGCATGTCATTCGATTGTGCTATGTTTGTGCTACAACATTTTTTTGTCTTATATAGTTGTTGTCACGCATGGACCTGGATTTGTTTTGCCTCTTCTACGCAAAGGATGATTAGCACGAGCCAGACGTGAATGTAAGTACATATTTGATTTATTTAAAAACTATAATTCAAAACAGGAAAACAATGGGCGCGCACAATGGCGGATAACACACTAGACTATACTCAAAGAAAAACAGCACAATGGCATTACTATATACAAACGAACAAAAGATACTAACTGTGGCACAAAACAAACCAAAAACATACGTGGTATGGACCGAATAATAATCAGCGTGGCAAGGCATGAAGGTAGATGAGGGACAGGTAGGTGCGTGGTCATGAGGGTAGGTAGGTGCGCTAGGTAAAGTTGCCAGGACGAGGACAGAAACACAATGGCTTAAATAATGATTATGATGATTAGTAACAGGTGTGAGGGCTGAGGACAGGGGCGTGACTAGAGGGCAAGGTGAAAATCAATGAGTTACTATGGAAACAAAACAAATCAGGAAGTGCAAAAACAGAACTGAATGTCCAAAAAACAAAACATAACATGACCAAACACGACAAAAAAAACAACATAATCCACAGGCGTGACAGTTGTTATGAATGATAACACGTTAACATAAAAGGTATATTTGCTAAAAAATTTTTTGCCGCAACACAGACGTAGCATCAACGAATGGTACAAATTTGGGGCGATAATCATAAAACGTTAATAAGATAGGTTGTTAGAGAGAAAAATGCTGCATAAACCTGCACAAACTTAGCACAAACGATTGGGACGAGTTTAAGGAGATTTTGACTAGGTTGGGGAAGGGACTGGTTATGAAAAATAACACATTATTTACACGGTAAAAACATAAAAAAAATTCAATGGACCTACAATAAAATGTATAATAGTAGGTCAAAAGATTTTTGCAGCACAAGCGTAGCACAAACAAGTGGGACAAGTTTGGGAATGTCAGGCTTACCACTGAAAGTTTGTTTGAGTTTTAGTTTTTCCTCTGTGTGTTTAGTATTTTCTGTCCTTAGTTCCTGTCAGCACTCTTATTTTGGTTCAGCTTCTTGTTTGTCTCCCTGAGTGCTTTGTTTCCCCTCAGCTGCGGCTGTTTGGCACCTGGCCACACCTGGTGTCAATCAGCCGCAGCCGGGATGAGTTTAGGGAGATTTTGACATGGTTGGGGAAGGGACTGATTATGAAAAATAACACATTAATTACACGTTAAAGACATAAAAAACATGAAATGTAACTACAATAAATACTATGAAAGTTGGACAAAAGATTTTTACAGCACAAACAGAGCACAAACCAGTGGGACACGTTTGGGAAGATTTTAACAATGTTGGGGGTGATGATTAGGAATCATAAAAGATGAATAACATAACTAGTTAGAGGGAAAAATGCAAACCTGCAAGAACATAACACAAACGATTGGGACGAGTTTAGGGGGATTTTGACGAGGTTGGGGAAGGGACTGGTTATGAAAAATAACACATTAATTACACGTTAAAAAAACCCAAACTTGAATACGATAAGAACTATAATAGTTGGACAAACATTTTTTACAGCACAAACGTAGCACAAATGAATGTGATAAGTTTGGGAATATTTTAACAATGTTGAGGGGGCTAGTTATGAATCATAAAACATAAATAACATAACTGTAATACTGTATTTAGAGAGAAAAAATGCCGCATAAACCTGCACAAACATAGCACAAACCATTGGGACAAGTTTGGGGAGATTTTGACTAGGTTGGGGGTTGGGAGAGGGACTGGCTATGAAAATAATATTAATTACACGTCAAAAACATAAAAAACATTAAGCGAATACCATACAAACTATGATGGTTGGAAAAAAGATGTTTGCAGCACAAACGTAGCACTAACAAATGGGACAAGTTTGGGGAGATTTTGATAAGGTTGGAGGGCTTGGTAATGAATAATAAAACATTAATATAATAAAAACTATAATATACAATACATCTTGCATCACAATACGCACAAACATAGCACAATCGTAGCACAAACGTAGCACAAATGAATGAGACAAGTTTGGGGAGATTTTGACAAGGTCAGGGGCTTGGTTATGAATCATAAAACATTAATAACGGTAATACTGTAGTCAGAGGGAAAAAATGGCGCATAAACCTGCACAAACATAGCATAAACGATTGGGACGAGTTTGGGGAGATTGTGACGTGGTTGGGGAAGGGACTGGTTATGAAAAATAACACATTAATTACACGTTAAAAAAACGAAAAAACAAAATGTGAATAAGATAAAAACTATAATAGTTGGACAAACAATTTTTACTGCACAAATGTAGCACAAATGGATGTGATGAATTTGGGAATATTTTAACAATGTTGAGGGGGCTAGTTATGAATCATAAAACATAAATAACATAACTCTAATACTGTATTTAGAGAGAAAAAATGTCGCATAAACCTGCACAAACATAGCACAAACGATTGGGACGAGTTTGGGGAGATTTTGATAAGGTTGGGGGTTGGGAGAGGGACTGTCTATGAAAAATAACATTAATTACACGTTAAAAATATAAAAAACATTAAGTGAATACCATACAAACTATGAAGGTTGGAAAAAAGATGTTTGCAGCACAAATGTAGCACTAACAAATGGGACAAGTTTGGGGGGATTTTGATAAGGTTGGGGGCTTGGTTATCAATAAAAAAACATTAATAACATAAACACTATAATAGGCAATACATGTTGCATCACAATACGCACAAACGTAGCACAAATGTAGCACAAACGTAGCACAAATGAATGAGACAAGTTTGGGGAGATTTTGACAAGATCGGGGACTTGGTTATGAATAACGCTAATACTGTAGTCAGAGAGAAAAAATGCCGCATTAACCGGCACAAACATAGTACAAACGATTGGGACAAGTTTGGGGAGATTTTGATAAGGTTGGGGGGGCTGGTTATGAATTTAAAAAAAAATTAATAACATAACTAGTTAGAGAGAAAAATGCAGCATAAACCTGCACAAACATAGCACAAAGGATTAGGACTTGTTTGGCGAGATTTTGCCAAAATAACACACTAATTACATGTTAAAAACATAAAAAATATAAAACGTGAATAACATCAAAACTATAGTAGTTAGACAAATGTTGCAACACAATCAGCACAAACGTAGCACAAACAAATGGGACACGTTTGGAGAGATTTTAACATGGTTGGGTTATGATTCCTAAAACATTAAAAACATAATTCTTAGTTAGAAAGAAAAAAATGTTGCACAAACCTGCACAAAAATAGCACAAACGATTGGGACGAGTTTGGGGGGATTTTAAAAAGGTTGGGAGCGAGGGGTCTGGTGGGTCTGGTTTGCTTACATGTCCTTTGGTCATTTTCACCGCAATAAGGCGCTTTTGGTAGCCATTGTTGGATTTGGTTGTCTTTTTATTTCCTAGTCAGTTTTTAGAACAGCTAAAGTGTGAGCCTTTTACATAGACCTTGAATTTGGAATGTCGGAATGAAGCCATAACAATCTGTTATCTCAACTGTCCGAGGTAAGGAGGAGAAGAAGAGGGGCGGGTGAGAGTGAGTGAGGAGGGAGAAACTGCCATTTTAGGATTAGATCAATTTGGACCATGCCTTTGAAATGTTGTATCTAGATTGATCTCCCAAGGCGCTTTGGTAATAAAATATCAAAATGAACAACCTCTGTCTCTGATTGATTTAAAACCAGCTTTTGTGTCATAAAAGAACCTGGGGGCGTTGACCGAAGGAAGAACAGGTCCAAAACGCAACACCATCCACAAGCTCCTGGCAAGCTTCTGCTTGAATTTTTGACCACTCCTCTAAACAAAGTTGGTGCAGTTCAGCTCGATTTGTTGGTTTTCTGACATGGACTTGTTTCTTCAGCATTGTCTGCACGTTTAAGTCGGGACTTTGAGAAGACCATTCTAAAACTTTCATTCTAGCCTGATTTAGCCATTCCTTTACCACTTTTGACGTGTGTTTGGGGTCATTGTCCTGTCGGAACACCCAATTGTGCCCAAGACCCAACCTCGGGGTTGATGATTTTAGGTTGTCCTGAAGAATTTGGGAGGTAATCCTCTTTTTTCATTGTCCCATTTACTCTCTGTATAGCACCAGTTCCATTGGCAGCAAAACAGGCCCAGAACATAAGACTACCACCACCATGCTTGACGGTAGTTATGGTGTTCCTGGGATTAAAGGCCTCGCCCTTTCTCCTCCAAACATATTGCTGGGTATTGTGGCCAAACAGCTCAAATTTTTGTTTCATCTGACCACAGAACTTTCCTCCAGAAGAATAAAACACAAATCGAGCTGTTTGACCACAATACCCAGCAACATGTTTGGGTGAGATCACTGTACCACAAAAAAATAAGGTATTATTATTGAATGTCATATCATACTACAGACGACTGAAAGAAAAGGTACACACCTAGGACTGGGCGATATATCGATATACTTGATATATCTGTGCGATATAGAAAATGACTATATCGTAATATTCGAGTATACGTTCTCACGCAGTTGCTTTTAGCTGCGGGCATTACACTACAGGCTTTTTTTTCACTCTTTCTTGTCTCTCCTTCTCACTGAGACGTAAAACAAGCGCACCTTCTTACATACGTCACGTACGTATACGCCCTCGTGGAGCAGAGAGGTAGCGGCATGGGTTACGATAGCCGTGGTGCGATTGGTAATACGAGAGAGAAGGTGCGAATCTGGTAACAAATGAAGGAAGAATTAATTCCCAAGAAAACCAGCAGGGGGGTCCATCGTCTGGCGGTGGTTCGGCTTCAAGCGGGAATATGTCGACCATAACATGTCAAGCGCGCGGCAAAAGCGTTGCTACAAAAAGTAGCATTACTGCTAATATGTAGCATCATTTGAAAAGTCACCCGCTAGAGAATGAAGAGTGCTTGAAACTCCGCATGTCAACATCTCCTGTTGCGATCCGTGACTCGGATCTTCACATATTATTGTTTATTTTTCCATCTTTGTTCTTATTCTCCGTTTGATCCGTTTATTTCCCGTTTAGTCCATCACCATGGTTACTTATTAGTTTCAGCTGTTACTCCCGGTTCCTGCACACCTGTTCTCTGTTAATCACCTTCCCTTTATGTGCCTTCCTCTTTTCATTCTTCTGCCTGGGACTCTAGTTTGTTTTCACACAACGATACGTCTGCTTTGCACTTTTGCTTACATGCAATTCCTGCAGTATTCTCGCGAGCTCTCACGCTGCGCAATTTTATTTATTCTTAGCTCTCATGCTAAATGTTTTGTTTTCCCCTTTGTGTGCCTATGTGCCAGTTTAATTTACTATTTGTTTATCCTAGCTTTCATGCTAGCGTCTTTTGTTTGCCTTTCCTTAGCTCCAGTATTTTTGTTTTCGAGCACCTTTTGTTATTCAGATAAATAGTTAAACCTTACCTTTGCTGTGTTCTATTCCGACGCATCCTCGAGGGAATCGAACCCGGCACCACGATGCCGAACAGACGTAACAATCTCCGTTCGGTGCCACGCCAACAACATGCAGGAGATAACGTCCGCAGGAACCTACCACATAGCGAAGGACATGGGGCGGTATAGCTCGGTTGGTAGAGTGGCCGTGCCAGCAACTTGAGGGTTGCAGGTTCGATCCCCGCTTCCGCCATCCTAGTCACTGCCGTTGTGTCCTTGGGCAAGACACTTTACCCACCTGCTCCCACTGCCACCCATGCTGGTTTAAATGTAACTTGGATATTGGGTTTCACTATGTAAAGCGCTTTGAGTCACTAGAGAAAAAGCGCTATATAAATATAGTTCACTTCACTTTACATACGCTATTTAATTTCCTATTATGCAGCTCATTTTTATTTGACAGTTGTTGAAATATCTTGTGTGACATCATGCACAAAAGTGCACTTTATTTGTTTTAAACTATTGTAGTGGCGTTCTGTACAAAAAAAGTGCACTTTAATTTAGTGTTGTTTTGATATGTCATCATGCACAAAAGTGCACTCATAGCTTTTTTTTAAATGTGTCCGATAATCTTGCACTTTCTGTTTTGGAAATGACATGAATGTTTGTGCTACTGGTTAATAACTGTTTAATAAATACACTTTTGGTCAATTGACTTAGTTGTGATTTCTCTCTCTGCATAAAAGTTTAAAATAAGCATATTTTAATGCAGTATGAAGAAGAATGTTTTAATCTAGACACATATAATCATCTTGCTGCTGTGATTATATGTATCAAGTGTTCATTCAAGGCTAAGGCAACATATGGAGATATATATCGGGAATCGTGACATGGCCTAAAAATATCGAGATATTAAAAAAAACGCCCTATACACACCTGCTCATAATGATGTCACCAAGATCTTTGACTGCCTTCGACATATTTCTGCCTAGAAATGCCCCCTCGTCTACCTCAAAGAACTGCTCACCCCCAAATCCTCCACACGACACCTCCGCTCCTGTCACGCCTGTAAATCTGGTTTTATGTTTGATCATGTTTTGTTTTGTTTTCTGGACTCTTGTTCCGTTTTTTTTCACTTCCTGGTTTGTTTTTGTTACCATAGCTACTCATTAGTTTCCACCTGTTTCCCCCTAGTCACGCCCCGATCATCAGCCTCCCACACCTGTTTCTGGTTACCACGGCCACTATTTATGTCACTTGCTTTCTGTTTATCGTTCTGGGATTTTTGCATTCTGCCTCATACCTGCATTTCTCGTACAAACCTTCACGCCTTTCCACGCTGCTAAGCCTTTGGACCACGCCACGTAAGATCCGTGTATTTTTTCGCCTAAATGCAAGTTTTTTGGTTTATTGAGTATCTGTGTTAGCATCTTTTGTTTATTTATAGATAGCCATGCCATTGTGCTGTTTTTGTTAAAGTTTTAGTATAGATTATTAGCCGCCACCGAGCGCGTTCTTTGTTTTGCCTTTTTGTATTTGAGTAATAATTCAAATGTACTTATATTCATGCCTGACTCGTCGCACATCATCCTTGCATCGAGGAAGAACAAACAACCACAACTCCAAACAGGCTAACCTCCTCCAACCTCCAAGGACAAAGCTACGAACTATGGCAGACCGGGCTTTTTCTGCTCCGCTGCTCCCAGTCTGTGGCACGCTCTCCCTGACCACCTGAGGGCACCACAGACTGTGGATGCTTTTTAAAAAGGCCTTTTTTTTAATAGATATGCATGCTGGTTCTAGCTAATGGGCTGTTTCTAGTTTTATATTTTATTTATTTTTATTATCTTTTTATTATTATTACTATTTTTTTAAATTTTTTTTACACTGTGGCACTTTGAGGTTGTTTGATCAACGTAAAGTGTCATGATCCGCTACCCGGATCATAGACTTGTGTGGATTTTTGAGTTTGTTTCTGCACTTCCTTATCCAATCAATCCAATCCAATCCACTTTATTTATATAGCACATTTAAACAACAATAACATTTCCAAAGTGCTGCGCAGCCATGTTAAAAACAATATTAAAAAAACAATATTATGCTCCACCAATGACTGAAGAAAAACAAAAAATAGATAAATATAAAACCAATATAAAAAAAAACAATATAAAAACAAATATGATTAAAAACAATTTTAAAGGGTAAAAGGGTTTATTTACCTTGTTACCATAGTTTTCATATTTGTTCCACCTGCTACTTTTGGTTGACTCGCACCTTGTGTTTTGATTACTGCCTGTATTTAAGCCTGCCTTCTACCTCAGTTAGATCTGGATCTTTTGTTTGCTATAGGCAACATTCACGTGGGTATATTCTATGTCTATACTTGTGCTAAGTTTCACCTTAGCTTCCCGTGCGTAGGCACGCGCTTTCTTTTGACTTTTTGTACCAGTGTTATTTTATTTTTGTACATTAAATCAAGCTCTTACCTGCAATTCTCGTCTGGTTGGTCCATATTGTGTCACACCTGTAAGTTATGTTTTGGTTTTGGTCATGTGTTGGCCCTGCGATGAGGTGGCGACTTGTCCAGGGTGTACCCCGCCTTCCACCCCCCGCGGCCCCAAAAGGGAATAAGCGGTAGAAAATGGATGGATGGATGTTTAGTTTTTGGACATTCAGTCACGTTTTTCACCTCCTGGTTTTGTTTGTTTCCATGCCAACGCATTAGTTCCCACCTTGTCACGCCCCTGCCCTCAGTCCCACACCTGTTCCTGATTATCACAGCCAGTATTTAAGTAATTTTCTTTCTGTTCATCACTCTGGGATCTTTCACACTCGCACACACGCTACCCATGCTGCACTTCCTTCATGCCCTCGTCCATAGTTCCATGCCGTGTAAGTTTTTGTATTCATGCCATTGTGCTAGTTTTGTTTATAGTTTATTATTATTCATGCCAATCGAGCAAGTGTTTTTGTTTCATGTTTGTAGTTTGCAGCATTTATGCCAGTCTTTTGTTTATTCACAGCCAAGTGTCTGTACCTCCTTGTGAGCGCCCTTAGTTTGATTATTTTTTATTACAGCGTTTAAATAAACAACCATGTACTCACGTCCACGCCGCACTCGTGCTGATTCTCATCTGCATCGAAGAAACAATCCACGTCCAAGCCAAGTTATGACATATTGCATCTTGGGGTGACAAAACGCGCAACACCATGCGTGCACCGCGTGACATAAAGTGCTTTTTTACAAATATAATCTATTATTAAAAGGTCACTTGGAACAGTGCGGCAAAAACGAAAATGCTGATTATCGGTCCTGCTGGACACCGACCTCTATTTAATAATACAACTTTAACATTTGACAACCAAATAATAAAACAAGGTGACTCGGTAAAAAATCTGGGTATTATCTTCGACCCAACTCTCTCTTTAATCCAGACACATTAAAAGCGTTACTAAAACGGCCTTCTTTCATCTCCGTAATATCGCTAAAATTCGCTCCATTTTGTCCACTAAAGACGCCGAGATCATTATCCATGCGTTTGTTACGTCTCGTCTCGATTACTGTAACGTATTATTTTCGGGTCTCCCCATGTCTAGCATTAAAAGATTACAGTTGGTACAAAATGCGGCTGCTGGACTTTTGACAAGAACAAGAAAGTTTGATCACATTACGCCTGTATTGGCTCACCTGCACTGGCTTCCTGTGCACTTAAGATGTGACTTTAAGGTTTTACTACTTACGTATAAAATACTACACGGTCTAGCTCCATCCTATCTTGCCGATTGTATTGTACCATATGTCCCGGCAAGAAATCTGCGTTCAAAAGACTACGGCTTATTAGTGATTTCTAAAGCCCAAAAAAAGTCTGCGGGCTATAGAGCGTTTTCCGTTCGGGCTCCAGTACTCTGGAATGCCTTCCCGGTAACAGTTCGAGATGCTACCTCAGTAGAAGCATTTAAGTCTCACCTTAAAACTCATTTGTATACTCTAGCCTTTAAATAGACCTCCTTTTTAGACCAGTTGATCTACCGCTTCTTTTCTTTTTTCTCCTATGTCCCCCCCTCCCTTGTGGAAGGGGTCCGGTCCGATGACCATGGATGAAGTACTGGCTGTCCAGAGTCGAGATCCAGGATGGACCGCTCGTCGGGACCCAGGATGGACCGCTCGCCTGTGTATCGGTTGGGGACATCTCTACGCTACTGATCCGCCTCCGCTTGGAATGGTTTCTTGTGGACGGGACTCTCGCGGCTGTGTTGGAGCCACTATGGATTGAACTTTCACAGTATCATGTTAGACCCGCTCGACATCGGTCCCCTGGGGGGGGGGGGTTGCCCACTTCTGAGGTCCTCTCCAAGGTTTCTCAGAGTCAGCATTGTCACTGGCGTCCCACTGGATGTGAATTCTCCCTGCCCACTGGGTGTGAGTTTTCGTTGCCCTTTTGTGGGTTCTTCCGAGGATGTTGTAGTCGTAATGGTTTGTACAGTCCTTTGAGACATTTGTGATTTAGGGCTGTACAAATAAACATTGATTGATTGATTGATATTATTATTATTATTATAGAAACAAGAGAAGTCACGTAACCAAGGGCAAATAATCCAATTGATCTCCATTTTAAAGTTTTACGACAAAATCAGGCATTCATAACATTTGTTGGAGACATTTGCAAAACACCCACTTCCTTCAAATATGTGCGACCTCCTCCAGATCGGCTGTGGCTTCTTGGAAAACCTTGACGGCGCTCAGCTTGAAGAGGGCCGCGATTTCGAGCGCGCGGCACCGCCGTGTTAATATTAATACGGCCGGCCGCGCATTTATCACGTTTTGCCTAATTTGCAGTCGGCAAATCTCGGCGGGAGCACAAAGATATGAAACATCGGCAACCATTAAGGACGATAAAACTTCAGCGTCTTCCTGACCGACTTGGCGGAGTTGCAAAAGTAAAAAAAAAGAGCCCAGGAGCTTCGACATGTCACTCTTCATCTCCACTATACCGAAGATGTCATCTCGCAGTAGCAAAGTATTCCTTTGTGGTTTGAGTGCTGCTGCGATACAACCGAGCCCTGGGAGCGACACCGGGCCACGTCTTTGCCAGACTCCAGCTGAGGTTCTGACAGGACCCCCCACCCCCTCGCATGAAGGCAACCCAGCACCGGACCTCTCTGGGGTCAGACAAGAAAAGAAGAAGAAAGAAAATAAAAGAACGATTATTTCAAAAAGGTCACTTGGAATAGTGCGGCAAAAAATAGGACTCAGAGAAAAAAAAAAGATATAGAAGGTCTGCGATCTCCATGGCAACATCCCGTCGTCATGTTACTATTTCTCCTATCGGACTTTTGAAATAACGTACTAAAAGGCACACAAAAAAACCCAACACCAACCACCTTAGATAAAATTGAGACATAAAACGTGGATATAAAGAATAACACAAATAAACATCGAAAATGGAATCAATAAAAAAACAAGCTAAATTAAATAAAATTGTATACACATAAGAATAACTTAAAATAAACAAAACACCTTCTTCAATATACCGTATTTTGGGGATTATAAAGCACTTAAAATCCTTTCATATCTCAAATCTCGACAGTGCCCCTTATAAGCTGGTGCGACTAATGTACGGAATAATTCTGCTCATGCTTACCGACCTCGAAGCTATTTTATTTGGTACATTGTTACGCTTGTGTGGCATTGTAATGCCGGATTCGGTCCTCCGTGGATGCGTCAGCAAGAACACAGCAAAAAGGTAAGAACTAAGGGATTTATTAAACAAAAGGAGCTTTGAACAAAAACACTGATACAAATAGAAAAGGCAAATAAAAGCGCTAGCATGGAAAGCTAGGACAAACAAACCGAAGCACAAAAGCACACAAAAGGAAACACAAAACAACTAGCGTGGAAGCTAGGAATAAAATAAAGCTTAGCGTGAGAGCTAGCGAAAACGAGAGTGAGAGACAAGTCCTAAACAGATGTATGTGAACAAACTAAGATCCGACAATCAGTGAACAGAAAACGCTGGCTTATAAACAGGTGGTGATTAGTAAACACAGGTGTGCTGGAAAAGAGAGTAGCAGCTGAAACTAATGAGTGACCATGGAAACGAACAAAACAGGAACTAAGTATGTCAAACCGCAGATCACAACAATCGAATCACAACATACATGGCCTAATGTTGAGTGTGACCAGCAGATGGCAGTCACACATAAGAGATACGTCTAGACTGCAATATGACTCATGTAAACAACACCAAAATGTTATATCAGGCCTGGGCAATTATTTTGACTTGGGGGCCACATTTAGAGAAAAACAATGTGTCTGTGGAACGTTATATCTATTTTTAAGAACACTAATACAAAACCTCACAATAATGTCTGATTGAATGCGAAAAACGTTATGACAGACCGCCTTAAAAACGTAATGGAATTTTAAATTTTTTATATGAACGATAAAACACTGAATATTGACAAAATATGAACGTCACACCCCGTTTCGATCGACACATTTTGGAATCAAGTGAAACACAACCAAAATGCAACAAACAGTGAAATATGAACGTGAAGGGTACAAAATAAACCCACTTACAAGCTGATATATTTGATATATAACTAAACTTTAGAACTTTGTTGTGAAAATCTCCTTCCGCGTCTGTGGAAACGCTTCCCGCCCACACTGCTTGGTGCCTCGTCTGAGCTGCTGTGACGTAGATGACCTTAGTAACTAATTTGAATACCATAGTAACTAATTAGGTTGTCATAGTAACTGGTATATCATCCATAACCACATATTCCAACCATTGAAATACTTTGTATAGTTGAAGACTTGGAAAACATGACTGCAAATCATTAAAACTCATCTGTATACTCTAGCCTTTAAATAGACCTCCTTTTTAGACCAGTTGATCTGTCGCTTCTTTTCTTTCTCCTATGTCCCCCCCTCCCTTGTGGAGGGGGTCCGGTCCGATGACCATGGATGAAGTACTGGCTGTCCAGAGTCGAGACCCAGGATGGACCGCTCGTCGGGACCCAGGATGGACCGCTCGCCTGTATCGGTTGGGGACATCTCTACACTGCTGATCCGCTTGAGATGGTTTCCTGTGGACGGGACGCTCGCTGCTGTCTTGGATCCGCTTGAACTGAACTCTCGCGGCTGTGTTGGAGCCACTATGGATTGAACTTTCACAGTATCATGTTAGACCCGCTCGACATCCATTGCTTTCGGTCCCCTAGAGGGGGGTGGTTGCCCACATCTGAGGTCCTCTCCAAGGTTTCTCATAGTCAGAATTGTCACTGGCGTCCCACTGGATGTGAATTCTCCCTGCCCACTGGGTGTGAGTTTTCCTTGCCCTTTTGTGGGTTCTTCCGAGGATGTTGTAGTCGTAATGATTTGTGCAGTCCTTTGAGACATTTGTGATTTGGGGCTATATAAATAAACATTGATTGATTGATTGATTAATGGCAGCTACACTTTCCATCTTAAACATCCAGAACATTTTTTTGAGAATGCCCGGTGCGCCAGATTGAAAAGCTTAACGGGCCGCATGTGGCCCCCGGGCCTTAATTTGCCCATGTCTGTGTTAAATGTTCCATTGGAAATATAGAACATTACTCAAAAATCTATCAAAATGTTTAAGTACGACTTTGGTAAGCTATGAAGCCGCACCGCTTGATGGATTGTGCTGTGCTTCAACATACGGATTTTATTATGGTGCGTCTATATGAGGTAAAACGTATAATCTGCCGTTTTTAGTTTCGCGATATTATGCAAAAGCAACTTTTCTTCCCTTCTGGTACCTGCTGATCTGTATTTGGGATCTGCATAAGTCCTAAAAAGTTGCGCGTGTCTGCCTTTACAGTCCGTGCCGACACCGTAGTCGATAAGCTTCTTAATTTTTTCTACCTTCTTGTTATGGGACATTCCATCCATCCATCCATTTTCTACCGCTTATTCCCTTTCGGGGTCGCGGGGGGCGCTGGCGCCTATCTCAGCTACAATCGGGCGGAAGGCAGGGTACACCCTGGACAAGTCGCCACCTCATCGCAGGGCCAACACAGATAGACAGACAACATTCACACACTAGGGCCAATTTAGTGTTGCCAATCAACCTATCCCCAGGTGCATGTCTTTGGAAGTGGGAGGAAGCCGGGGTACCCGGAGGGAACCCACGCATTCACGGGGAGAACATGCAAACTCCACACAGAAAGATCCCGAGCCTGGATTTGAACCCAGGACTGCAGGAACTTCGTATTGTGAGGCAGACGCACTAACCCCTCTTCCACCGTGAAGCCCTATGGGACATTCATTTTCCATTACTGCCATTTCTAATATAAAGTAGTGTAAAGTTCTTACTTATATCTGTCAATAAACTCGTCATACCAAAGACTATAAAAATGGGACCCATTACCTCCCTGCTTGGCACTCAGCATCAAGAGTTGGAATTGGGGGTTAAATCTGCTGCTCACTGCTCCCCTCAAGGGGTGATCAAGGGTGATAAGTCAAATGCAGATAATAATCTCGCCACACCTTGTGTGCGTGTGTGTGTGACAATCATGGGTACTTTAACTTTAACTTAATGAAAGCGCTAAAACATACCGGTGTAGTGAGTGTACATTATTCACCCAAGGAACTTTAGTTATTAGAGAGTTCTGGTGTGAAGGTTTTTTCACGGGACACATTTTCCAGCGTTGTTGCACTAGTGAGCCACGGATGAAGAGATGCTGCTTCGTTATTGATTTGAAGTAAAATCTGAATGTCATTAAAACAGTTAGCTCCATCTTTCGACACTTCTTCCACTCCCGTCCTTGCACGCTACACCGCTACAACAAAGATGACGTGGAGAAGACGCTGCCGAAGGTGAGGCACGTAAATAAAACCGCCCACAAAACAGTGCATCCTGATGCAATAATTCAACAAGGCTTATTGCTACACACTGTAGCTATAAATTGTACAACTATTTGATTCCATTTCCATTGTCTGACTGTCTTTTGTGCACAAGTTCAACATGTGAAGACTTTATAGGCTAGGGCTGGGCAAATTAAGGCTTGGGGGCCTCATGTGGCCCGTTAAGCTTTTCAATCTGGCCCGCCAGGCATTCCCAAATAATATTTTTTCATCTTTAAGATGGAAAGTGTAGCCGCCATCGGTCATGTTTTCTAAGTCTTCAACTATACAAAGTATTTCAATGTTTGGAATATGTGCTTATGGGTGATATACCAGTTACTATGGTAATATAATTAGTTACTACGTGTGACGGTCTCGAACCGTCGTCGTGCGGGTTCTCAAGACCACCAAGGAATGACATTCTGTCGAGGAAGTGTAGACTTCTTTTATTTTGAAATATTTAAGTCTCTTGCCGGTTTTCTTTGCAGTCTTCTGTACGCTCTTCCGCTCCAGCTTTTCGGCTGCATGCGTCGTCTTCCTTGTGCTCCTTCCCGTTTCCTCTCGTGCTCAGCATCGGCTTCTTTCTAGTTCCTTCTCTTTCCGTCTCTCCTCCCGGCGTTTACGGTCGCTGCCTTCTTAGACACTAAGACCCACGCACCTGATTATATTTGTGGGGTTAATTCCAGCCCCCTTCGCCTCGCTGCTTGCTCGCAGTCCACGCCTCCTCGCCGCCATCTTGGGCCAGGCTCTGGCGTGCCCTGCCTCGCTGTCGGACTGCCGGCTCCGCCTCTACACGCTATGGTATTCTAATTAGCTACTATGGTCATCTAATTAGTTACTATGGTAATCTACGTCACAGCAGCTCAGACGAGGCACCAAGCTGTGTGGGTGGGTAGCGTTTCACAACAAAGTTCTAAAGCTTAGTGATGTATCAGATATATCATATTGTAGGTGGGTTTATTTTGTACCCTTCACGTTCATATTTCACTGTTTGTTGCATTTTTGTTGTGTTTCACTTGATTCTAAAATGTGTCCTTCGAAAGGGGGTGTGATGTTCATATTTTGTCAATATTCAGTGTTTTATCATTCATATAAAAATGTAAAATTCCATTACGTTTTTAAGGCGGTCTGTCATAACGTTTTTAGCATTCAATCAGACATTGTGAGGTTTTGTGTTAGTGTTCCTAAAAGTAGATATATCAACCCCCAGACACATTTTTTTCCCTCTAAATGTGGCCCCCAAGTCCAAATAATTGCCCAGGCCTGTTCTAAGCTGATGTATGAACAAAACAAAACATACTAAGAGACTTATCATGAAGAATCATAAAAAAAAAAGAGGCCGGAGCAGTAAAAGTAGGCTGGAACCGAGCGTCAAAAGAGAATCCATGCATAAATTAGGCTATAATTGTGTTGTCGACGCACAAACGACAACCGCGTGTCACGTGACGGGCGGGGAACGTGACCTTTCCTGGCTCCGCGGCGGAAGAACGGGCGCTATAAAGGAGGAGAGACGTGGAGCGTTTAGCCAGGAGATGAGTTTGGGGCTCCGGCTGTGAGCGACTCCGCAGTCCTGGCCGAGGTAGGAAAGGTCACGCCGTCATTTGGCGAGGGCGGAGAAGAAGAATGGAGGGAGCGAGGCAAGCAGATGGCGGCGACGCTCGCATTTACGTGGATCAGCGACTTCTTGCTTGCTGAAAGGGTTAAAACCCGACACCCTTCACCCTTTTAGTCGCTCTTAGAGGTCACGGGTGAACACGCTCAAATTGTCTTCACGCTACGTTTGTTGGCGCGCGTGTGTCAGAGTTACTTGTTGACGAACCCTAAGAAGCAGAGAAGGAGAGAGGCATTTTGCAGGAAAACATGATTTAATTCAAACTAAACAAGAACAAACAAAAAGGTACTTACACAAAGCGCGTACGAGGCAGATGACAAACTAAGAGAGCTAGCATGGGAGCTAGAAAACAAAAAAGGAGACTTAGCATGGAAGCTAGCAAAAACAAAAAGAGGCCTAGCGTGGAAGCTAGTAATTAGTAAGTATTATGGGTAATACGTAAGTATTATGGGTAAATAGGTAAGTATTATAGGTAATAAGTAAATATTATGGGTAATAAGTAGCTGTTATGGGTAATGAGTAGGTATTACGGGTAATATGCAAGTGTTATGGGTAGTAAGTAGTGTTATGGGTAATTAGTAAGTATTATGGGTAATAAGTAGGTATTATGGGTAATTAGTAGGTCTTATGGGTAATAAGTAAGTTTTATGGGTAATAACTAAATATTATGGGTAATAAGTAAGTATTATGGGTAATAACTAAATATTATGGGTAATAAGTAGCTGTTATGGGTAATGAGTAGGTATTATGGGTAATAAGTAAGTATTATAGGTAATAAGTAAATATTATGGGTAATAAGTAGGTATTATGGGTAATTAGTAGGTTTTATGGGTAATAAGTAAGTATTATAGGTAATAAGTAAATATTATGGGTAATAAGAAGCTGTTATGGGTAATGAGTAGGTATTATGGGTAATAAGTAAGTATTATAGGTAATAAGTAAATATTATGGGTAATAAGTAGGTATTATGGGTAATTAGTAGGTCTTATGGGTAATAAGTAAGTATTATAGGTAATAAGTAAATATTATGGGTAATAAGTAGCTGTTATGGGTAATGAGTAGGTATTATGGGTAATATGCAAGTGTTATGGGCAGTAAGTACGTATTATAGGTAATAAGTAGGTGTTATGGGTAATTAGTAAGTATTATGGGTAATAAGTAGGTATTATGGGTAATTAGTAGGTCTTATGGGTAATAAGTAAGTATTATGGGTAATAAGTAAGTATTATAGGTAATAAGGAAATATTATGGGTAATAAGTAGCTGTTATGGGTACTGAGTAGGTATTATGGGTAATATGCAAGTGTTATGGGTAGTAAGTACGTATTATAGGTAATAAGTAGGTATTATGGGTAATTAGTAAGTATTATGGGTAATAAGTAGGTATTGTGGGTAATTAGTAGGTTTTATGGGTAATAAGTAAGTATTATGGGTAATAAGTAGGTATTATGGTAATATGTAAGTATTATGGGTAGTAAGTAGTTATTATTCAACATAATCCACATTAATGACATGCAATTGTTCTGATAGTATGGATTACACATTAGTCATAAAACAAAATACTGTTTACAAAAAAGGTACAATTTGCAAACAGCCCAATTCAAAACCAAAAATATACCACAAGAGGTATAAAATAATAATTATTAATAGATGCGATTTTAATCCTTCCAACAGTTGCTACCATTGCGAGCAGGAAAACAGAAGTCGTACTTGTAAAATGAAAGAACAAACTGGAAGCAGGGAACAAAAAACAGTAAGCTACAAACATCAAACGAATATAGCTTACCAAAGACACGACAGGAGCGATAATACATGACAAGAGCGACAAGAAGTGACACGACAAATCAATAATCCAGCCCTGACTATAGGAACAAAGCAGGTAAAATAGGATCGGGCTGATATACACCAGGTGTGGCCAGGTGCCAATCAGCCACAGGTGAAGGGAAAAAGCACAAAGGGAGACAAGCAGGAAGATGAACCAAAATAAGAGTGCTGACAGGAACTAAGGACAGGAAATACTGATCACACACAGAGGAAAAACTAAAACACAAACAAACTGTCAGCGTGTCGGCATTAATACCACTTTTTCATTCGTGTGCGTCACTTTCGATTTCTTTTAAACCACTGCACCCATTAAAACGTGCTTCTGTGGGGCGGAGCGCTTTGGATAGAAGCGAGAAAACTACACAGCCTTAGGGTAGGCTTTCAATGTGTGTGTGTGTGTGTGTTTGCGTGTGTGTGTGTGTGTGTGTGTGTTTCATGTCCTTCACCGTTCCTGCATCCCACCTGGATATTCTGTGGATTATTGTGCCAGTCAGCAAAAAGCACCCGGGCAGAACCAGCATAAAGCAAAATGCGCATTCATCCTCCCAGCGATACAGTACTTGGAAAAAGTAGATCAACTCGGTATCGATACCGGTACTTAAAGGTACCGATTTTGTGTGTTCATTTTTGTTTGGTTAAAATTATATATTTTTTCTTCTAATTTAAGACTTAAAACTGAGCTGGTTATAATAATTGTGGCAAGCGTATTGCAGTAGTCAGGAAGTAGTCTTTGCCATTAAGATGAATGTACCGGTATTGGAATTTGTCGGGTCCTACAAAGTGTTTATACTGTCAGTATTGTACCCCAGCTGTTTAATTGTGTCTATTAGGTTCAAACACTGATTACGTCTATTAATCAGATAAGAAGCAGGGAACCAATTTAGCTCATGAGGAGAACGTATGGAGCTGCACACTTAGTCACAGTCTCGCCCTACGCTCTAAGGTTCAACTCCCGTGTCCCTCTATTTATTCAGGAGTTCCACAGTCAACATCACTAAGGCCAGTATTGTACCCCAGCTGTTTAATTGTGTCTATTAGGTTCAAACACTGATTACGTCTATTAATCAGATAAGAAGCAAGGAACCAATTTAGCTCATGAGGAGAACGTATGGAGCTGCACACTTAGTCACAGTCTCGCCCTACGCTCTAAGGTTCAACTCCCGTGTCCCTCTATTTATTCAGGAGTTCCACAGTCAACATCACTAAGGCCGCCTCTAAAAGTAATGGTCACATATACTATGCAAAGCAAGTCCAGTACGCACAATACGTGACGGAATGTGCTGGGAGCCTTGTGATTGCCCTGTTTCTGCTTCATCGGCATGTTGTCATCTTATCTTCGTTAAAGTCCTCGAAGTCCTTGGCTGTTAGCGGGCTAAAACAAATATAACATCTGCGGCTGAGGCCACTCCTCAGACAAGAAGTTTTGTCCTTGCACAGATAGAAAAAAATGCAGCTTGATCACAATGGCTAATAACTATAGCAATGGACTTTAAGCATGCTAAAGTTGCGTGATAATATATATATATATACATATATATATATATACATGATACTTCTAACATTGTCATGCATCTTAGTTGTAGGGTTTATTACCAAATGTGGAAGTGTTGAAATCGCCATGTAAAAATCCCTAATGCTAATCAGTAGCATGTATTAAATTAAGCTAGCAAATATTAATGTTGTTGTGTTGTGACTTAATGCTGTGTTGTGGCTTAATGTTGTTGTGTTGTGACTTAATGCTGTGTTGTGTTGTGGCTTACTGCTGTGTTGTGGCTTAATGCTGTGTTGTGTTGTGACTTAATGCTGTGTTGTGTTGTGGCTTAATGTTGTTGTGTTGTGGCTTAATGCTGTGTTGTGTTTTGAAGTTGTTGTGTTGAAGCCTAATGTTGTAGTGTTGTGTGCTAAAGTTGTTGTGGCCTAATGCAGATGTGGGTTAATGTTGTTGTGTTATGGCCTAATGTTATTGTGTTATGTTGTCCTATGGTTTGAAGTTGTTGTGTTGTGGCCTATCATTGTTGCCTTGTGGCTCAATGTTATGTTGTGGCTTAGTGTTTTTGTGTTGTGGCATAATGTTGTTGTGGGTTAATATTGTTGTGTTGTGGCTTTATGTTGTTGTGTTGTGGTTTAATGTTATTGTGTTGTGCCTTAAAGTTGTTGTGTTGTTGTCTAATATTGTTGCATTGTGGTTCAATGTTGTTATATTGTGGGTTAGTGTTGTGGCATAATGTTGTTCTATTATGGCTTAATGTTTATTTTTTTTCAATTTGTTGTGTTATGGCTTAATGTTGTTGTGTTGTGGCATAATGTTGTTCTATTAAGGCTTAATGTTTTTTATTTTTTTATTTGTTGTGTTATGGCTTAATGTTGTGTTGGGGCTTAATATTGTTGTGTTGTGGCTTAATGTTGTTGTGTTATGGCCTAATGTTATTGTGTTATGTTGTCCTATGGTTTGAAGTTGTTGTGTTGTGGCCTATCATTGTTGCCTTTTGGCTCAATGTTATGTTGTGGCTTAGTGTTTTTGTGTTGTGGCATAATGTTGTTGTGGGTTAATATTGTTGTGTTGTGGCTTTATGTTGTTGTGTTGTGGTTTAATGTTATTGTGTTGTGCCTTAAAGTTGTTGTGTTGTTGTCTAATATTGTTGCATTGTGGTTCAATGTTGTTATATTGTGGGTTAGTGTTGTGGCATAATGTTGTTCTATTATGGCTTAATGTTTATTTTTTTTCAATTTGTTGTGTTATGGCTTAATGTTGTTGTGTTGTGGCATAATGTTGTTCTATTAAGGCTTAATGTTTTTTATTTTTTTATTTGTTGTGTTATGGCTTAATGTTGTGTTGGGGCTTAATATTGTTGTGTTGTGGCTTAATGTTGTTGTGTTATGGCCTAATGTTATTGTGTTATGTTGTCTTATGGTTTGAAGTTGTTGTGTTGTGGCCTATTATTGTTGCCTTTTGGCTCAATGTTATGTTGTGGCTTAGTGTTTTTGTGTTGTGGCATAATGTTGTTGTGGGTTAATATTGTTGTGTTGTGGCTTTATGTTGTTGTGTTGTGGTTTAATGTTATTGTGTTGTGCCTTAAAGTTGTTGTGTTGTTGTCTAATATTGTTGCATTGTGGTTCAATGTTGTTATATTGTGGGTTAGTGTTGTGTTGTGGCATAATGTTGTTGTGTTGTGGGTTAATGTTGTTTTGTTGTGCCTTAAAGTTGTTGTGTTGTTGCCTAATATCGTTGCGTTGTGGCTCAATGTTGTTATATTGTGGGTTAGTGTTGTGGCATAATGTTGTTCTATTATGGCTTAATGTTTATTTTTTTTCAGTTTGTTGTGTTATGGCTTAATGTTGTTGTGTTGTGGCTTAATATTGTTGTGTTGTGGCATAATGGTTTTTTTTTTAAATTTGTTGTGTTGTAGCTTAATGTTGTTTTTTTGTGCCTTAAAGTTGTTGTGTTGTTGCCTAATATTGTTGCGTTGTGGCTCAATGTTGTTATATTGTGGGTTAGTGTTGTGTTGTGGCATAATGTTGTTCTATTAAGGCTTAATGTTTTTTATTTTTTTATTTGTTGTGTTATGGCTTAATGTTGTGTTGGGGCTTAATATTGTTGTGTTGTGGCTTAATGTTGTTGTGTTATGGCCTAATGTTATTGTGTTATGTTGTCTTATGGTTTGAAGTTGTTGTGTTGTGGCCTATTATTGTTGCCTTTTGGCTCAATGTTATGTTGTGGCTTAGTGTTTTTGTGTTGTGGCATAATGTTGTTGTGGGTTAATATTGTTGTGTTGTGGCTTTATGTTGTTGTGTTGTGGTTTAATGTTATTGTGTTGTGCCTTAAAGTTGTTGTGTTGTTGTCTAATATTGTTGCATTGTGGCTCAATGTTGTTATATTGTGGGTTTGTGTTGTGTTGTGGCATAATGTTGTTGTGTTGTGGGTTAATGTTGTTTTGTTGTGCCTTAAAGTTGTTGTGTTGTTGCCTAATATCGTTGCGTTGTGGCTCAATGTTGTTATATTGTGGGTTAGTGTTGTGGCATAATGTTGTTCTATTATGGCTTAATGTTTATTTTTTTTCAATTTGTTGTGTTATGGCTTAATGTTGTTGTGTTGTGGCTTAATATTGTTGCGTTGTGGCTCAATGTTGTTATATTGTGGGTTAGTGTTGTGTTGTGGCATAATGTTGTTCTATTAAGGCTTAATGTTTTTTATTTTTTTATTTGTCGTGTTATGGCTTAATGTTGTGTTGGGGCTTAATATTGTTGTGTTGTGGCTTAATGTTGTTGTGTTATGGCCTAATGTTATTGTGTTATGTTGTCTTATGGTTTGAAGTTGTTGTGTTGTGGCCTATTATTGTTGCCTTTTGGCTCAATGTTATGTTGTGGCTTAGTGTTTTTGTGTTGTGGCATAATGTTGTTGTGGGTTAATATTGTTGTGTTGTGGCTTTATGTTGTTGTGTTGTGGTTTAATGTTATTGTGGTGTGCCTTAAAGTTGATGTGTTGTTGTCTAATATTGTTGCATTGTGGCTCAATGTTGTTATATTGTGGGTTAGTGTTGTGTTGTGGCATAATGTTGTTGTGTTGTGGGTTAAGGTTGTTTTGTTGTGCCTTAAAGTTGTTGTGTTGTTGCCTAATATCGTTGCGTTGTGGCTCAATGTTGTTATATTGTGGGTTAGTGTTGTGGCATAATGTTGTTCTATTATGGCTTAATGTTTATTTTTTTTCAGTTTGTTGTGTTATGGCTTAATGTTGTTGTGTTGTGGCTTAATATTGTTGTGTTGTGGCATAATGTTTTTTTTTTTTAATTTGTTGTGTTGTAGCTTAATGTTGTTTTTTTGTGCCTTAAAGTTGTTGTGTTGTTGCCTAATATTGTTGCGTTGTGGCTCAATGTTGTTATATTGTGGGTTAGTGTTGTGTTGTGGCATAATGTTGTTCTATTAAGGCTTAATGTTTTTTATTTTTTTATTTGTTGTGTTATGGCTTAATGTTGTGTTGGGGCTTAATATTGTTGTGTTGTGGCTTAATGTTGTTGTGTTATGGCCTAATGTTATTGTGTTATGTTGTCTTATGGTTTGAAGTTGTTGTGTTGTGGCCTATTATTGTTGCCTTTTGGCTCAATGTTATGTTGTGGCTTAGTGTTTTTGTGTTGTGGCATAATGTTGTTGTGGGTTAATATTGTTGTGTTGTGGCTTTATGTTGTTGTGTTGTGGTTTAATGTTATTGTGTTGTGCCTTAAAGTTGTTGTGTTGTTGTCTAATATTGTTGCATTGTGGCTCAATGTTGTTATATTGTGGGTTTGTGTTGTGTTGTGGCATAATGTTGTGTTGTGGGTTAATGTTGTTTTGTTGTGCCTTAAAGTTGTTGTGTTGTTGCCTAATATCGTTGCGTTGTGGCTCAATGTTGTTATATTGTGGGTTAGTGTTGTGTTGTGGCATAATGTTGTTCTATTATGGCTTAATGTTTATTTGTTTTCAATTTGTTGTGTTATGGCTTAATGTTGTTGTGTTGTGGCTTAATATTGTTGTGTTGTGGCAAAATGTTTTTTATTTTTATTTTTTTGTGTTGTGGCTTAATGTTATTGTGTTGTGCCTTAATGTTGTTTTGTTGTGCCTTAAAGTTGTTGTGTTGTTGCCTAATATTGTTGCGTTGTGGCTCAATGTTGTTATATTGTGGGTTAGTGTTGTGTTGTGGCATAATGTTGTTCTATTATGGCTTAATGTTTTTTTATTTTATTTGTTGTGTTATGGCTTAATGTTGTTGTGTTGTGGCTTAATATTGTTGCGTTGTGGCTTAATGTTGTTGTGTTTTGCCGTAATGTAGGTGTGGCTGAATGTGGCTTATTGTTGTAGTGTTGTGGCATAAAGTTGCTGTGTTGTGTCTTTATATGCAAGTATAGTATAGTATCGATCCGATACCAATACCCTAGTATTGATACTATCGATATTTAGATCAAAATGCCCACCCCTACCGGCAAATGCTGACACGGCAATTTGTCGTCTCATGCAACAAAGGTATCAAATCATGGAACCATTTGATTTGAATCGGTACCCAGTAGTACCAAGTTATGGTCACTGAAAATGACTCAAACCGTTATAGCTGTGATTCAATTAAACCACAGTTCCCCAGTGCCGGCATCGGTTTATCGGATTATCGGTCCTGCTAGACACCGACCTCTATTTAATAATACAACTTTAACATTTGACAACCAAATATTAAAAACAAGGTGACTCGGTAAAAAATCTGGGTATTATCTTCGACCCAACTCTCTCCTTTGAGTCACACATTAAAAGCGTTACTAAAACGGCCTTCTTTCATCTCCGTAATATCGCTAAAATTCGCTCCATTTTGTCCACTGAAGACGCTGAGATCATTATCCATGCGTTTGTTACGTCTCGTCTCGATTACTGTAACGTATTATTTTCGGGTCTCCCCATGTCTAGCATTAAAAGATTACAGTTGGTACAAAATGCGGCTGCTAGACTTTTGACAAGAACAAGAAAGTTTGATCACATTACGCCTGTACTGGCTCACCTGCACTGGCTTCCTGTGCACTTAAGATGTGACTTTAAGGTTTTACTACTTACGTATAAAATACTACACGGTCTAGCTCCATCCTATCTTGCCGATTGTATTGTACCATATGTCCCGGCAAGAAATCTGCGTTCAAAAGACTCCGGCTTATTAGTGATTCCTAGAGCCCAAAAAAAGTCTGCGGGCTATAGAGCGTTTTCCGTTCGGGCTCCAGTACTCTGGAATGCCCTCCTGGTAACAGTTCCAGATGCCACCTCAGTAGAAGCATTTAAGTCTCACCTTAAAACTCATTTGTATACTCTAGCCTTTAAATAGACCTCATTTTTAGACCAGTTTATCTGCCGCCTCTTTTCTTTTTTTCTCCTATGTCCCGCCCTCCCTTGTGGAGGGGGTCGGGTCCGATGACCATGGATGAAGTACTGGCTGTCCAGAGTCGAGACCCAGGATGGACCGCTCGTCGGGACCCAGGATGGACCGCTCGCCATCTCTATGCTGCTGATCCGCCTCCGCTTGGGATGGTTTTCTGTGGACGGGACTCTCACTGCTGTCTTGGATCCGCATTGAACTGAACTATCGCGGCTGTGTCGGAGCCACTATGGATTGAACTTTCACAGTATCATGTTAGACCCGCTCGACATCCATTGCTTTCGGTACCCTAGAGGGGGAGGGGTTGCCCACATTTGAGGTCCTCTCCAAGGTTTCTCATAGTCAGCATTGTCACTGGCGTCCCACTGGATGTGAATTCTCCCTGCCCACTGGGTGTGAGTTTTCCTTGCCCTTTTGTGGTTTCTTCCGAGGGTGTCGTAGTCATAATGGTTTGTACAGTCCTTTGAGACATTTGTGATTAAGGGCTATATAAATAAACATTGATTGATTGATTGATGACTCGTGCAGCCCCCAGGCTGAGACTCTACCACTACCATGCTTGACACATTTATAGGGCGGCTAAGCCAGTCACGGTGGGGGGTGGGGGGTGGGGTACAGTCCCCGTCCAGGGACTGCACGAGTGCTGCCAGCCACTGAAATCGAATCCTAAAATTCACCGTTTTTACCATGTCAAAAATATGAAATACTTGTTCGCAGTAGATTAATGTGTACAAAGCCTGCAGATACTATGGACACATTTCAGAGGAAGTGAAAGTCCAAAGCAGACGTCCAAGTGTTAGTTCCGACTTCCTGCTCCTCGCCTACTTTATGTGGCCCCTCCCTCCCTCCTGCAGGTCTCCAAAGCGGAGCCCAGCAGAGCGTCGGATCCCGCCCCTCATGAAAGGAGCTCTTTGATAAGCGTCGGCCAGGAGCAACACAAGGGAAGCAATCAGAGCCCTGAGCTCCACCACAGATGACTTGTGTGCTCACTTGTGATGTTGTTTGCCTTCTTTGACCCGATAAACGCGCCTCCCTTAAAACGAGGAGGAATCCTTCAAGGTTTTGTGTTTTTTTTTTGTGTGCGTGTGTCCCTCGTGCACCTTCTGAAACACATTTGTTCTGCCTCCGCTCGCCTTTGTACGCATGCACAACAACAGCAAGGTGCTGAGCTTTGAAGGATTTCTGGATGTTTTGATGTTTTTGAAGCTAAGATTTCCTGCCTTTTTATTTGATTTGTTTCCCCTCAATCACTGTGATTGTCTTTCTAGGAGCTTAAATGAAAATGAGTCAACACACAGTCATTATTGTTTAAATGTCCGGCAAAAATGAGCTGTGGTCCATAGAGGGAAACATGAATTCAAAACACAAGTTTGCACTCGTGCAGCCCCAGACCGTAACATTACCACCACCATGCTTGACTGTGGGTAAGACAATTATCTTGTTGGTCAATTATGTTTAAATTTCATGTTTCTCCTCAAGTAACTGAAGCTCCCCGAATCCGGGCGGCACTCATGCAGCCCCATATCATCCAATTACCGCACACATGCTTGACCGTAGGCAATACACAATTATCTTGCTAATCAATTGTGTTGGAAATCATGTTTCCCCTCAAGAAACTGAAGTTCCTCCAATCCTGGCGGCACTCATGCACCCTAATACCATGCAATTACCACACACATGCTTGACTGTAGGCAATACACAATTATCTTGCTGCTCAATTGTGTTAGAAATCAGGTTTTCCCTTCAAGAAACTGAAGTTCACACATGCTTGACTGAAGGCAATACAGAATTATATTGCTCTTCAATTGTGTTGGAAATCATGTTTCCCTTCAAGAAACTGAAGTTCCTCCAATCCTGGCGGCACTCATGCAGCCCAATACCATGCAATTACCACACACATGCTTGACTGTAGGCAATACACAATTATCTTGCTGCTCAATTGTGTTAGAAATCATGTTTCCTCTCAATAAACTGAAGTTCCTCCAATCCTGGCGGCACTCATGCAGCCCAATACCATGCAATTACCACACACATGCTTGACTGTAGGCAATACACAATTATCTTGCTGCTCAATTGTGTTAGAAATCAGGTTTTCCCTTCAAGAAACTGAAGTTCCCCCAATCCTGGCGGCACTCATGCAGCCCCATACTATGCAATTACAACACACATGCTTGACTGTAGGCAAGACACAATTATCTTGCCGCTGAATTGTGTTGGAAATCATGTTTCCTCTCAAGAAACTGAAGTTCCCCCATTGCTGGCAGCACTCATGCAGCCCCAGACCACCGGTAGGCAACACATAATTACGTTGCTGCTCAATTGTGTTGGAAATCATGTTTCCTCTCAACAAACTGAAGTTCCCCCAGTCCGGGCGGCACTCATGCATCCCAATACCATGCAATTACCACACACATGCTCGACTGTAGGCAATACACTATTATCTTGCTGCTCAATTGTGTTGGATATCATGTTTCCCTTCAAGAAACTGAAGTTCCCCCAATCCTGGCGGCACTCATGCAGCCCCAGACTACCAGTAGGCAACACATAATTACTTTGCTACTCAATTGTGTTGGAAATCATGTTTCCCCTCAAGAAACTGAAGTTCCCCCCAGTCTTGGCGGCACTCATGCATCCCCGTACCATGAAATTACCACACACAGGTTTGACTGTAGGTAATACACAATTATCTTGCTGCTCAATTGTGATGGAAATCATGTTTCCTCTCAAGAAACTGAAGTTCCCCAAATCCTGGCGGCACTCATGCAGCCCAATACCATGAAATTACCACACACATGCTTGACTGTAGGCAATACACAATTATCTTGCTGCTCAATTGTGTTGGAAATCATGTTTCCTCTTAAGAAACTGAAGTTCCCCCAATGCTGGCAGCACTCATGCATCCCCATACCTTGCAATTACCACACACAGGCTTGACTGAAGGCAATACACAATTATCTTGCTGCTCAATTGTGTTGAAACTCATGTTTCCTCTCAACAAACTGAAGTTCCCCCAATCCGGGCAGCACTCATGCAGCCCAATACCATGAAATTACCACACATATGCTTGACTGTAGGCAATACGTAATTATGTAGTTGCTCAATTGTGTTGGAAATCAGGTTTCTCCTCAAGAAACTGAAGTTCCCCCAGTCCTGGCGGCACTCATGCAGCCCCATACCATGAAATTACCACACACATGCTTGACTGTAGGCAAGACACAATTATCTTGCTCCTCATTTGTGTTAGGAATCCTGTTTCCTCTCAAGAAACTGAAGTTCCCCCATTGCTGGCAGCACTCATGCAGCCCCAGACCACCGTTAGGCAACCCATAATTACCTTGCTGCTCAATTGTGTTGGAAATCATGTTTCCTCTCAAGAAACTGAAGTTTCCCAAATCCGGGCGGCACTCATGCTGCCCAATACCATGAAATTACCACACACATGCTTGACTGTAGGCGATACGCAATTATGTTGTTGCTCAATTGTGTTGGAAATCAGGTTTCCCCTCAAGAAACTGAAGTTCCCCCAGTCTTGGCGGCACTCATGCAGCCCCATACCATGAAATTACCACACACATGCTTGACTGTAGGCCAGGGGTTTGGGAACCTTTTTGGCTGAGAGAGCCATGAAAGCCAAATATTTCAAAATATATTTCCATGAGAGCCATATCATATTTTTTAACACTGAATACAACTAAATGCGTGCATTTTTAAGTAAGACCAACATTTTTAGAGTATAATAAGTCTCTTATTCTTTTTAATAACATTGTTATTCTGAAGCTAACCAATAATAAATAAAATGTCCTGTCTGTTGATCATGTTTTTGTTTGGCCATGTGCTGTTTGTCCTTTGGACTCTTTAAGTTCCTGTTTTTTTCTACTCCTTTGTCTGGTTTCCTTGGTTTACCCTGAATTGGTTAACATGGACCCCGACTTAAACAAGTTGAAAAACTTATTCGGGTGTTACCATTTAGTGGTCAATTGTACGGAATATGTACTGAACTGTGCAATCTACTAATAAAAGTATCAATCAATTAATCAAAAGGTTACTCATTTTGTCCACTTGTCTTTGGTGGACAAAATGCCGCTCACCTGCTTCCCAAGCACTAATCAGAGGCAGTATTTAAGCTCGCCTTTGCCAGTCAGTCGCTCTGTGCTGACTTGTCTCATGCCTTGCCATAGTTTCGTGCTTCATGCCAAGTAAGTTTTGTTTGATTTATGTTCACAGTCTGTTTATGCATTAGCTCTGTTCTTTAGCCCAAGTTGTGCCTCCACTGTGAGCGATTTTTGTTTGTATATTTTTTAAGTTTAAATTAAATCATGTTTTTACCTAAATGCCATGTCCCGAGTAGTCCGTCTGCCTTCCTGGGAGAACGACCCCGCAGCAAGCTGCGACCCCCCCCCCCATCGTGACATAAAATACTTCTTACCATTAATGCGACTTCTTGAACAGGTGCGGTAGAAAACGGATGGATGGATTTAAATGCATGAGAATGTTTTATATCTTGTACGTTATTTTTAGCACTGTGATTACCAGCGAAATTATTCATAATTATCGCGTTAAGCAATGCCAGCTAAGATTTATCTGAGAGCCAGATGCAGTCATCAAAAGAGCCACATCTGGCTCTAGAGCCATAGGTTCCCTACCCCTGCTGTAGGCAATACACAATTATCTTGCGCCTCAATTATGTTGGAAATCATGTTTCCTCTCAAGAAACTGAAGTTCCCCCAATCCTGGCGGCCCTCATGCAGCCCCAGACCACCGGTAGGCAACACACAATTATCAAGCTCTCCCAATGCTGGCAGCACTCATGCATCCCCATACCACGCAATTACCACACACATGCTTGACTGTAGGCAATACACAATTATCTTGCTCCTCAATTGTGCTGGAACTCATTTTTCCTTTCAAGAAACGGAAGTTCCCCCAATCCTGGCGGCACTCATGCAGCCTCTGACCCCCGGTAGGCAACACGCAATCATCATTATCCTTCACAGCATGTCAATGGGTGCTGTACTGTATGTCTAAGTGTAATTTCTATGGTATTGTCTATGTACTGTCATGGGGTGTGGTCACTTTTGCTAAATACTGCATGGTACAGGATGGTTTTTTTTCTCCGTCTTAGAACGCCGTGATGCGCGTCCAAACTAAAAAGTTCTTCCGCCCACACGGCGGCGGCGTGTTGCAGTCGAGCAGAGGAGGGGTCGCCATGAGGATGACGCGGATGGAGCCATTTGTAAGCCCCCGGCGGTGCCCAATGGGCCAAGACATGAAGCAGTCTTCACGATGGGATTTTCTAAGAACTTGAATTTGTGACGGCACTTCTACTTCCTCCTCTTACCGTCTTTACTCGTCTTTGCTTGCGAAATGAAGACTTGCTGTGACTGGCAGGTCCAGGCAAGCAGGTGTGAGGAGCAAACACACCCCCCCCCCCCCCCCCCCCGCACCCCCACCTTGAACAAACCCTAAAACCAATTTAGGGCCTGTGTGCTCCTCGGTGGAGGTAAACCCCTGCTCTGTTATGAGGACTAAAACAATCAGGTAAACATGCACTGCAGGCACACCTGCTGTATGATGCATTGGGAGGAAGGCTGGGTGTGGAGGGGATGGGGGGGTGGGGGGGTGTTATTTGCTCACTGATGAATTCCACACTGGCGACCCCCCCTCCCCGGGCGTGGAAGTATTGTCACGATGAAAGCGGGGAGGACAAGGCGTGCAGGACAACTTCATCCATTGATCCGTCTCAGTCTGTCGCCAGAGTCCGGGTCCAGTAGTCCGGTCCCGGCCAGGAAAAAGCCTGTGCCGATATTTAGGTCCAGCTGATGATTGCTAAAAATAGGCCCGAAGGTCTCTCCTGGTTAATTCAATAATCAGTCGAGTCTTAATTCTCCATCCTGGCAGCACATTTTAGGGAAAATTGTATGCATCCAACTTTGTGGGTTTTTGGTGAATCTTACTTATTATCTCAGTGCTTAAAAGGACCCACAGTGTATATTTAAAGGGGAACATTATCACCAGACCTATGTAAGCGTCAATATATACCTTGATGTTGCAGAAAAAAGACCATATATTTTTTTAACCGATTTCCGAACTCTAAATGGGTGAATTTTGGCGAATTAAACGCCTTTCTGTTTATCGCTCTGGAGGGGATGACGTCAGAACGTGACGTCTCCGAGGTAATACAGCCGCCATTTTCATTTTCAACACATTACAAACACCGGGTCTCAGCTCGGTTATTTTCCATTTTTTCGACTATTTTTTGGAACCTTGGAGACATCGTGCCTCGTCGGTGTGTTGTCGGAGGGTGTAACAACACTAACAGGGAGGGATTCAAGTTGCACCACTGGCCCGAAGATGCGAAAGTGGCTAGAAATCTGCCGCCAGACCCCCATTGAATGTGCCGGAGTGTCTGCACATTTTACCGGCGATGCTAAGGCAGGCATGGCACAGAGATGTATGGATAACCTGCAGATGCATTTGCAACGATAAAGTCAACGAAATCACAAAGGTGAATTTTGTTGATGTTGTTGACTTATGTGCTAATCAGACATATTTGGTCGCGGCGTGACTGCCAGTTAATCGATGCTAACATGCTACGCTAATCGATGTTAACATGCTATTTACCGGCGGTGCTAAAGCAGACATGGCACAGAGATGTATGGATAACCTGCAGATGCATTTGCAACGATAAAGTCAACGAAATCACAAAGGTGAGTTTTGTTGATGTTGTTGACTTATGTGCTAATCAGACATATTTGGTCGCGGCGTGACTGCCAGCTAATCGATGCTAAAATGCTACGCTAATCGATGTTAACATGCTATTTACCGGCGGTGCTAAGGCAGACATGGCACAGAGATGTATGGATAACCTGCAGATGCATTTGCAACGATAAAGTCAACGAAATCACAAAGGTGAGTTTTGTTGATGTTGACTGCCAGCTAATTGATGCTAACATGCTATGCTAATCGATGCTAACATGCTATTTACTGGCGGTGCTAAAGCAGACATGGTACAGAGATCTATTGATAACCTGCAGATGCATTTGCAACTATATTACGTTTCCTTCCACCCACATTTAATGCGAAAAAAACACTTACCAATCGACGGATTTAAGTTGCTCCCGTGTCACGTGATGCGAAAGTTCTGATCGTTTGGTCCGCACATTTCGCCGGCGATGCTAACGCAGCTATTCGGCCATGCTATGGCTATGAATAGCGTCAATAGGTATTCGCTCAATAGCTTCAGTATCTTTTCCAATACTTTCATACTCCAACCATCCGTTTCAAAACATGCGTAATCTGTTGAATCGCTTAAACCGCTGAAATCCGAGTCTGAATCCAAGCTAATGTCGCTATATCTTGCTGTGCTATTCGCCATTGTTTGTTTACATTGGCAGCACTGTATGACGTCACAGGGAAATGGATAGTCTCATCGCAAATAGCGAAAATCAAGCACTTTAAAGCTTTTTTTAGGGATATTCCGTGACCAGTACAATTTTGAAAAAAACTTCAAAAAATACAACAAGCCACTGGGAACCGATTTTTATTGTTTTTAACCCTTTTGAAATTGTGATAATGTTCCCCTTTAAAGGCCTACTGAAACCCACTACTACCGACCACGCAGTCTGATAGTTTATATATCAATTATGAAATATTAACATTGCAACACATGCCAATATGGCCTTTTTAGTTTACTAAATTGTAATTTTAAATTTCCCGGGAGTTTCTTGTTGAAAACGTCGCGGAATGATGACGTGTATGTGTGACGTCACGCACTGTAAGGAAATATGAGCGCTGCACACACACACACAGCTAAACGTCGTCTGCTTTAACCGCATAATTACACAGTATTTTGGACATCTGTGCTGCTGAATCTTTTGCAATTTTTTTAATTAATATTGGAGAAATCACAGTCGAAAGATGGAGTTGGGAAGCTTTAGCCTTTAGCCATACAAACACACGGTGATTCCTTGTTTAAAATTCCCGCAGGTGAAGCTTTCCTATGGATCAGAGCGGTCAAGCAAACATGGATCCCGACCAAATGTCAACCAGCAGTTTTCGGTGAGAAAATTGTGGTAAAAAGTTGGCACTTAGCTGAGCTTGTGCCGTCCATACAGCTGGCGTCAAGACACCTGTGGAAACACCCCTCCAACTATCAGGTAATATTAAAATCACTAAAACACTAGCAACACAATAGAAAGATAAGGGATTGATTGATAAGGGATTTCCCAGAATTATCCTAGTAAATGTGTCTAAAAACATCTGACTCCGTCCCAATGCAATCGCGTTTTTTTCTTTTCTAGTCAATATCAATATCCTCAAGCACAAATCTTTCATCCTCGCTCAAATTAATGGGGAAATTGTCGTTTTCTCGGTCCGAATAGCTGTTTTTGTTGGAGGCTCCCATTAAAAACAATGTGAGGATGTGAGGAGCCATCAACATGTGACGTCATCGTCTGCGACTTCCGGTACAGGCAGGGCTTTTTTATTAGCAACCAAAAGTTGCAAACTTTATCATCGATGTTCTCTACTAAATCCTTTCAGCAAAAATATGGCAATATCGCGAAATGATCAAGTATGACACATAGAATGGACCTGCTATCCCCGTTTGAATAAGAACATCTCATTTCAGTAGGCCTTTAAGCCTGTAGTTGCCAGGCAGTCAGCCTGGCGATATCATCCTCCGCACACCCTTGCTCCATGCTGATGATCCATGCTCTTTTCTCATTCCCCGTAAGTTTTGTTATTCATGCCAGAGTTTGCAAGTTTTGTTTTATGTCCATAGTTTATGTTTTAGTAATAGTTTTGTTCCTACACTTCTCTTTTGTAAGAGCATGGGCATCTACATCAACTATGTGATTTGCCTGAGAAGCTGGACAGGACAAAAAATATATATATATATGGCAATATCGCGAAATGATCAAGTATGACACATAGAACGGACCTGCTATCCCCGTTTAAATAACAACATCTCATTTCAGTAGGCCTTTAAGCCTGTAGTTGCCAGGCAGTCAGCCTGGCGATATCATCCTCCGCACACCCTTGCTCCATGCTGATGATCCATGCTCTTTTCTCATTCCCCGTACGTTTTGTTATTCATGCCAGAGTTTGCAAGTTTTGTTTTATGTCCATAGTTTATGTTGTTGTAATAGTTTTGTTCCTACACTTCTCTTTTGTAAGAGCATGGGCATCTACGTCAACTATGTGATTTGCCTGAGAAGCTGGACAGGACAAAAAAATATATATATGGCAATATCGCGAAATGATCAAGTATGACACATAGAATGGACCTGCTGTCCCCGTTTAAATAAGAACATCTCATTTCAGTAGGCCTTTAAGCCTGTAGTTGCCAGGCAGTCAGCCTGGCGATATCATCCTCCGCACACCCTTGCTCCATGCTGATGATCCATGCTCTTTTCTCATTCCCCGTAAGTTTTGTTATTCATGCCAGAGTTTGCAAGTTTTGTTTTATGTCCATAGTTTATGTTGTAGTAATAGTTTTGTTCCTACATTTCTCTTTTGTAAAGGAAATCTGAACAGCCGATATGGGCATCTACATCAACTAAGTGATTTGCCTGAGAAGCTGGACAGGACATGCATTTTTTTTCTTTTTTCCAAACTATCAATTACTGTATTTTGTGGACCCCGACTTAAAAAAGCTGTAAAACTTATTCGGGTGCTACCATTTAGTGGTCAATTGTATGTATGTATATGTAAAACTGTTGTTTTCATCACTTAGATCCTGATTTACTTAAGATCCAAATACCACACGCTAAACAGCATGTGCAATCTATAAAATAGCGTGTACTTTTTGAGAAGTGGTGCAGACCGCCCTATTTAAATTATGGTTTCTGCATGTACTTTAACCATGGAAACACTCATTTTCTATTTAATTGAATATACGTTGAAAAGGATTTGCAAATCATTGTATTCTGTTTTTATTTACGATAAACACAATGTGCCAACTTCACTGGTTTTGGGTTTTGCAGTTTTAACGGAATTTTTTATAATACATATGTTTTGCATGTTTTTCTACGAATTAGAGCCTGCAGAAGACAATAAACACAACGACATCATCTGCAAACGTTGTCATTTACTTTCATCTTTCGGCCCCATTCATCACTTCCAGGGACTAAAATGTCATCAAAATGACATTACCGCTGCATATAGATTTTTTTTTTTTCCTTTTCTTTTTTTATTTTTTACCCTGACTTTGAGCTTTAATTTGATATAAACCTGGAAATCAATAGAGTCAAAAAAAGACAGAGGCCAATAAGCGAAGGTGTCAGCCCGTTGAGGCGCGCGGATAACTTCTTCAGCTCCGCGTCAACGTCGGCGCTCCCAGAAGAGCTGGCCTTCGAAAAAAAATAAATAAATAGTCCGTGTGTGTGTGTGTGTGTGTGTGTGTGTGTGACTTGTGGTCAAGTTTATTACCTTCCAGAAGGAAATATTTTCTGCTGCTCTGTTTTTCTTCTCGGCGTGGGATCCTGTGCAAAGACGAGATAGGATTGATAATAAACCACATGAACTATGGTATATAACAGGGGTCGGGAACCTTTTTAGCTGAGAGAGCCAAGAATCCAAATATTTAAAAATGTATTTCCGTAAGAGCCATATCATTTTTTTTTTCAACACTGAACACAACTAAACATGTGCATTTTTAAGTAAGACCAACATTACTAGAGTAAAATAGGTCTCGTATTCTTTGTAATAACGTTGATATTCTGAAGCTAACTGTGGAGGGGCGTGGCCTGTGGGCTTGCAGCGAAGCAGGGTGTGCCAGGACCGGCCTCGAAATCAGCGACAGGTGTGTTGAAGGCCCACCTGGGCCTTTTTATCTAATCAGTTGTCGCTCTGTTATTAGCAGCAGCCGGGAGGAGAGACAGGGTTGGAGCTGGAGCCAGAGCGCGAGCGAGAACGAAAGAGAAAAAGATAATTGCTGGAAAGCAACTGAGAGACTTATTGAAAAAAATATATATATCGTAACCCTGAAACAGGCTTTCATGTTGGTGCTTGGTGGTCTGAAGAACCTCAGGGGGGCAAGCCCTAAAAAAAACAATAATAAATAAATCCTGCAATTTCTTGAACAAGTGCGGTAGGAAAAAGGATGGATGGATTGAAATGCATGAGCATGTTTAATATTTTGAACGTTATTTTTAACACTTTGATTAGAAGTGGAATTCATCATTACTTATAGCTCAGTTTTATCCGAGAGCCACATCTGGCTCTAGAGCCATAGGTTCCCTACCCCTGGTATATAAGGACATACAGACAGTAGTACTTCGGTTTTTGTTAGCAACCCGTCCCAAAAAGTCCAACAAAAAACTAATTTCTCGTAGGAAAAAAAGGCAAATCTAATGACACCCAAAAATATCAACAAAAAACACATTTCATAGAGAATAATTATTATCTTTTGGTTGTCATGGTTGAGTGCAAAAAAAATCTCATCAATAATACGAATCATAAATTATTTCTTGAATTCAAGAGCGTTTTTGATCCTTTCTTAAATGAAAAGGGCTTTCACTCGCAACTTTGTTTGGCCCTCAGTTGGATTATTTTGCAGTCAAACTCAATAAAACAAACCCCAAAGTCCACTCCAATCCCTTTCCACTTAGGGAAAACAATCCACGCCCGAGTCCTAGTCCTGACAACAGCAGCAAACACATCTTGGAAGAACATTTGCACCGCAACACAACATGAACACTACAGAACAAATTCCCAGAATGAATGAAGGGCATACTTACTCAACAGCCAAAAATGTCACACTCAGGGTGGCAGTATGAACGACGCCAACACTGTCGTAAACATGTGCCATATAGTGAAACCACACTAAACAACAATGGCAAACACATTTTAGAAGAATATTTGCACCGCAACACAACATGAACACGACAGAAAACATTCCCAGAATACCACACAGCACCAACTTTTCCGGGACGCTACAATATAAACAAAGAAACTTAACATCCACTGTACTGATACCACATACAATAGCGTACCTATCTAACAAAATTGTTCTGAGGATGATTTGTATTTGCTTTTTTAATGTGTATTTTACTTCTGTTTTAAATAGAATTTTTTTAGTCTGTCCTTTGCCTCTATTTTTTTGTGGTCTATGTTCTTCAACTGTGGTTGTTTTTAAAGGGTATGGTATGGTACCTAGTCGATACTACTATGATTACATCGATATTTTTTAACATCACAATATCTTCTTTTTTTTTTCTTTTTTTTTAAAAATATATATAATGTTTACAAATTCAGGAAATATGCCCCTGGACACATGAGGACTTTGAATATGACCAACTATTTTATTTAAGGACAAACTTGCAAAAAGAAACATATTTTTAAAGTATAAGATTTTTTGTAAAAAAAAGCCAATAATTATATTTTTGTTGGTTTACTTTACTCAGAAAATCATCGAATAAATTTGCTGGTACCAAAATATTGTAAGTTAAATAGTGGGGGGACGGGGTGGCGTGGCACGGTTTGGGGTTCCTGGTTCAATCCTTACCTTCTAAAGTTTATAAAAGGTGAAAGAAGAATAATAAAAAGGTAAAGGACGTAAATAAAAGGTAATATAAGACAAATAAAACTGTAAAACCAAGTGAACAGAATAAAGAAAAGGTAAAAGACATCTGGGATAGGCTCCAGGCGTCCCCTCGACCCTGATAGGGACAAGCTGTAGGAAACGGGTAAAAGGTAAAAGACGGAAAATAGTAGGTAAACGAAGATGAAACGAGGTAAAACGGGGACGGCGTGGCGCGGTTGGGAGAGTTCCTGGTTCAATCCCCCA
Organism: Nerophis ophidion; assembly: GCF_033978795.1. Taxonomy (NCBI): domain Eukaryota; kingdom Metazoa; phylum Chordata; class Actinopteri; order Syngnathiformes; family Syngnathidae; genus Nerophis; species Nerophis ophidion. The sequence goes on along the minus strand of NC_084617.1, from coordinate 12,436,333 downwards.
CCTTCTACCAACCTCGTCACGTCCGTTGTGTCCTTGAGCAAGACACTTCAACCTTGGGTGTTGGTTCGGGCCTTGCATGGCAGCTCCCTCCGTCGGTGTGTGAATGGGTGAATTTGGAAAGACTGTCAAAGCGCTTTAAGTACCTTGAAGTTAGAAAAGCGCTAAACGAGTATAACACATCTACAATGTATGATCCTGTAACGACTTGGTATCGGGTTGATACCTAAATGCGTGGTATCATCCGAAATTTATGTAATGTATCAAAACAACAGAAGAATAAGTGATTATTACATTTGAACAGAAGTGTCGATAGAACATGTTGAAACAGAAAATAAGCAGATATTAACAGTAAATGAACAAGTGGATTAATAATGTATTTACTACCACTTGTCCTTAATAATTTTGACAAAATAATAATAAATTACATATGTCACTGCATAAGTCAGCAGACTTTGTTTGTTTACTTACTAATAAAATAAAAGTTTTCTAGTATGTTTACTTTTTTATTTAAGGACAAACTTGCAATAAGAAACAAATGTTTTGTCATGTCTTTTTTGCTCATGTTTTGTTTAGTTGTGTTGGATTACTTCAAGACTCCATTAGTTCCTGTTTTTTCACTCCATTGTCTCGTTTCCATGGCTACCAATCAGCTCACCTGCCCTCACGACTCACGCACCTGTTTTAAAGAACCACAGTACTATTTAAAGGCCTACTGAAACCCACTACTACCGACCACGCAGTCTGATAGTTTATACATCAATGATGAAATATTAACATTGCAACACATGCCAATACGGCCGGTTTAGTTTACTAAATTGCAATTTTAAATTTCGCGCGGAAATATCATGCTATAACGTCGCGCATTGTAGAGGACATTTTGTTCCATCACCATCCCCAGCTATAAGTCGTCTGTTTGCATCGCATAATTCCACAGTATTCTGGACATCTGTGTTGCGGAATCTTTTGCAATTTGTTCAATGAATAATAGAGACATCAAAGAAGAAAGCTGTATGTGGGAAGCGGTGTATTGCGGCCGCCTTTAGCAACACAAACAGAGCCGGTGTTTCATTGTTTACATTTTCGAAAGATGACAGTCAAGATTTACTATGGAACAGAGATGTCAAGCGAACACGGTTGGATTGGACCACACAAAACAGCCCCAAAGCATGATGTTTCCACCCCCATGCTTCACAGTAGGTATGGTGTTCTTGGGATGCAACTCAGCATTCTTCTTCCTCCAAACACGACGAGTCGAGTTTATACCAAAAAGTTCTATTTTGGTTTCATCTGACCACATGACATTCTCCCAATCCTCTGCTGTATCATCCATGTATCCATTTTGGTATAAACTCAACTCGTCGTGTTTGGAGGAAGAATAATACTGAGTTGCATCCCAAGAACACCAAACCTACTGTAAAGCATGGGGGTGGAAACATCATGCTTTGGGGCTGTTTTTCTGCTAAGGGGACAGGACGATTGTGCATTAAGGAAAGAATGAATGGGGCCATGTATCGTGAGATTTTGAGCCAAAATCTCCTTCCATCAGTGAGAGCTTTGAATGGTTGACCAAATACTTATTTTCCACCATAATTTACACATAAATTCTTTAAAATTCCTACAAAGTGAATTCCTGGATTTTTTTTTTCACATTCTGTCTCTCACAGTTGAAGTGTACCTATGATGAAAATTACAGACCTCGGTCATCATTTTATGTGGGAAAACTTGCACAATCGGTGGCAGACTAAATACTTTTTTACCCCACTGTATTGCAGATTTTCACATGCGTCCACATTTATGGATGTATGTTATATTGTCTTTTTTATTCCAGCGAGTTAATCCATTTTGGGGGGAGTTGAGGGGATAATTTAATCATGATGCGTTCAAGAGTCTTACGGCCTGAGGGAAGAAGCTGTTACAGAACCTGGGAGTTCTGCTTCGGAGGCTGCGGAGCCTCTTTCTAGAGTCTAGGAGTGAAAACAGTCCTTTGGAGATTTTCCGAGCCCTGGTCAGGCAGCGGCTTTTTGCGATCTCCTGGATGGGAGGAAGAGGAGTCCTGATAGTTTCCACCATGATTTACAAATACATTCTTTAAAATTCCTACAATGTGAATTCCTGGATTTTTTTTTCACATTCTGTCTCTCACAGTTGAAGTGTACCTATGATGAAAATTACAGACCTCTGTCATCATTTTAAGTGGGAGAACTTGCACAAACGCTGGCTGACTAAATACTTTTTTTGCCCCACTGTATGTTTATCTGCACAGTAATCTATGTATTTATTTATATATTTTAATATATATTTGTTATATATATTTATTTATATGGGGGCGGTATAGCTCGGTTGGTAGAGTGGCCGTGCCAGCAACTTTGGGGTTGCAGGTTCGATTCCCACTTCCGCCATCCTACACACTGCCGTTTTGTCCTTGGGCAAGACCAGGCATTACTATGCCAATCAGTCATTACAACAATCTTCTTTTGTGATTCAACTCCGCCTCCCTAAATTAGTAGTAGTAGTAAATTATATTTATATAGCGCTTTTCTCTAGTGACTCAACGCGCTTTACATAGTGAAACCCAATATCTAAGTTACATTTAAACCAGTGTGGGTGGCACTGGGAGCAGTTGGGTAAAGTGTCTTGCCCAAAGGACACAACGGCAGTGACTAGGATGGCGGAAGCGGGAATCGAACCTGCAACCCTCAAGTTGCTGGCACGGCCGCTCTACCAACTGAGCTATGCCGCCCGATCCGATCCTTATTCAAGACATAACACTTCCTTGTTTTATCTTGTTACCATGGTTTCTCATTTGTTCCACCTGCTCTTGTTTTTTACGCGCACCTGTGTTTTGATTATTGCTTTAGTATTTAAGCCTGCCTTCGACCTCAGTTCTGTCTTGATCCGTTTTTTGCTCTATGAAACACTCACGTTGGTATTTTCTACTTCTATGTCTAGACTTGTGCTAAGTTTCGCCTTAGGTTCGCGTGCGCTCGGCCGGTCATTTTTGGACTTTTGGACTCCACGCTAATTTTAGCTTAGCTCCCCGTGCGTTCGGCACGCATTTTATTTTGTCTGTTTTGTAGCAGTGTTCTTTTATTTTTGTACATTAAATCAAGCTCCTACCTGCAATTCCTGTCCTTTTGGTCCATTCTGGGGCGGCATAGCTCGGTTGGTAGAGTGGCCGTGCCAGCAACTTGGGGGTTGCAGGTTCGATTCCCACTTCCGCCATCCTACACACTGCCGTTTTGTCCTTGGGCAAGACCCGGCATTACTATGCCGATCAGTCATTACAACAATCTTCTTTTGTGATTCAACTCCGCCTCCCGTCTCTGCATCTTAGTAAATTAGTAGTAGTAGTAAATTATATTTATATAGCGCTTTTCTCTAGTGACTCAACGCGCTTTACATAGTGAAACCCAATATCTAAGTTACATTTAAACCAGTGTGGGTGGCACTGGGAGCAGTTGGGTAAAGTGTCTTGCACAAAGGACACAACGGCAGTGACTGGGATGGCGGAAGCGGGAATCGAACCTGCAACCCTCAAGTTGCTGGCACGGCCGCTCTACCAACTGAGCTATTCCGCCCGATCCGATCCTTATTCAAGATATAACACTTCCTTGTTTTATCTTGTTACCATGGTTTCTCATTTGTCCCACCTGCTCTTGTTTTTCACGCGCACCTGTGTTTTGATTATTGCTTTAGTATTTAAGCCTGCCTTCGACCTCAGTTCTGTCTTGATCCTTTTTTTACTCTATGAAACACTCACGTTGGTATTTTCTACTTCTATGTCTAGACTTGTGCTAAGTTTCGCCTTAGCTTCGCGTGCGCTCGGCCGGTCATTTTTGGACTTTTGGACTCCACGCTAATTTTAGCTTAGCTCCCCGTGCGTTCGGCACGCCTTTTATTTTGTCTGTTTTGTAGCAGTGTTCTTTTATTTTTGTACATTAAATCAAGCTCCTACCTGCAATTCCTGTCCTTTTGGTCCATTCTGGGGCGGCATAGCTCGGTTGGTAGAGTGGCCGTGCCAGCAACTTGGGGGTTGCAGGTTCGATTCCCACTTCCGCCATCCTACACACTGCCGTTTTGTCCTTGGGCAAGACCCGGCATTACTATGCCGATCAGTCATTACAACAATCTTCTTTTGTGATTCAACTCCGCCTCCCGTCTCTGCATCTTAGTAAATTAGTAGTAGTAGTAAATTATATTTATATAGCGCTTTTCTCTAGTGACTCAACGCGCTTTACATAGAGAAACCCAATATCTAAGTTACATTTAAACCAGTGTGGGTGGCACTGGGAGCAGGTGGGTAAAGTGTCTTGCACAAAGGACACAACGGCAGTGACTAGGATGGCGGAAGCGGGAATCGAACCTGCAACCCTCAAGTTGCTGGCACGGCCGCTCTACCAACTGAGCTACGCCGCCCGATCCGATCCTTATTCAAGACATAACAGTTCCTTGTTTTATCTTGTTACCATGGTTTCTCATTTGTCCCACCTGCTCTTGTTTTTTACGCGCACCTGTGTTTTGATTATTGCTTTAGTATTTAAGCCTGCCTTCGACCTCAGTTCTGTCTTGATCCGTTTTTTTGCTCTACGAAACACTCACGTTGGTATTTTCTACTTCTATGTCTAGACTTGCGCTAAGTTTCGCCTTAGCTTCGCGTGCGCTCGGCCGGTCATTTTTGGACTTTTGGACTCCACGCTAATTTTAGCTTAGCTCCCCGTGCGTTCGGCACGCATTTTATTTTGTCTGTTTTGTAGCAGTGTTCTTTTATTTTTGTACATTAAATCAAGCTCCTACCTGCAATTCCTGTCCTTTTGGTCCATTCTGCGGCGGCATAGATTAGATTAGATTAGATAGTACTTTATTTATTCCGTCAGGAGAGTTCCTTCAGGAAAATTTAAATTTTCAGCACAATCCCATTCAAGTTTGGACAAACATTACAGGGAGACAGAACAGGATCGCTGACGGGTCTGCCGGCTTCCAGCGCCCCTTACAAAAAAGATGAGGTAAAGGTAAACAAAGGGGGGGAGGGGGGGGGGGGGGAATAGAAGATTAAAATAAAATTCAAAAAATCGGTCTTTACCTGGGCAAATAAAAAAAAAAATAATAAATTAAAAAAAACCTCATAACCATGGTACACATCCCTCTTCCATGTGTGTAAGAGGGAAACATCAAACATCAAAGAACACAGAGGACATTAAAGACATTAAAGCAGCAGACACAACCAGACACTAGCTCGGTTGGTAGAGTGGCCGTGCCAGCAACTTGGGGGTTGCAGGTTCGATTCCCACTTCCGCCATCCTAGTCACTGCCGTTGTGTCCTTGGGCAAGACACTTTACCCACCTGCTCCCAGTGCCACCCACACTGGTTTAAATGTAACTTAGATATTGGGTTTCACTATGTAAAGCGCTTTGAGTCACTAGAGAAAAGCGCTATATAAATATATTTCACTTCACTTCACATTAATTTAATTATATATTAAATTATATATGCATATCCTGCACTACTATGAGCTTATGTAACAAAATTTCGTTCATATCTGTGCTGTAAAGTTCAAATTTGAATGACAACAACAAAAAGGAAGTCTAAGTCTAACACTGTGCAGAAATATAAATCTGCACCTATGGTTTTGCGACTTTTGTGACGAGATGTCGTTAAATGTTACAACAACGCACAACCGGCCCCTGGAAATTCTCTCTGCGTGGCCCCCGTCCTTATTTTTAGAGGCTGGATGCTGATGAGACAGACCATAAAGCAACAAGAGTGAGAAAAAAAAAATGAGAGGAGGGGTGAGCGTTAGAGAGAGAGAGAGAGAGAGAGAGAAGGAGGGAGGGGATGGAGCCATTCTTACCTCTCACTCGATGAGGCAGCAGAGGGGAGGCTCCATGCTGTTTATAAAAATCCAAGCTCGAGAATCCGACTCCACAAACTCCCCACACACACATTCATCCTCACACACACACACACACACATTCATCATCACACATCTGGAGTTTTCTCTCCTCCCTCTCCCTCTCTCTCTCTCCGGCTCCCTCCATCCCCGTGGACTCTGGCATCCTCCCGTCTTCTTCTCACAAGTCAGAGAGTGTTTGGAAGTGCGCTCCGAATGTCTCCCCGCCCGGGCTCCCTCAAAAGTGTGCGACTGACGGACTGACTCGACCGAGCGCAGCCGGGAGGTCCGTCAAGTGTATGTGGGTCTTTGCCGGGCGCACCCCCCCGCCGCTCCGCCTCTCGCGCCCCTCCTCGGGATCCGCGGGTCCTCTTCCTCCGCCACAGGCTCCCCACACCAAGCGGTCACCATTTCCGCCCCCGGGAGACCCACGCTGGCCGCTCAGCCCCTTCCCCGACTCAGCATCGGGAGGAAGACCCTGGTGGCGGCCGCCGTGGGGGTTATGCTGGTCCTGGTCCTGGTGGTGCTCATCCCCGTGCTGGTCAGCTCCGTGGGCACAGACCCCAGCCACTATGAGATGCTGGGCACCTGTCGGATGGTGTGCGACCCCTACCTGAACAAGGGCACCCCCAGCAGCAGCACCAGCTCCACGGGGCTCCAGGCGGAGGCGGAGGCGCTGAGCGACCACGGCAACGTGCTTCCGCCCTCCACGCTACTGCAGGGCCCGCAGGGGAAGCCGGGCAGGCCGGGGAAGCCGGGGCCGCCCGGGCCGCCGGGGGAGCCGGGGCCGCCCGGACCGGCGGGGCCTCCCGGTGACAGAGGGGACCAGGGCAGGACCGGGGTTTTGGGCTTGGGGGGGAACGGAGCTATCAGCACCGCCACCTACAGCACGGTGCCCCGGGTGGCCTTCTACGCCGGCCTCAAGAACCCGCACGAGGGCTACGAGATCCTCAAGTTCGACGACGTGGTCACCAACCTGGGCAACAACTACGACGGCATCGCCGGGAAGTTTGTGTGCAGCATCCCGGGCACGTACTTCTTCATCTACCACGTGCTGATGAGGGGAGGGGACGGCCCCAGCATGTGGGCCGACCTCTGCAAAAACGGGCAGGTGAGTGCTCGAAACTTTGGTCCCAATTGTCGTCTTCAATTGGACTCCAAAATTCTTTAAAGGCCGACTGAAATTAGATTTTCTTATTTAAAAGTGGATAGCAGGTCCATTCTGAGTGTCATACTTGAACATTTCGCGATATTGCCATATATATATTTTTTTGGTCCTGTCCAGCTTCTCAGGCAAATAATATAGTTGATGTAGATGCCCATGCTCTTACAAAAGAGAATTGTAGGAACAAAACTACTTCAACAACATAAACTATGGACATAAAACAAAACTTGCAAACTCTGGCATGAATAACAAAACTTACGGGGAACGAGAAAAGAGCATGGATCATCAGCATGGAGCAAGGGTGTGTAGGGGATGACGTCACAAGGCTGACTGCCTGGCAACTACAGGCTTAAAGGCCTATTGAAATGAGATTTTCTTATTTAAACGGGGATAGCAGGTCCATTCTATGTGTCATACTTGATCATTTCCCGATATTGTCATATATATATTTTTTTTGTCCTGTCCAGCTTCTCAGGTAAATCACATAGTTGATGTAAATGCTCATATCGGCTGTTCAGATTTACTTTACAAAAGAGAAGTGTAGGAACAAAACTATTACTAAAACATAAACTACAGACATAAACCAAAACTTGCAAACTTTGGCATAAATAACAAAACTTACGGGGAACGAGAAAAGAGCATGGATCATCAGCATGGAACAAAGGTGTTTAGAAGATGACGTTGCCAGGCTGACTGCCTGGCAACTACAGGCTCAAAGGCCTACGGTAATGAGATTTTCTTATTTAAACGGGGATAGCAGGTCCATTCTATGTGTCATACTTGATCAGTTCGCGATATTGCCATATATATATTTGTTTTGTACTGTCCAGCTTCTCAGGAAAATCATATAGTTGATGTAGATGCCCATGCTCTTACAAAAGAGAAGTGTAGGAACAAAACTATTACTACAACATAAACTATGGACATAAAACAAAACTTGCAAACTTTGGCATGAATAACAAAACTTACGGGGAACGAGAAAACAGCATTGATCATCAGCATGGAGCAAGGGTGTATAGAGGATGATATCGCCAGGCTGACTGCCTGGCAACTACAGGCTTAAAGGCCTACTGAAATGAGATTTTCTTATTTAAACGGGGATAGCAGGTCTATTCTATGTGTCATACTTGATCATTTCCCGATATCGTCATATATATATATATTTTGTCCTGTCCAGCTTCTCAGGTAAATCACATAGTTGATGTAGATGCCCATATCAGCTGTTCAGATTTACTTTACAAAAGAGAAGTGTAGGAACAAAACTATTACTAAAACATAAACTATGGACATAAACCAAAACTTGCAAACTCCGGCATGAATAACAAAACTTACGGGGAACAAGAAAAGAGCATGGATCATCAGCATGGAGCAAGGGTGTAAGGAGGATGATATCGCCAGGCTGACTGCCTGGCAACTACAGGCTTAAAGGCCTACTGAAATGAGATTTTCTTATTTAAACGGGGATAGCAGGTCAGTTCTATGTGTCATACTTGATCATTTCGCGATATTGCCATATATATATATATATATTTTTTTGTCCTGTCCAGCTTCTCAGGCAAATCACATAGTTGATGTAGATGCCCATATCGGCTGTTCAGATTTACTTTACAAAAGAGAAGTGTAGGAACAAAACTATTACTAAAACATAAACTATGGACATAAAACAAAACTTGCAAACTTTAGCATGAATAACAAAACTTACGGGGAACGAGAAAAGAGCATTGATCATCAGCATGGAGCAAGGGTGTAAGGAGGATGATATCGCCAGGCTGAATGCCTGTCGACTACAGGCTTAAAGGCCTACTGAAATGAGATTTTCTTATTTAAACGGGGACAGCAGGTCCATTCTATGTGTCATACTTGATCATTTCGCGATATTGCCATATTTTTGCTGAAAGGATTTAGTAGAGAACATAGACGATAAAGTTCGCAACTTTTGGTCGCTAATAAAAAAAGCCTTGCCTGTACCGGAAGTAGCAGACGATGTGCGCGTGACATCACGGGTTGTGGAGCTCCTCACATCTGAACATTGTTTACAATCATGGACACCAGCAGCGAGAGCGATTCGGACCGAGAAAGCGACGATTTCGCCATTAATTTGAGCGAGGATGAAAGATTCGTGGATGAGGAAAGTGAGAGTGAAGGACTAGAAAAAAAGAAAAAAAAGACGAGGGCAGTGGGAGCGATTCAGATGTTATTAGACACATTTACTAGGATAATTCTGGAAAATCCCTTATCTGCTTATTGTGATACTAGTGTTTTAGTGAGATTATATGGTCGAACCTGAAAGTTGAAGGGGTGTGGTGACCGCCAGTGTCTCCGTGGGAAGCCATGTTTCTCGACAAGACAAGGCAGCCGGGCTGAGATTTTTTTTTCCCCCTCCTCCATGGTGTAAGCATCCGACGGTCGGGGGCGGCCGGTAGGAGTAGGTGGGAGAGTCCGTAGCTGCAGGAAGAACGACGCAAACTCTCTGCTCATGTCTATGGTAAGAGCCGACTTATTGCCACCATTTTCTCAACGAAACCTGCCGGTTGACATGTGGTAGGGAAACATGTTGGCTTGACCGCTCTGATCCATAGTAAAGCTTCACTGTCATCTTCGGGAATGTAAATAAGGTGTTTGTGTTGCTAAAGGCGGCCGCAACACACCGCTTCCCACCTACATCTTTCTTCTTTGACGTCTCCATTTTTCATTGAACAAATTGCAAAAGATTCAGCAACACAGATGTCCATAATAATGTGGAATTATGCGATGAAAAGAGACAACTTTTAGCTGTGAACGGTGCCGGACCAAAATGTCCTCTACAATGCGTGACGTCATGCGCGCGTCATCATACCGCGACGTTTTAGCATGTCGGCAATATTGCGGCGCTGCGCTTGCAGGATTCTCACAGGTATGAGGCAAAAAGTAACCCAGACACATTGTAAAAGTGCACGAGTAGACAGAAATATCACAACACAGCGATGAGACAACCAATGTTGTAGGAGAAAACTCTCTTGTCGGCCTTATTGTTACGCCGATGAGGTCACTATAAACAAAGGAACGGCAAATTTAAACTTGTTGGATAAAGATATTGCTACACTACGGAAACACAACCAATGTTGTAGTAGCGGCAAGGGGAAAACTGCCCTGTTGGCAATATCGCCGCGCTGATGAGGTCATAGCAAACAACAGTGACAAGTGTAAGAGTTTTACAAGATTATAACATGGCGGAAACACAACCGATTTTGTAGTATGTGAAGGGAAAACTGCCCTGTCGGCATTATTGCCGCGCTAAAGCATGGCAAATGTAAACTTGTGAGATATTGCCGCGCTGATGAGGCCATAGCAAACAACAGTGTCAAGTGTAAGAGCCCTAAAAGATTTTAACACAGCGACAACAGAACCACTGTTGTAGTACGTGAAGGGAAAACTACCCTGACGGGAATATTGCCGTGCTGTTGAGGTCATAGCAAACAACAGTCTGACAAGTGTGAGAGTCTTAGAAGATTATAACACAACGGCAACACAACCAATGTTGTAGTACGTTTAGGGAAAACTGCCCTGTCGGTAATATTGCTACGCTGATGAGGTCATAGCAAACAACAGTCTGACAAGTGTGAGAGTCTTAGAAGATTATAACGCAATGGCAACACAACCAATGTTGTAGTACGTTTAGGGAAAACTGCCTTGCTGCTGAGGTCATAGCAAACAACAGCACGGCAAATGTGAACTTGTTAGATAGAAATATTGCAACACAGCGGAAACACAACCAATGTTGTAGTAGCGGTAAGGGGAAAACTGCCCTGTCGGAAATATTGCTGCGCAGAGGAGGTCATAGCAAACAATAGTCTGACAAGTGTGAGAGTCTTAAAAGATTATAATGCAGCGGCAACACAACCAATGTTGTAGTAGCGTTAAGGGGAAAACTACCCTGTCTGCAATATTGCTGCGCTGATGAGGTCATAGCAAACAACAACATGACAAATGTGAACTTGTTCGATAGAAATATTGCAACACAGCGGTAACACAACCAATGTTGTAGTACTTGAAGGGAAAACTGCCTTGTTGGCATTATTGCCGCACGGATGAGGTCATAGCAAACAGCAATCTGACAAGTGTGAGAGTCTTGGAAGATTATAACGCAGTGGCAACACAACCAATGTTGTAGTATGTGAAGGGAAAACTGCCCTGCCGGCACTATTTCCAAGCTGATTAGGTCATAGCAAACAACAGACTGAAAAGTGTAAGAATCTTAGAAGATTATAACGCAGCGGCAACACAACCAATGTTGTAGTAGCGGCAAGGGGAGAACTGCCCTGTCTGCAATATATCTGTGCTGATGAGGTCATAGCAAACAACAGTCTGACAAGTGTAAGAGTCTTAGAAGATTATAACGCAGCGGCAACACAACCAATGTTGTAGTAGCGACAAGGGGAGAACTGCCCCATCAGCAATATAGCCTCGCTGCTTAGGTCATAGCAAACAACAGCACGGCAAATGTGAACTTGTTCGATAGAAATATTGCAACACAGCGGCAACACAACCAATGTTGTAGTAGCGGTAAGGGGAAAACTGCCCTGTCGGCATTATTGCTGCATAGGTGAGGTCATAGCAAACAGTCTGTGTTAGATAGAACTATAACAAAACAGCGGCAGCACAACCAATGTTGTAGCGGCAGTCAGACTGCCGAGTCGACATTATTGATGAGGTCATGGCGAACAACAGTACGGTGAGATTGACAACTGGGCCTCCCGTGAGACCGTAGGGTTGGGGCTCCGTTCTGCATGAGTAATCGCTTTTAAAATGTCAATAAATGAACGACAATGCGCCTTATATGAAATGTAGCGTATACCTAGGCCCTTCCTGCTCAGTCACTGACAAGAATGTAATGATACATTGTTATTGTAACCCTAATAAAAGGTCACACTCGGTTCAAATCCCAGCCGGAGAAGTGTCAGGAAGGTATGCAAATTTTCAAGATTGATTAAAAAAAAAAGTTTAAAAATGATTTCCCATGAATAAAAATGTTTTTTGTAATGGGGGCTCAAAAATGCGATGGTTCGCTGGCATCGTGGTGATGCTGGTGCGTTCTCTCATGATGGAGTCGGAGTTGGACACAGCGTGAAGGTAAGAAATGATGATTTATTTATACTAAAAAAACAGACTAAGAACAGAAAAACTGGTATTAGGCACAAAAGGCAAAACGAACAGAACTAGCATGGGAGCTAGAAAGAACTAAAAGCGCTAGCATGTGAGCTAGACAACAAACAAAGGATTAGCACGGAGGCTAGCAAGGACAAAGATAGTTTACCACAGTCGGGAACCAGCGTCGTCACCTGTTGCATGGAACAGAAACTAGGATGCGAGGACTAGTGAACGGAAAAGGCAGGCTTAAATAAGGACAGTCATTATGAGGCAGGTGCGCGTCAAAAACAAGAGGCAGGTGACACTAATGCGTGACCATGGCAACAGAACAAAACAGGAAGTGCCACCAGGAACTAAGGAAGTCAAATACCAACAGAATACGATACAGAAACGGAACAAAACCAGAATATGAAAAATAAAAATAAAAATAATGATTTAGCCCTTACGACACGCTTGACTTTCAACACCTGAAGCTGCAAAATTGCAGAAAATAGCAACTTGGAAACAATACCAACGACGCGTTGTTATCGACGCAGAACTGACGTCAGGGGGAGTGCATGTGTGCCTAATAAAGCGTCCCAGTGGTTTATAATTCCCCCGGTGGCGTGCAGAGCGCACATCTGTGGCGTGTGGCGCGCCTGCAGACAAAAATGTGTCAGCTGGTTGCAAACACTCCCCCCTCCCCCCAGCATATGATGTGTCCTGACATTATTCCCCCCACCCTCTTTTCCAGAGTCCTCACCTTTACATCCCACCTTGTCATTGTAATTACCGGAATTAAGCATTTGTACACATGTTGCCTTAAGTTAAGGCAACATGTGTACATGTGCCTTCCCACTGCGGTTGGGGAGGCACGAGGGGGGAGGGAAGGGGTTCTCTCAGGTCAGCGACGTGCACCTTTGTCGAGTCGTTTGCACTCCTGCCGTCATAAAAAGTCCAACGTGAGGCTATGTGATGCGGCGGCACAAAGACGAGGGATAAAAGCATCAAGAAGTTTCTTTAACGGGCCCAATATGGACAAAATAAATACATACAGTTTTGATGACTTGAAGTGCGGCCTCAGGGGCCATTTGTGGTTCACAGATGATTGTTATGTTGACTCTTGTAACACAAATCTGCCACCGGCTGGTTTTTTTCAACTGTCAAAAAAATAATATAGAATAAACATATATGTTGTTGTGAGTTATTGACCTGCCTCCAATTACTTCTCATTAATTATTCCACTTTGAAATATGTATTGGGCAAAATGTCGCATATTTTGCGTTTGCCACATCAAAACCAAGGTTTTCTTGGAGCATAAAAAAAAACAAAACAACAACAACCTTCTAATTGTCACAACATGGCTTGGACGTGGATTGTTTCTTCGATGCAGATGAGAATCAGCACGAGTGCGGCGTGGATGTGAGTACATGGTTGTTTATTTAATAAACAAATAAAGAACAAAAAGCGCTCACGATGGAGGAAGAAACTTGGCTAAACAGTACAAACGTGAAACAAAAACACTTGCTCGATTGGCATGAATGAACTATGAACAGAAACAGCACGATGGCATGAATATGATAAACTATAAACAAAACTAGCACAATGGCCTAACTACAAAAAAACTTACACGGCATGGAACTATGGACAAGGACTTGAAGGAGGTACAGCATGGGTAGGGTGCGTGCGCATGTGAATGGATCCCAGATTGATGAACAGAAAGAAAATTACTTAAATACTGGCTGTGATAATCAGGAACAGGTGCGGGACTGAGGGCAGAGGCGTGACAAGGTGGGAACTAATACGTTGGCATGGAAACAAACAAAACCAGGAAGTGCAAAACGTGACTGAATGTCCAAAATCAAAAACATAACATGACAAAACAAAACATGATCCATAGGTGTGTCACTAATCAACAGATAGATTTAAACGCTGAAAGTGCAGAAAAAACCCCCAACTTATTCTTAACGTTTTTATGAGCGGGGTCGTTTTGGATCCACAAGACATTTAGTGTATTAAAATAATAATAATAATATGTGGGTATGTACATCAACTACATGTATATGATTTGCATGAGAAGGCGGGAAGGAAAAAAAAAATAAAAAAAAATAAAATAGAAATAAAGTAAAAAATAAAATAAATAACTGTCATTGCTCAAACAAATAACGTATCAAAACCGTTGTTATGAATCATTGACATTTTCAAGGATCCAATTATTTCACATCACATATTCTATTTAAATTCATTTTTGGGGAGAAATATTGTATATTGTTTGTCTTTGACATTAAAACAGGGGGTTTTTTTGGACAAAAAGGATGTGAAAAATAATCCTTATAGAGAATCAACTATTGAAAAAAAAAAAAAATAATAAAAAAAAAAAAAAAAAAAAAAAAAATATATATATATATATATATATATATATATATATACAGATATACATATATATATATACATATATACATACATACACACACACATATATATATATGTATGTGTATATACATATATACACATATATATATACATATATATGCATATATATATATATATATATATATGAAGAGTTCATACGCAAAAACCGATAAACGCCATTTTGATAAAGTTTAGCCCAGCCTCGGTAATATATAGTCCACCACTTCTATTGTGGTATACCAAAATCAATTTGTTTGCAAATGCAGACAAATGCCGCTTTTAACGTCATTTAGTTCAGCGATTTATTGCAAAGGCCGATAAGCGCCATGGATCATTTATCACAAAAGCCGATATATCCTTTTGCCCAACCAGCGCTGCAGTACGGGATCACGTGACAAACAAAATGGCAGCGCGCTCGGACTCACTCAGTGTTGTTATCCGCGCATGAATAATTTGGAAGCTTCTCCTGTGAACACTGTTAAGCCAGCGAAAAAAACTGACGTGTTGAAGTTATTTGATGTTGGCGCTAGCACGCGTGTCCGTGAGTTTTACACCGCTGCGTTAAACGATGTTGTCGAGCATGGAGCTAATGTCGATAGCGATGATGAGTGAGCTGTTATCTGCACAGGAGTGTTTTTGATAGGCAAACCAGGTTGAGCATTTGTGCTTGTTTTTATTAATAAAACATTGTCTTCATTGCAACACTGTTTTTTTGTTTTTTCATTTTGTGCTGAAAAGCACAAGGTAAATATGTGAGGTCACAGTTCCAAAAAAGCATGTCCGGTTAGCAAGTACGAAAAAACAATGTTCGCAGGGACAGCTAGATTTATACGTACCAAGGGATCGAAACTGTTAAATAATGAAGTAAATAAATGTGAACAGTTGTTACCTTGAAATGTGGCTTTCGATAAATTTCACGTTCTGTTTTTCTCTCTATCTTTATCTTGAATATTATGCGAAATAACGACCGCAAAGAAAACGATTTTGGAGATATCTGTTTTTGCAACATATCACAATTTGGATATATCTGCTTTTGACGTAAAACCACATCAAACACTCTTATTTGAAAGCCATTCATTACATCAGCATTTCTTAAAAGTTTAGGCTTTCATGACTTGCTTATGTTGATATTAAATAAACCATTGTATGCTTGTATATGTACCGACAACACCAGCAGGCAGAAAATCGTTAATATACAGAATCGGTCAAAATGGATTTATCTGCTTTTGCATATGAACTCTTCATATATATATATATATGTATATATATACATATATATACATATATATATATATATATATATATATATATATATATATATATATACACACACACAATAACATATATACATAAATACATATATCTAAATACATACATACATACAATTACTTTTAAAACTTATATGACTGAAATCCTTTCTGGTCCATGGGATCTCTAACATTTACCAAACCTGAACATACCCCTGGGGGTTAAACAATAAAATAAAATAAAATACTTTATTGGTTTCAAAAATGAAAAATAACAAAATGCCCCCACCTCCATTTTTTGGGGTTTGACCCTCATTGGAAAAAGTTTAGACTCCCCTGCTTTATATTGTATGCAAAAAACTGTGTGATTATCGTTGCACTGATTTACTCACCTTCATTTAAATCAAGCAACCAGAATATTAGGGAGAGCTACATCAGTACTCACTACAATCACATGAATTGACTTCTTTTCTGTTTTCATGCAACAATACTAGTTACGAATTTGCATAAATCCCTTCATAAAGGCTTGGATAGGTTTTAGTATCATTGTGCCTAAATAGTAATGAAACAACATGTGCAAAAGTCATTCCTATTGAGGGCCACATCGCTATTATGGCTGCCCTCAGTGGACCCACATTGCAAAATAAACTGTTTTTCATCTTTATAATTTTCAAAGATTGATGGATGACTTGCTTTGAACACGTTATTCAAAATGACTTGCAGGTAGTTAAATGTTTATTTTTGATGAACAGGAAAAATGCTAGGAACATTAGTTAATAATAAATTCTAGAACATGTGCAATTGCAGGTGTAACATATTTTTCTGTCAAAATTGGAAGAACAAATACATTTAGCCAGAACATGCTTTCTTATTTTATTTCCAGTGATTCGTAGGCCACATAAATTGGGCGTGTTAAGGTGAATTATATTCATATAGCGCTTTTCTCTAAAGACTCAGAGCGCTTTACATAATAAAACCCACATCTTTGAGCTACATTTAAACGAGTGTGGGTGGCATTTTGCCCAAGGACGGGACAGCAGTGACTGGGATGGCGGAAGCGGGGATCGAACCTAGAACCCTCAAGTTGCTGGCACGGCCACGCATCCACACAAATGAAGTGGCGGCCCACACAACTATGTGGTTGACTGCATTTAAACCATGGGGCGGCACAAAATACAATGAGATGGAGGGCCAACATAAAATGATGTTTCAGGCCACATTAGAATAATGTTGTCGGCCACCATAATATGAAGTGGCTGGCTACTTTAATTATGTGATGAACCCCATCAAATGATATGGAAGGCCATAAAATGATGTGATGGACCACATTGAAAATATGGGGCGGTCCACGATAAAATGAGATGGAGGGCCAAAATAAAATGATGAGTCAGGCCAGAATAAAATCAAATGGCAGACCACATAAAAGGACGTGGTTGGCCACCTAAAATTATGGGGCGGTCCACAGTACAATTATGTGTTGAGCCACAATAAAATGACGTGACAGACCACATAAAATGATGTGGCGGGCAACATTAGAATAATGCTGTCGGCCACAATAAAATGAAGTGGCTGGCTACATAAATGATGTGATGAACCACATAAAATTACGTGGCAGGCCACAAAAAGATGGGATGGACCACATTGAATTTATGGGACGGTCCACAATAAAACGACATGGAGGGCCAACATAAAATTATGTGTCAGCCCACTTTAGAATAATGTTGTCGGCCACCATAAAATGAATTGGCTGGCTACTTTAATTATGTGATGAACCCCATAAAATGATACGGTAGGCCATAAAATGATGTGATGGACCACATTGAAAATATGGGGCTGTCCACGATAAAATGAGATGGAGGGCCAAAATAAAATGATGAGTCAGGCCAGAATAAATTCAAATGGCAGACCACATAAAAGGACGTGGTTGGCCACCTAAAATTATGGGGCGGTTCATAGTACAATTATGTGTTGAGCCACAATAAAATGATGTGACAGACCACATAAAATGATGTGGCGGGCAACATTAGAATAATGTTGTCGGCCACAATAAAATGAAGTGGCTGGCTACATAAATTATGTGATGAACAACATAAAATTATGTGGGAGGCCAAAAAAAGATGGGATGGACCACATTGAATTTATGGGACGGTCCACAATAAAACGACATGGAGGGCCAACATAAAATGATGTGTCAGGCCACTTTAGAATAATGTTGTCGGCCACCATAAAATGAAGTGGCTGGCTACTTTAATTATGTGATGAACCCCATAAAATGATATGGTAGGCCATAAAATGATGTGATGGACCACATTGAAAATATGGGGGGGCACAAAATACAATGAGATGGAGGGCCAACATAAAATGATGTGTCAGGCCACTTTAAAATAATGTTGTCGGCCACAATAAAATGAAGTGGCTGGCTACTTTAATTATGTGATGAACCCCATAAAATTATATGGTAGGCCATAAAATGATGTGATGGACCACATTGAAAATATGGGGCTGTCCACGATAAAATGAGATGGAGGGCCAAAATAAAATGATGAGTCAGGCCAGAATAAATTCAAATGGCAGACCACATAAAAGGACGTGGTTGGCCACCTAAAATTATGGGGCGGTTCATAGTACAATTATGTGTTGAGCCACAATAAAATGATGTGACAGACCACATAAAATGATGTGGCGGGCAACATTAGAATAATGTTGTCGGCCACAATAAAATGAAGTGGCTGGCTACATAAATTATGTGATGAACAACATAAAATTATGTGGGAGGCCAAAAAAAGATGGGATGGACCACGTTGAATTTATGGGACGGTCCACAATAAAACGACATGGAGGGCCAACATAAAATTATGTGTCAGGCCACTTTAGAATAATGTTGTCGGCCACCATAAAATGAAGTGTTGAGCCACAATAAAATGACGTGACAGACCACGTAAAATGATGTGGCGGGCAACATTAGAATAATGTTGTCGGCCACAATAAAATCAACTGGCTGGCTACATAAATTATGTGATGAACAACATAAAATTATGTGGCAGGCCACAAATAGATGGGATGGACCACATTGAATTTATGGGACGGTCCACAATAAAACGACATGGAGGGCCAACATAAAATGATGTGTCAGGCCACTTTAGAATAATGTTGTCCGCCACAATAAAATGAAGTGGCTGGCTACTTTAATTATGTGATGAACCCCATAAAATGATATGGTAGGCCATAAAATGATGTGATGGACCACATTGAAAATATGGGGCGGCACAAAATACAATGAGATGGAGGGCCAACATAAAATGATGTGTCAGGCCACTTTAGAATAATGTTGTCGGCCACCATAAAATGAAGTGGCTGGCTACTTTAATTATGTGATGAACCCTATAAAATGATATGGTAGGCCATAAAATGATGTGATGGACCACATTGAAAATATGGGGCGGTCCACGATAAAATGAGATGGCGGGCCAAAATAAAATGATGAGTCAGGCCAGATAAAATCAAATGGTAGACCACATAAAAGGACGTGGTTGGCCACCTAAAATTATGGGGCGGTCCATAGTACAATTATGTGTTGAGCCACAATAAAATGATGTGACAGACCACATAAAATGATGTGGCGGGCAACATTAGACTAATGTTGTCGGCCACAATAAAATCAAGTGGCTGGCTACATAAATTATGTGATGAACCACATAAAATTAAGTGGCAGGCCAAAAAAAGATGGGATGGACCACGTTGAATTTATGGGACGGTCCAAAATAAAACGACATGTAGGGCAAACATAAAATGATGTGTCAGGCCATGATAAAATGATAGTAAAATGATGTGGAGGGCCACCATAAATTGGTGCAATTGGCCACTATAAAATGATGTGGCGTGCCAGAATCTGCTCTCGGGCCTTGAGTTAGACACCTGTGACCTCGCGTATGCAGGCAAGTGACCATAACTTGGCCAACACACACCGGATCTAAGTTAACGACCGCCATTGGAGTCTGCGGCAGGTAAGCCGCTGTGCTCTCGTCGAGGGTTAACTCCACCTGCCGTGAAGTGGTGTGACGTAGGCATCGGCGGCGATCGTAACGGTCGGGGCGTAAAACGCGTTGATATATAATCAGGGAGGGAAGAACATATGTTGGTGTTAAGACACCTTCTGTTGCTGCTTCATTGTCATCCCGAAGGAGGGGGCTGCAGAGGCACTTTATCCCGCGCACACACACACACACACACACACACACACACACACACACACACACACACACACACACACACACACACACTGAAAGTGTATCTCTGGAGGCCGTTTAAAAAGTAGAAACTGCCTCTCTTTGTCTGTCTTTGAATGTCCTTTCGCTCTCAAGCACTCGTGAGACATGTTCCTATAGTCCAAGAATAATCCAACGGGGCGTGTGGCTGGAGTGTGATGTCATCGCCTTTCATTCCCACTCAACTCCTATAAAAGGACGTCGTTATTAGCTGTCCTTCCGCTTATTTATTGCGAGCTAAAGACGTCACCAAACTAAACTGTCTTTATTGTGCAGAACAGACTTTTTTAATGACGTCCGAGCAGCAACATAAGTGTTAACGAGCACCTTTCATCTCTCACCTGTTTGTGCTACCATTTAAGAGAAGGGGGCCCTTAAACACTTTTAAGTTCCTCTCCTTATTTCCTTCTAAGGCTGTCTGAATAAAGACGAGACTAGAATTGAAGTTCAACAATTGATTCTATACTAACCGATTGTTAAGAGTTCCGAGCAATCTCTAAAATGGTTGCCCGTCTCTCATGCTTTTGTCCTTACTGTTTGCTGGTGGAACTGAACGTTAACTAGCACACAGTGGGCCCCATTCAGCAATAAGTTCTTAATTTTTAATTTGATCTTTCTTCCTAAGTGATTTCCTAAGAGTCCATTCAATTTCATGACGTGTTCTTAAACGGCCAAATTGTTCCCACCTGCTGTTCTTAAGTTGCTATATGCCAAATGTTTAGCGCATTCGTGTCTATCATAATTTGCATATAAACACGCCCTTATTTCCCCAATATGCGCATGTAGACACTCTTAATTCCGTAATTTGTAAAGGTAAGCGCCCTTAATTCCCCATATAAGGGCACAACTACGGGGGAAGCACGGTGGTTGAGGGGATAGTGCATCTGCCTCACAATACGAGGAACCGGGGTTCAATCCTGCGCTTGAGATCTTTCTGTGTGGAGTTTGCATGTTCTCCCCTTGACTGCTTTTGTCCTTCCTGTTTGCTGGCGGGTATCGAAACTGAAAGTTAACTAGCCCTGTGTGCCGAGCATACACACAGTGGGCCCCATTTAGCAATAAGTTCCTAATTTTTCCTTTTATCTTTCTTCCTAAGTTATTTCCTAAGAGTCCATTCAATTTCATGACGTGTTCTTAAACGGCCAAATTGTTCCCACCTGCTGTTTTTCTGTTGCTGTATGCCAAATGTTTAGCGCATTCGTGTCCATCATAATTTGCATATAAACACGCCCTTATGTCACCAATTTGCGCATGTAGACACTCTTAATTCCGTAATTTGTAAAGGTAAGCGCCCTTAATTCCCCATATAAGGGCACAACTACAGGGGAAGCACGGTGGGAGAGGGGATAGTGCATCTGCCTCACAATTTGAGGTACCGGGGTTTGATCCTGCGCTCTGGATCATTTTTTTGTGTGGAGTTTGCATGTTTGTTCTCCCCATGACTGCTTTTGTCTTTCCTGTTTGCTGGCGGGTATCGGAACTGAAAGTTAACTAGCCGTGTGTGCCGAGCATACACACAGTGGGCCCCATTCAGCAATAAGTTCCTAACGTTTCCTCTTATCTTTCTTCCTAAGTGATTTCCTAAGCGGATACCATTCAAATTCATGACGTGTTCTTAAACGGCCAACTTTTTCCCACCTGTTGTTCTTAAGTTGCTGAATGCCAAATGTTTAGCGCGTGCGTGCCTATCATAATTTGCAGATAAACCCGCCCTTATTTCCTCAATATGCATACGTAAACATCCTTAATTCCGTAATTTGCAAAGGTAAGCAGCCTTAATTCCCCATATAAGGGCACAATTTCGGGGGAAGCAGGGTGTAACAGGGGTTAGTGCATCTGCTTCAAAATACGAAGGTCCGGGGTTCGATCCTGCGCTGGGAATCTTTCTGTGTGGAGTTGGCATGTTTGTTCTCCCCATGACTGCTTTTGTCCTTCCTTTTTGTTGGCGGATATCGGAACTGAAAGTTAACTGGCCGTGTGTGCCGAGCATACACACAGTGGGCCCCATTCAGTAATAAGTTCCTATCTTTTCCTCTTATCTTTCTTCCTAAGTGATTTCCTAAGCGGATACCATTCAAATTCATGACGTGTTCTTAAACGGACAACTTTTTCCCACCTGTTGTTCTTAAGTTGCTGAATGCCAAATGTTTAGCACGTGCGTGTCTATCATAATTTGCATATAAACACGCCCTCATTTCCCCAATATGCATATGTAAACATCCTTAATTCTGTAATTTGCAATATATATATATATATATATATATATATATATATATATATATATATATATATATATATACATATATATATGTAAAATTAGTACTTGAAAATATATACACCCCCCGCTACCCAGCACGCACGCACGCACCCACCCACCCACAGACACACACACACACACGCACACACTCACACACACACACCTCAGCACTTCCCCATTTCCCGAATTCGGAGGTCTCAAGGTTGGCGAGTGTGTACAGAAAACTTCCCCACCTGCCCTTCCATGACTACATTTTGCGTCTTCTTTGCGTCTCATGAAGACGTAATGCAGACCTTAGACCAGCGGCGGCCAAGACAAAGTGTACTCGGACCCAGACGTGGGTAGTAACGCGCTACATTTACTCCGTTACATTTACTTGAGTAACTTTTGGGATAAATTGTACTTCTAAGAGTAGTTTTTACGCAAGATACTTTTACTTTTACTTGAGTATATTTATAGAGAAGAAACGCTACTTTTACTCCGTTCCATTTATCTACAATCAGCTCGCTACTCGCTACTTTTTTTTAATCGATCTATTAATGTTTGTTTTGGTTGATGACAGAGCTTCAAAGTAGGATCTACGCATGCCTGCGTTTCACCAATCACATGCAGTCACTGGTGACGTTGGACCAATCAAAAAGAGCCAGGCGGTCACATGACCCGACTTAAACAAGTTGAAAAACTTATTGGGGTGTTAGCATTTAGTGGTCAACTGTACGGAATATGTACTGTACTGTGCAATCTACTTATAAAAGTTTCAATCAATCAATCAAAAGTGTAAAGGAAAAAAGACACTTTTTATTTCAACCGTACTTCCCGTCAAAAGCCTAAAGACTGATCGCACAGTTCCTGTCTTCACAATAAAAGCGCCGCTCCATCGCTTCTGCGCTAACAAAATAAGAGTCTCCGAAAGCCAGAGCAAAAAAGCTAGCAAGCTACAGCGTTTGCCACCAATGTATTTCTTGTAAAGTGTATAAAAACGAATATGGAAGCTGGACAAATCAGATGCCAAAAACCAACGACTTTCATGGGGTATTAGACGGAAAAGAGGAACTTTTTTTCTCCTCCATTTGAAAACGTGGACGTCTGATTCCAATCAATGCAAGTCATCAGAATCAGGTAATACACCAACTTGTATTCTTGTCTTCGTGAAAGATAGGAATCTTTGTGTTAAACATGCATGTATATTCATTTAAACGCCATTAACATGTTAACAAAAACAGCAAAATAAATAAATATAAATTATATATTGTATAAATAAATATATGTATATATATATATATATATATATATATATATATATATATATATATATATCCATCCATTTTCTACCGCTTATTCCCTTTTGGGGTCGCGGGGGGCGCTGGCGCCTATCTCAGCTACAATCGGGCGGAAGGCGGGGTACACCCTGGACAAGTTGCCACCTCATCGCAGGGCCAACACAGATATATATATATATATATATATATATATATATATATATATATATAGGGCTTCACGGTGGCAGAGGGGTTAGTGCGTCTGCCTCACAATACGAAGGTCCTGCAGTCCTGGGTTCGAATCCAGGCTCGAGATCTTTCTGTGTGGAGTTTGCATGTTCTCCCCGTGAATGCGTGGGTTCCCTCCGGGTACTCCGGCTTCCTCCCACCTCCAAAGACATGCACCTGGGGATAGGTTGATTGGCAACACTAAATTGGCCCTAGTGTGTGAATGTGAGTGTGAATGTTGTCTGTCTATCTGTGTTGGCCCTGCGATGAGGTGGCGACTTGTCCAGGGTGCACCCCGCCTTCCGCCCGATTGTTGCTGAGATAGGCGCCAGCGCCCCCCGCGACCCCGAAAGGGAATAAGCGGTAGAAAATGGATGGATGGATGGATGGATATATATATATATATATATATATATATATATATATATATATATATATATATGATATGGGTGTGTGTGTGTATATGTATATATGAGGTAGATCACCTCGACTTGGTCCTTTACTAAGTAATTTTACTAAGTAATTGATAAACGACCCCAATAAAAACAACTTATTGGGGTGTTACAATTTAGTGGTCAATTGTACGGAATATGTGCTGTACTGTACAATCTAATAATACAAGTTTTAGTCAATCAATCATTCAATCAAATCAATGAATGCTTACTGAGCCTATGATCCTATTGTGGCTCAATGTGCCATTTTTTAAGTTGTATTTTAATGTACTATTATTTAATATATATTATTTTTTTAGTTGCTTAAGAGATATTCCTGGCTCTGAATTTGCTCATTGCTATTTTTATGTTTTTGTGCATTATTTGTTGCCGTGATCAGGTTACTCATCAGTTACTCAGTACTTGAGTAGTTTTTTCACAACATACTTTTTACTTTTACCCAAGTAAATATTTGGGTGACTACTCCTTACTTTTACTTGAGTAATACATCTCTGAAGTAACAGTACTCTTACTTGAGTAATTTCTGGCTACTCTACCCACCTCTGCTCGGACCACATCAGCAGATGAAGCGTCCAGGTGGAGCTCCATCGGTGGCATAACTTCCACAGCTCATTAAGACTCAGCGTACTGGGACAGAGGTGGTGGGAGGAGAGAGCAGCAGCATTTTATCATCTTCAGGCAGCAGTGGAGCGATGGCGTCGGCATGCCCTGCAGTGCCGTTTCACCCCAGCAAAGCGCGCCTCCAACTCCTCCACAGGGGGGAAGGGGACGTTCTTTCCAAGCGGTGTCAAACACCCAAAAGCTGACTTTTTTTTTTTTTCCTGTTCTTATACGTGAGAGAAAGACTCTCGGCATTGTCCCCGGAACTTTTCTCCCGCTTCCTGGGAGGCAAACAAATCTATTTCCAGCACAGCCAATTTATCCGGCTTCCACGACTTTTTCGGAAAAATCCCGACCGTTTTTTTCTAAATCGACACCCCTGCCACGGAAGCGACCAAGTGAACAGACTATTGTGTCAGCCACTCAATTTAGTTGTAATTAAAAGGCCGCTGGCACATCCTGGGCGTGTGTTCCGCACTTCCCACGTCTTAATATTGTTATTAATCCGCCAAAAAAAAAAACACTTTCAGACTTAATTAAAAGCAACGACTGGAGCGTCGGCCTCTCCGGAGAGCCGTAGTGAATAATCACTGTCTCCTCCTTTAATAAGCTTCAACGTCCTTCGTGCACATGGCGCTTCCCTCGCAATTATCGCCGCAGTCTGCCTCTCGCATCCCCGCGCACGCTCCTACTGTGCGCTGTCCTCCAGCTCTCCTCTACGGGGAAATTCACTATTCAGAGTGTGAGGGTTCAGTTGACACAATGAAGAAAGTTTCCACTCGGCTTTGTGCGGCCCTAAACAACATTTTGTTTGTGTAAACACACTCAGTCTGTTTGCATGTACTAAAAAAACGAATGATTTAATTAATTTGGGTTGGAGCTACTTTTGCAACGTTTGGGTGGCATAGCAGGAGTGCGTCGGCAAGAACACAGCAAAGGTAAGATATAAAGTATTTATTTAACCAATAAAAGGAGTTAAGGAACAAAAATGCTGGTGCTAAGCAGGAAGGCAAACAAATGGCGCTAGCATGAGAGCTACGAATACAAAGAGAAAAACGAAACTTGGCACGAAGGCACGAAAAGGGAAAACAAATCCTTAGCATGAGAGCTAGATAAAACAATCAATCAATCAATCAATCAATGTTTATTTATATAGCCCCAAATCACAAATGTCTCAAAGGACTGCACAAATCATTACGACTACAACATCCTCGGAAGAACCCACAAAAGGGCAAGGAAAACTCACACCCAGTGGGCAGGGAGAATTCACATCCAGTGGGACGCCAGTGACAATGCTGACTATGAGAAACCTTGGAGAGGACCTCAGATGTGGGCAACCCCCCCCCCCCTCTAGGGGACCGAAAGCAATGGATGTCGAGCGGGTCTAACATGATACTGTGAAAGTTCAATCCATAGTGGCTCCAACACAGCCGCGAGAGTTCAGTTCAAACAAAGGCGTAGAGCAGGGGTAGGGAACCTATGGCTCGGGAGCCAGATGTGACTCTTTTGATGACTGCATCCGGCTCTCAGGTACATTTGACCTGACTCTGCTTAACACGATAAATAATGAAATATTCCACTTTTAATCAGTGTTAAAAATGATGTTCAAAATATTAAACATCCTTGTGCATTTTTAATCCATCCATCCGTTTCTACCGCACCTGTTCAAGAAGTTGCGTTAATGGTAAGAAGTTATTTATTTATTATTGGTTAGTGTTGGGCTTGCCCTCCTGGGGGTTCTTCAGACCACCAAGAACCGACATGAGACCCTGTTTCAGGGTTACAGTATTGTTTCATTTTTCAATAAGTCTCTCAGTTGCTTTCCAGCAATTGTCTTTTTCTCTTTCGTTCTCGCTCGCGCTCTGGCTCCAGCACCAACCCCGTCTCTCCTCCTGGCTGCTGCTTATAACATATGATTAGGTAACAAGGCCCAGGTGGGCCGTCTACGCACCTGTCGCTGATTTCGAGGCCGGTCCTGGCAACACCCCGCTTCGCTGCAGGCCACGCCCCCTCCACATTTAGCTTCAGAATAACAATGTTATTACAAACAATAAGAGACCTATTATACTCTAGAAATGTTAGTGTTACTTAAAAATGCACGCCTATAGTTGTGTTCAGGGTTAAAAAAATATTTTACGGCTCTTACGGAAATACATTTTAAAATATTTGGCTTGTTGGCTCTCTCATCCAAAAAGTTTCCCGACCCCTGGCGTAGAGGGTAAACTAGCGAGAATATACACACAGATCAGTCGTCACTTGTTGCACAAAGGCAAATTAGGAACCCAGACAGAACAACGAAAAGGGGCGAGCTTAAATAAGGCAGTAATCAAAATAGAAGCAGGCGCGCGTCGAAAACGAGGGGCAGGTGAACTAATAAGCTACCATGGTGACAAAGCAAACAGGAAATAAGGAGTCAGACGGAGAGATATCCAAAAATGGAAACAAAACGACAAACTGTGAAGATCCGAGCATCGGATCGTAGCGAGTTTTTCAAAACAAACAGTGTAGGCTTGGGCAATTATTTTGCCACGGGGGTCCAAATTGAGATAAAATTAAAGCTGCAAGCAGCGATGGACGGGACTGAGTATTTAAACAAGTACAAACCACGTTTCCATATGAGTTGGGAAATTGTGTTAGATGTAAATACAAACGGAATACAATGATTTGCAAACCTTTTTGAACCCATATTCAGTTGAATGCACTACAAAGACAAGATATTTGATGTTCAAACTGATAAACATTTTTTTTTTTTTGCAAATAATCATTAACTTTAGAATTTGATGCCAGCAACACGTGGCAAAGAAGTTGGGAAAGGTGGCAATAAATACTGATAAAGTTGAGGAATGCTCATCAAACACTTATATGGAACATCCCACAGGTGTGCAGGCTAATTGGGAACAGGTGGGTGCCATGATTGGGTTTAAAAGCCGCGTCAATG
>NC_084617.1:12376016-12403516 GCF_033978795.1 Nerophis ophidion | reverse complement strand
ATGTTATTTGTCATCAATTATATATATTATGAATAAATTATGTGATATTGTTCATCAGTCAACTCATTGGCGTTAATTTTCAGTCTATCAAAATTAAAAAAAGTGTATCAATATCGACTTAAAGTATGTAATTTATGTATTTTTAACATTTTCCTCGACTGATGTGCTAACATAATGTGTTTTTTTTGGTTGTTTATTTCATACATATGCAGCATCATCTACAAAAATTGGGGGGCCACATGGAGAAAAAATTCTACTCCTAAGTGGGCTGGACTGGTCAAATCACGGCACGATAACTTAAAAATAAAGACAACTTCAGATTGTTTTTTGTTTTGTTTAAATAGAACAAGCTCATTCTGAAATTGTGCAATTCATAATATATTTTTTTTTTCACACTTACATGTTGCGATTAATAATATTCCATCTTTATGTTATTTGTCGTTAATTATATATATTATGAATAAATGATGTGATATTATTCATCAGTCACCTTATTGGCATTAATTTTCAGTCCATCAAAATAAAAAAAAGTGTGTCAATATCGACTTAAAGTATGTAACTTATGTATTTTTAACATTTTCCTCGACTGATGTGCTAACATAATGCCTTTTTTTTGGTGTTTTTTTTTATATATACGTAGCATCATCGACAAAGATTGGGGGGCCACATGGAGAAAAAAATCTACTCCTAAGTGGGCTGGATTGGTCAAATCACGGCACGATAACTTAAAAATAAAGACAACTTCAGATTGTTTTTTTTTTTTTTAATGGAACAAGCTCATTCTGAAATTGTACAAATCATAATATTGTTTTCTTTTTTACACTTATTTGTTTCAGTGAATAGTATTCTATCTTTATTTGTCATTATTTATATTTTTTGAATAAATTATGTGATAATGTTCATCATGTTCATTTTCAATCTATCAAGATAAAAAAAATATCAATTGAATTGCAGTATGTTATTTATGTAGTTTGATCATTTTCCCCGACTGATTTACTTATTTTGTACACATATGTAGCATCGTCCATCTCAAGACTATGACATGGATTGGTTTTGCTCCTTCGACGCAGAGGGATTACAGGACGAGCCAGGCGTGAATTCAGGCACATGATAATTTATTAATACACTAAATACAAAAATAATCAAAACAAAAGGCGCTCACAAGGAGGTATATTACTAGACTACAAAATACAAACAGGAAACAAAAACACTTGCACGATGGCATGAATGAACTATGAACATTAACAGCAAGATGGCATGACTATAAACAGAATTGTATAAATAGCAGCTGTGATGATTAGAAACAGGTGTGGGACTGAGGGCTGGGTGTGACTTGGAGACCAGGTGGGAACTAATGGGTTACTATGGAAACAAACAAAACCAGGAAGTGTAAAAGGGGAAACAAGAGTCCAAAAACAAAACAAACATGATCAAACTTAAAACTGAATTACAGGCATGACAGTCTACAAAGATCAGGCGGCCACATGGAGAAAAAAATCTACTCCCAAGTGGGCCGGATTGGTCAAATAACGACATGATAATTTAGAAATAAAGACAACTTCAGAATGTTGTTTTTTTTTGTTGTTTTTTTAATAGAACAAGCTCATTCCGAAATTGTGCAAATCATAATACTGTTTTTTTTTACACTTACATGTTGCATTTAATAGTATTCTATCTTCATTCTTTATTTGCCATTATTTATATTTTTGGACTAAATTATATGATAATATTCATCATGTTCATTTTAAATCTATCAAGATAAAAAAAAATAATATCAAAATCCACCCATCCATTTTCTACCGCTTATTCCCTTTTGGAGTCGCGGGGGGCACTGGCGCCTATCTCAGCTACAATCAGGCGGAAGGCAGGGTACACCCTGGACAAGTCGCCACCTCATCGCAGGGCTATATCAAAATCAAAATCAAATTTTTTTTCCACTTACATGTTGCGTTTAATAGTATTCTATCTTTGTCGTTATTTGTATTTTCTGAATAAATTATGTGATAATGTTCATCAGTCTACTCATTGGTGTTAATTATCAATCTATCAGGATAAAAAAAAAATATATCAAAATCGAATTACAGTATGTTATTTATGTATTTTTAACATTTTTCTCGACTGATGTACTAATCTTGTGTGGTTTATTTTAGTGGTTTATTTTGCACATATGTAGCATCGTCTACAAAGATCGGGGGACACATGCAGAAAAAAATCTACTCCCAAGTGGGCTGGAGCGGTCAAATCACAGCACGATAACTTAAACATAAAGACAACTTCAGATTTTTTTCTTTTTTGAAAAATAGAACAAGCTCATTCCGAAATTGTACAAATCATAACATATATATATATATATATATCTCAGCATTCAGCATTATAAGAGCATTATTATACAGCATTATTCACATGTGAATAATACAAATACAGTCTATTATACAGCATTATTCACATGTGATTAATATAAATACAGTTTATTATACAGCATTATTCACATGTGAATAAAATAAATACAGTCTATTATACAGCATTATTCACATGTGAATAATATAACTACAGTCTATTATACAGCATTATTCACATGTAAATAATATAAAAACAGTCTATTATACAGCATTATTCACATGTGAATAATATATAAACAGTCTTTTATACAGCATTATTCACATGTGAATAATATAAAAACAGTCTTTTATACAGCATTATTCACATGTGAATAATATAAATACAGTCTATTATACAACATTATTCACATGTGAATAATATAAATAAAGTCTATTATACATCATTATTCACATGTCAATAGTATAAATACAGTCTATTATACAGCATTATTTGCATGTGAATAATATAAATACAGTCTATTATACAGCATTATTCACATGTGAATAATATAAATACAGTCTATTATACAACATTATTCACATGTGAATAATATAAATACAGTCTATTATACAGCATTATTCACATGTGAATAATATAAATAGTCTATTATACAACATTATTCACGTGAATAATATAAATACAGTCTATTATACAACATTATTCACATGTGAATAATATAAATACAGTCTATTATACATCATTATTCACATGTGAATAATATAAATACAGTCTATTATACATCATTATTCACATGTGAATAATATAAATACAGTCTATTATACATCATTATTCACTGTCCTGTACACAGTTGCTGACATTTTGACGAGACAATTATGTGCCACATACAAAACAAGCAAACTTGAACACAGTTGTCTCGCGCTTGCATCCACTCCTACTTGGGACCGCAGGGCAAACTGCGCGGTACGCTGTGGTGGTCTACTCATGAATATGGTCCACGGTCCTGTGTTATCAAGCGCACGTATGAGCGTGCGTGTGCACTGAGCTAAAACAGCACGGCGGGAGTCGAGAAGGCTACTGTGTTGACTCACAAGGCTCCTTCGTTATAATGAGGGTCATATGGGAGATGGACAAGTGCCCTCCGGCCCACTTATACAAACATGTCTCCTGCTATATAAACCCTCCTCTCCCCCCCCACTCCCACACCACTGACATTTAGCGACACTCCTCCGAAATCCGTCGCCAGCGATACCCACAAATTATCCTCTCCTGCCTCGACGGGGAGGCAGGAGAGTCGTCAGTACCACATGACTCACTATTCTACTCAATTGTTGCAGGGGCCACAGGGGGCGGGGGGATGGTTTCTCTCTTCACTATCATTATTTTGTATGAAATGTCAATGCATGGCTCGCTGAGACTTTCACATTTTTGCTCGAAAAAAAACAACTAACCATAAATAAAGTCATCAAAACACCAGCAATTGTGCCGTTTTAAAGTGTCTGAAGCCAAAATAAATGTCAAAGTTATGACAAATGTCCAAGTTATTAAACTATACTGCCCAAAAACACAAGTCAAAGATCCTCTAAATGGCTGCAAGCGCATTGACAAGCAATATAGATTGAATGGGTAAATGGATGCTGCAAAAAAACTAGTCAAAGATCCTCTATATGACAGCAACACTCTCCTGTTTTGGAAAACTTACTGCTAAAACACAAGTCAAAGATCCTCTTAATGGCTGCAAGCACATGGACTATCAATAGAAACTGGATGGACGGATGGATGCTGAAAAAAAATAGTCAAAGATCCTCTATATGACAGCAACACTCTCCTGTTTTGGAAAACTTACCGCAAAAACACAAGTCAAAGATCCTCCAAATGGCTGCAAGCACATGGACAAGCCATAGAAATTGGATGGATAGATGGATGCTGCAAAAAATAGTCAAAGATCCTCAATATGACAGCAACACTCTCCTGTTTTGGAAAACTTACTGCTAAAACACAAGTCAAAGATCCTCTAAATGGCTGCAAGCACATGGACTATCAATAGAAACTGGGTGGATGGATGGATGGTGAAAAAAACTAGTCAAAGATCCTCTATATGACAGCAACACTCTCCTGTTTTGGAAAACTTACCGCAAAAACACAAGTCAAAGATCCTCCAAATGGCTGCAAGCACATGGACAAGCCATAGAGATTGAATGGATACTGCAAAAATTGGTCAAAGATCCTCTATGTGACAGCAACACTTTCCTGTTTTATAAAACTTACTGCAAAAACACAAGCCAAATATCCTCTAAATGGCTGCAAGCACATGGACAAGCAATAGAAGTTGAATGAATGGATGGATGCCGCAAAAAAAATAGTCAAATATCCTCTATGTGACAGCAACACTCTCCTGTTTTGAAAAACTCACTGCAAAAACACAAATCAAAGATCCTTTAAATATATGCAAGCACATGGACAAGCAATAGAAATAGGATGGATGGATGGATGCTGCAAAAAATAGTCGAAGATCCTCTATATCACAGCAACACTCCTGTTTTGGAAAACTTACTGCAAAAACACAAGTCAAAGATCCTCTAAATGGCTGCAAGCATATGGACAATCAATAGAAACTGGATGGATGGATGGATGCTGAAAAAAACTAGTCAAAGATCCTCTATATGACAGCAACACTTTTGTGTTTTGGAAAACTTACTGCAAAAACACAAGTCAAAGATCCTCCAAATACCTGCAAACACATTGACAAGCCATAGAAATTGGATGGATACTGCAAAAATTAGTCAAAGATCCTCAATATGACAGCAACACTCTTCTGTTTCAGAAAACTTACTGCAAAAACACAAATCAAAGATCCTCTAAATATATGCAAGCACATGGACAAGCAACAGAAATTGGATGGGTGGATGGAAGCGGCAAACAAATAGTCAAAGATCCTCTATACAACAGCAAGCATATAGACAGGCAATATAAATTGGATGGATAGACGGATGTTGCAAAAAAATAGTCAAAGATCCTCTATATGACAGCAACACTCTCCTGTTTTGGAAAACTTACTGCAAAAACACAAGTCAAAGATCCTCCAAATGGCTGCAAGCACATGGACAAGCAATATAAAGAGGATGGATGGATGGATGCTGCAAAAAATAGTCAAAGATCCTCTATATGACAGCAAAACTCTCCTGTTTTGCAAAACTTACTGCAAAAACACAAGTCAAAAATCCTCTCAAATGGCTGCAAGCACATGGACAAACAATAGAAACTGGATGGATGGATGGATGGATGGTGCAAAAACCAAGTCAAATATCCTCTGTATGACAGCAACACTCTCCTGTTTTGGAAAATGTATTGCAAAAACAAGTCAAAGATCCTCTAAATGGCTGCAAGCACATGGACAAGCAATATAAATAGGATGGATAGGTGGATGCTGCAAAAAAATAGTCGGAGATCCTCTATATGACAGCAACACTCTCCTGTTTTGGAAGACTTACTGCAAAAACACATGTCAAAGATCCTCTAAATCAGTGGTCCACAACCACCGATTGGTACCGTGCCGCAGAATAATTTTTTACTATTATTCTTATTTTTTTCAATAAAAAAAATAAATAAATGTTTTTATTTTTAATTTTTTTTATTTTTATTATGTCAACATAAAATAAAATACTCAAGATACACTTACAATTGGTGCACCAACCCAAAAAAACCTCCCTTTTTTATGACAAAAAGCTGCCTTTTCGTGACAAACAGGGCTATATAAATGATTATTGATTGATTGATTGATTGATGACAAAGAAAAAAAAAAGAGAATCCCTCCCGATGCCATCCCTAAACCTAGTCAAAGATCCTCTATAAGACATACGCTAAGTACTTTGTGCAAAAAGGCGAGT
The DNA here is from genome assembly GCF_033978795.1 of Nerophis ophidion. Taxonomy (NCBI): domain Eukaryota; kingdom Metazoa; phylum Chordata; class Actinopteri; order Syngnathiformes; family Syngnathidae; genus Nerophis; species Nerophis ophidion. The sequence continues at coordinate 12,397,292 of NC_084617.1, read as the reverse complement.
CAAAGATCCCCTATAAGACATAAGCTAAGTACTTTGTGTAAAAAGGCTAGTCAAAAATCCTCTATGAGACATACGCTAAGTACTTTGTGCAAAAAGGCGAGTCAAAGATCCCCTATAAGACATAAGCTAAGTACTTTGTGCAAAAAGGCGAGTCAAAGATCCTCTACATGACATGAGCTATCTGCTGTTTAAGTACTTTGTGCAAAAAGGCTAGTCAAAGATCATATGTACGACATAAAGCTCTGCTGTTTTTAGCTATTTATTGCAACAAGGCTAGTCAAAGATCCTCTATTTGACAGGCGCACTCTGCTGTTTGAAGTACTTTGTGCAAAAAGGCTAGTCAAAGATCATATGTACGACATAAGCTAAGTACTATGTGCAAAAAGGCGAGTCAAAGATCCTCTATAAGACATAAGCTAAGTACGTTGTGCAAAAAGGCGAGTCAAAGATCCTCTATAAGACATAAGCTAAGTACGTTGTGCAAAAAGGCGAGTCAAAGATCCTCTATAAGACATAAGCTAAGTACTTTGTGCAAAAAGGCGAGTCAAAGATCCTCTATATGCCATAATCTATTTGCTGTTTTAAGTACTTTGTGCAAAAAGGCTAGTCAAAGATCCTCTATATGACATAATCTATCTGCTGTTTAAGTACTTTGTGCAAAAAGGCTAGTCAAAGATCCTCTATAAGACATAAGCTAAGTACGTTGTGCAAAAAGGCGAGTCAAAGATCCTCTATAAGACATACGCTAAGTGCTTTGTGCAAAAAGGAGAGTCAAAGATCCTCTACATGACATCATCTATCTGCTGTTTTAAGTACTTTGTGCAAAAAGGCTAGTCAAAGATCCTCTATAAGACATAAGCTAAGTACTTTGTGCAAAAAGGCAAGTCAAAGATCCTCTATAAGACATAAGCTAAGTACTTTGTGCAAAAAGGCTAGTCAAAGATCATATGTACGACATAAAGCGCTGCTGTTTTTAGGTATTTACTGCAACAAGGCTAGTCAAAGATCCTCTATTTGACAGGAGCACTCTGCTGTTTTAAGTACTTTGTGCAGAAAGGCTGGTCAAAGATCATATGTACGACATAAGCTAAGTACTATGTGCAAAAAGGCGAGTCAAAGATCCTCTATATGTCATAAGCTCTCTGCTGTTTTTAAGTACTTTGTGCAAAAACGATAGTCAAAGATCATATGTTCGACATAAAGCACTGCTGTTTTTAGCTATGTACTGCAAAAAGGCTAGTCAAAGATCCTCTATTTTACAGGAGCACTCTGCTGTTTTTAAGTAGCTAGTGCAAGTGCGGGGTTAGGACACAAAAAAAAAAAAAGAGGATGACATTTTGTCTCTCTGGGACTCCTCAGAGAGTCAGGAGTGGGCGCTCCAGGCGGACGTTGCATCTCGCTAATTAAGTGATGAGTCAGACACAGGAGAGGGGCGGGGCTACGGGGTCAAAGTTGAAACAACTCCTGCCGCTTTTCTTTTTTTTTTTTTTTTTTTTTTTGCTGAGCTCCATCCGTAAGCAATGAAAGTGGAGTCACCTGCTCAAAGATCCTTCAAAAGGAGAGCAGACAGCTGGTGGAATTAATTCCGGAACGTCTCGGTCTGACAGATGGCAAATCTCCCCCCCTTAAAAGTTTCCCTCCCCTCGTCATGTTTTCAATCAGGTCTCGGTGACAAATAAACCCACACAAGGTTGTCGCTACAGCGCTGCTTTCACGGCCGAGATGTTCTGGAATGTTCCTGACTGGAGAGCGTGGCTCCATCATCGCTGGATTGTGTCAATTATCAATGTGAAGGAAAAACAAACAAATAAAAACATGGATTTTGAACTCCCCAAAAAATGTTACCAAAAAGAAAAAAAAATAGCAAATATTTTTAAAAAAATTTAAAAAAGGAAAAAAAACAAAATTTCAAACCAACATTTTTTTTTCAAATATTGTGTGGTTAAAATATTTTTTGGGGTTACAGTAACCTTCATTATATCGACACATTCCTGGATTGTGTCAATTATCCATATGGAGAGAAATATGTCCAGTTTAATGCAAACAAACAAAAAAATGGATTTGCAACTCCACAAAAAATGTTTGAAAAAAAAAATTTTTTTTTGCAAATATTAAAAAAAAATTAAAACACTAAGACAAAAAACAAACCACAGGGGACAACAAAAAAACGTGCACGAGGCGGACAACAAACAAAGAGAGCTAGCATGGGAACTAGAAAATAAACGGAGCTTAGCATGGAAGCTAGCAAGAACAAAAAGGCCTAGCGTAGAAACTAGCAAGTATCGAACAGGAAACAGAAGTTGTACATGCAATATGTAAACAAACTTGGAAGCAGGGAACAAAAGGCAGTAAGCTAAAAAACGCAATCAAATAAATGATATGACACGACACGACAGGTAGCAATGACAAGAGCGACATCGACATGACAATAATCCAGCCCTGACTGGAGGACAAAAGCAGGTAGAAATAGAAGCGGGCTGATTGACACCAGGTGTGGCCAGGTGCCAATCAGCCGCAGCTAAGGGGAAAACAGCGCACAAGGAAAAAAACAGGAAACAGACAAAATAAGAGCGCTGACAGGAATTAAAAACAGGAAATACTAAATACACACAGAGGAAAAACTAAAACACAAACAGCATAAACTATGGACATAAAACAAACTTTGCAAACTCGGGCATGAATAACAAAACTTACGGGGAACGAGAAAAGAGCATGGATCATCAGCATGGAGCAAAGGGTGTGTAGAAAATGAGTAGAAGGTGATGTCGCCAGGCTCACTGCCTGGCAACTACAGGCTTAAATAGTGCTGTGGTGCTTGAAAACAGGTGCGTGAGTCGTGAGGATAGGTGAACTGATTGGCAGGCATGGAGACAAAATAATGGGGTGAAAAAACAGGAACTAATGGAGTCTTGAAGTATTTTTACACAACTAAACAAAACATGATCACAAAGACATGACAAAATACACTTTTTTTATAGATCTAGAAAGGGTGGTCCTAAAGAGGTAGGCATTTTTTGTCGGTCTCAAGAAGGTAAGAAATACACGAGTGTATGTGTGTGTGTGTGTGTGTGTTCTAAGCTGTCATTAGGTATGCAGCGGACGTCTGGAAGGTTCAAACACAATTAAGCAGCGGTGCACTTTGATTTAAGGAGGACCAATAGAGTTGTCGAGCCAAAATGGAGGCTCGACATCAAGTCAACAAATCCCCGTCAGACACGCCTGGGGACGCGTCCTTGTCACGCCGACAAAGCCTAGCGTGAGACGTTCCAGAACACACCCCCCCCTGAGATCCGACCTCAAACTTTTATGATTTCCATAAACAGCCGTTTGATAAAAACCACTTAAAAATAAAGCCTTAGCTGCAGGACGCCGCCGTCACACACACGTAATTATTGATACGGCCGCCTTTCATTGTCGTGCAGTGAACTCTCGCCGCCGTGCATTATACATTAAGGCCGGGCGCAGAGCGAATATTCAATCAAAGCCATCACGCTGACGACGTGACGGATGCAAGCATGTGTGAGCGGCCGCGAGCGAGAAGACGGCGGCGGTGACAACAACGACGACGACGGCGTCGGGCGCTTGACACCTCGTTTGCCAGCCTGCGGCCTCGCTGGGGCTTTCGGCAACCCCCGGCTCACACGCTTAACAAGGCGCCTTTCCTCGTCGTTATCCCCAAGTTTGACCCGGGCGTGCTCACTGTGCCGTGGTGAAAAAACATTGGAGGGATGAGGCGGAACAAACGCCGCTGCCATGACAGCAGAAATCAACATATTGTTCAATATGTGGCAGCGTCAATCAGCGTATCACGGCAGGATCGTTTGCCATCGTCGTTGTTGACGCCGCACTTGGACATCAGGGTTTTCGACCTTTCCCACAAAAAGGTGAGGGTTTTTTACAAAACTTTTGTTTTGAAGGGGTAATTGCCAACTTCCTGTTGATTCTTGCTCAAGGATGTCAATTAATGAAATGTAGGTCTAAGTGAGACCTACATAGACGTTTTTGTTTCATGTCTCTATGACATTCCTAACGGAAGTTAAGAGCAAGTTTGTCTGTGTTTTATTCTTAGGGGGCGCTAGAGCGCAATTTTAAGTTTTCTTAACTTTTTTAATTTTTATTAAATCGCAATTTTCGCAAGTCCTGATGTGTGTGTCCAGTTTGGTGAGCTTTAAAGCATTTTAAGTGGGTCAAATTACAGCTCACAGTGGCTGGGGAGAGGGAAGTCTGGTTTTCCCTGCTTAGGCTGTTGCCCCCGAGACCCGACCTTGGATAAGCGGAAGATGATGGATGGATGGATGGAAATTACAGCTCAAAGAAGAAAAAATGACATTTCTGTCGCGATCCGCCTCCCGGATCTGACATAGTTTTTGTTCTCGAGTCCTTTTGTGTGTTTTGATTATTTTTGGACTCTTCCCATCCCTTAGTTTGTGTGTGCACTTCCTGTTTTGGTTACCATGGTTCCTGATTTGTCCCAGCTGCTCACTTCCTGTTTTAGTTACCATTGTTTCTGATTTGTCCCAGCTGCGCTTGTTTTACGCGCACGGGTGTCTTGATTGTTACGTTAGTATTTAAGCCTGCATTCTTCCTCAGTTCGTCCTTGGTTCGTCACTTGCTATATGCAACACGTACCTTATGGTTTATCTAGTCTCGTCTTAGCTTTTCGGACTGTTTGGACTCTCAGCTAACTTTAGCATAAGCTTCCCGTGCGTAGGCACGCCATTTCTTTTCTGTTTTGTACAAGTGTTCTTTTATCATTTTGTACATTAAAATCAGCTATCCTTACCTGCTATCCTGCCTGTCTGGTCCTGCTGCATCTGGGGGTGACACTTTCGTGCATCACAAATGCGTTCCAAACGGGACAGGACAAAAACTATGTCAGAATCGGAAGGCGGATCGTGACAATTTTTTAGGAAACTTTTGTTTTGAAGGGGTGTTTGCCAACTTCCTGTTGATTTTTGCTAAAGGATGTTATTTTATGGAATGTAGGTCTAAGTCAGACCTACATAGAGGTTTTTGTTTCATGTCTCCACAACATTCTTAACGGAAGTTACAAGCAGTTTGTCTGTGTTTTTTCCTAGAGGGCGCTAGAGCACAATTTTGAGTTTTGGGGTTTGTTTTTTTATTAAATGGCAATTTTTGCCAGTCCTGATGTGTGTATTAAATTTGGTGAGTTTTGAAGCATGTTAAGGGGGTCAAATTACAGCTCAAAGAGGCGGTGTTATAATAACAATAAAACCTTAGAAATACAATAGGGGACAGAGGACCCTAATTAGTCATCTTGCTCTTGATTTGAGTTATATTCGATAGGGAGATGAGGCAATTCCTAACGGAATTACGTGTGAATGATCCAATGCCGACATTGAACTGAAATCCTGGAAATTTTTTTTTTTTATTTGTGAAGTGGAGCACACAATTTTCCCAAACAGAATGAATATTTTCAAGTTGGAACCGTTTGAATCAGATGAAAAATGTGGGAGTTGTGGAACTTTGATTTCAATGGGGATTTGCCCAAAATTGGGAATTTTGGGAAAGGGGGGAATTTTTTTTTGAAAATGGTCTGAATGAGTTGAAATGGTTGGTGGTGGAATTTTTCAAATCGGTCGAGAAATGTTGAAGTAGTATCATGTTTAATTGAGAAATGGTATTATGGAATTTTGGGAATTTCGGGAAAACCGGGAATTTTTTCAGGTCAAAAAAAACCTATGTTTTCTGTCGTGATTAAGCGGAAAGTTTGGAAGATGGAACGGTTGAAAAATGTGGTCACCAAAATACATTTCATAAAAGGGTTTGAAAAAACAGGAATTTGATGAATTCCCTGGAATTTTTTTGAATTTGGAAAAATAATAGTTTGAATGTCCATGATGAGTGGAAAAAAATGGGAAATGCTTTAAAGTTCATTAAGAATCGGAAAAAAAAAATATCCCGGAAAACCTAGAATTCTGGGAAATCTGGGAATTTGTGAAGGGAAGCAGAGCACACAATTCCCAAACAGACTGAATATTTTGAAGTTGGAACCATTTGAATCAGATGAAAAATGTGGGAATTGTGGAACTTTAAAGAGTGTCCCATTGATTTCAAGGGAATTTCCCTCAAAATTGGGAATTTCGGAAAAAGCGGGAATTTTTGGTGGGAAAATGGTCGGAATGAGTTGAAATGTTTGGTGGGGGAATTTTTAAAATCGGTCGAGACTTTTGAAGTAGTATCATGTTGAATTGAGAAATGGTATTAAGGGAGTCCTGGAATTTGGGGAAAAAACGGAAATTGTTTCTGTTTTTTTTTTTCCTGATTAAGAAGAATTTTTGGAAGACAGAACGGTTGAAAAATGTGGTTGCCAGAAAAAAGGGTCATAAAAGGGTTTGAAAAAACAGGAATTTTGGCGATTCCTGGAATTTTTTTCAATTTGGAAAAATAGTTTCAATATCCTGGATGTGTGGAAAAATATGGAAATGCTTTGAAGTTTGAAAAATGGGCAATTCATTTTGAATGGGAAAAAATATCCCGGAAAACCTAGTATTTTGGGAAATCTGAGAAATTTTTGAATTTGTCAAGGGAAGTAGAGCACACAATTCCCAAGCAGGCTGAATATTTTGAATTTGGAACCATCACGGTGGAAGAGGGGTTTGCGCGTCTGCCTCACAATACGAAGGTCCTGCAGTCTTGGGTTCAAATCCAGGCTCGGGATCTTTCTGTGTGGAGTTTGCATGTTCTCCCCGTGAATGCGTGGGTTCCCTCCGGGTACTCCGGCTTCCTCCCACTTCCAAAGACATGCACCTGGGGATAGGTTGATTGGCAACACTAAATTGGCCGTAGTGTGTGAATGTGAGTGTGAATGTTGTCTGTCTATCTGTGTTGGCCCTGCGATGAGGTGGCGACTTGTCCAGGGTGTACCCTGCCTTCCGCCCGATTGTAGCTGAGATAGGCGCCAGCGCCCCCCGCGACCCCAAAAGGGAACAAGCGGTAGAAAATGGATGGATGGATGGATGGATAAAAATGTGGGAGTTTTGGAACTTTAAAGAATGTCCCGTTGATTTCAAGGGGAATTTCCCCCAAAATTGGGAATTTCGGTAAAAGCGGGAATTTTGGGGGGGGAACATGGTCCTTAATGAGTTGAAATGGTTGGTGGTGGAATTTTTCAAATCTGTCGAGAAATGTTGAAGTAGTAACATGTTGAATTGAGAAATGGCATCAAGGGAGTCCTGGAATTTTGGGAAAAACTGGAATTTTTTTCAGTTTTTTTGTCCTGATTAAGAAGAATTTTTGGAAGACGGAACGGTTGAAAAATGTGGTCACCAGAAAAGAGGGTCATAAAAGGGTTTGAAAAAACAGCAATTTTGGCAATTCCTGGAATTGTTTTCGATTTGGAAAAATAGTTTCAATATCCTGGATGTGTGGAAATAATTGGAAATGCTTTGAAGTTTGAAAAATTGGCAATTCATTTTGAAAGGGATAAAATATCCCGGAAAACCTAGAATTTTGGGAATTTGTAAAGGGAAGTAGAGCACACAATTCCCAAACAGGCGGAATATTTTGAATTTGGAACCATTTGAATCAGATGAAAAATGTGGGAGTTGTGGAACTTTAAAGAATGTCCCATTGATTTCAAGGGGAATTTCCCCCAAAATTGGAAATTTCGGGAAAAGCAGGAATTTTTTGGGGGGAAATGGTCCTTAATGAGTTGAAATGGTTGGTGGTGAAATTTTTCAAATCGGTCGAAAAATGTTGAAGTAGTAACATTTTGAATTGCAAAATGGTATCAAGGGAGTTCTGTAATTTCGGGAAAAAATTTAAAAAAATTCAGTTTTTTTGTCCTGATAAAGAAGATTTTTTTGAAGACGTAATGGTTGAAAAATGTGGTCGCCAGAAAAAAAGGGTCATAAAAGGGTTTGAAAAAACAGGAATTCGGGCAATTCCTGGAATTTTTTTCAATTTGGAAAAATAGTTTCAATATCCTGGATGTGTGGAAAAAAAATGGAAATGTTTTGAAGTTTGAAAAATGGCCAGTTCATTTTGAATGGGAAAAAATATCCCGGAAAACATGGTATTTTGGGAAATCTGGGAATTTGTCAAGGGAAGTAGAGCACACAATTCCCAAATAGGCTGAATATTTTTAAGTTGGAACCGTTTGAATCAGATGAAAAATGTGGCAGTTGTGGAACTTTGATTTCAATGGGGATTTGCCCAAAATTGGGAATTTTTGGGAAAGGGGGGGAATTTTTTTTTGAAAATGGTCTAAATGAGTTGAAATGGTTAGTAGTGGAATTTTTCAAATCGGTCACCAAAAAAAGGGACATAAAAGGGTTTGAAAAAACAGGACATTTTTTTGAATTTGGAAAAATAATAGTTTGAATGTTCATGATGAGTGGAAAAAAATTGGAAATGCTTTGAAGTTTGAAAAATGGCCAATTCATTTTGAATGGGAAAAAAATATCCCGGAAAACCTAGTATTTTGGGAAATCTGAAAATTTTTGGAATTTGTCAAGGGAAGTAGAGCACACAATTCCCAAACAGGCGGAATATTTTGAATTTGGAACCATTTGAATAAGATGAAAAATGTGAGAGTCGTGGAACTTTAAAGAATGTCCCATTGATTTCCAGGGGAATTTCCCCCAAAATTGGGAATTTGGGGAAAAATGGTCCTTAATGAGTTGAAATGGTTGGTGGTGAAATTTTTCAAATCGGTCGAGAAATGTTGAAGTAGTAACATGTTGAATTGAGAAATGGTATTAAGGGAGTCCTGGAAAAAGCAAGGGCAGTGGGAGCGATTCAGAAGTTATTAGACACATTTACTAGGATAATTCTGGAAAATCCTTTATCTGCTTATTGTGTTACTAGTGTTTTAGTGAGATTATATGGTCGTACCTGTACAACCTGAAGGTCGGCCACGCACGTTTCTTCAGCACCAGTCGACGGGTGGTGGCGATGCCCATCTTTGCCCTTCGCAAGGGACCCTCTTTGAAACACGATCTTTCGAAATGATCGCTGCATAAAACACTTTACTTTGTGTGTGTGGTCCAATCCAACCCTGTTCGCTTCACATCTCTGTTCCATAGTAAAGCTTGACTGTCATCTTTCGGGAATGTAAACAATGAAACACCGGCTGTGTTTGTGTTGCTAAAGGCGGCCGCAATACACCCCTTCCCACCTACAGCTTTCTTCTTTGATGTCTCCATTTTCCATTGAACAAATTGCGATAGATTCAGCAACGCAGATGTCCAGAATATTGTGGAATTTCGCGATGAAAACAGGCAAGCTATCAGCTGGGAACGATGCCAGAACAAAATGTCCACGACAATCCGTGACGTCACTCGCACGCGTCATCATACGGATATTTTGGCGCGAAATTTAAAATTACAATTTAGTAAACTAAATATGTTGCAATGTTAATATTTCATAATTGATATATAAACTATCAGACTGTGTGGTGGGTAGTAGTGGGTTTCAGTAGGCCTTTAAATAAATGAATGAATGAAGACAAAAAAAGAAAAAAGAGGCTACAAAAAAAAGGGCATGTTTCTCACGCAAGGCACCAGTCGAGGTCAGATTGTCCACAATCATATCCTTCTTAGAGCAACAGGGATATGTTTTGGGAACCACACTTCCAGAGAGCGAAGGACCAGAGGGCAAAACTAGTCTTATTTTGTATCTTCTGGAGAACAAGACTGTCCTCTACAGTAGACATTTGATTTTGGTGCATTCATTTTCCCAAAGGTAGTTACAGGAGCATTATTTTTTTCCCGGGATTTCGTTACAAAAAAAAAAAAAAAAAGCTAGTCAAACTCCGTCTGTGCTTCGCCTCTGACACGTTTAGAGAACTGAACTCGTGGCCCGAACGACAAAAAAAAGAGGAGGACTTAAAATGAAACCTTGAGGATGAATTTTAACACCTAAATGTGTTGGTTAAAGATGCAACTAGTATGAATGTGTAGAACTTGCCCTCCTGCGGGTTCTTCTGACCCCAAAGATCTTCTCGTGAACCCGGTAGTCTGGTGTAAACAAAGTTTTTATTGTTCAGCAACTTTTCAGTCTTTCGGCGGGGTCTAGGCCGCACGGGTGGCTCGTCTGGCTCAAACTCCGACTCCAACTACCGTGTCTCACCCCGGCTGCTGCTGATGAGCATGCCAGGTGATCGGATGATCAGTCCCAGCTGGGTAATCCAATCAACTGCCAGCTGTGCTTCAAGGCCGGTCCTTGCACTCCCTGCTCTGCGGCAGGCCCGCAGACCAATGTTTATTTATATAGCCCTAAATCACAAGTGTCTCAAAGGGCTGCACAAGCCACGACGGTACAGAGCCCACATAAAGGCAAGGAAAAACTCACCCCAGTGGGACGTCGATGTGAATGACTATGAGAAACCTTGGAGAGGACCGCATATGTGGGCAACACCCACCCTCCTCTAGGGGAGACCGAAAGCAATGGACGTAGAGTGGGTCTAACATAATATTGCGAAAGTCCAGTCCATAGTGGATCCAACATGACGGTGAGAGTCCTGTCCATAGTGGGGCCAGCGGGAGACTATCCCAAGAGAAGACGGTTCAGCAGCGCAGAAATGTCCCCAACCTTATTAAACAGCGATTAACCAACCAACAACAATTAAACCGCTGGTGGATAACAATTACAATACTTAAAGTATTAATACTTTGTAGGGTGCAACAAACAGCAAAGCCTGAATTGACCAACACACCATAAACCACACACTACTGCCAAATGAGGCAGTGAAAACAAAATACGTTATCATAGTCAGCTTATTTTTAAATGTTGCAACAACAATTGATCTTTTATTACAAAAAACACTAAAGAATTATTAACACTCACAAAAGTACCGAGAATTGGTACCATTAAGTACCGGTATCGATTCCCAGGTTCAAATGTGAACGGTCCCTAGCTGCTATTTGGAGGTCTCGGGCACATGGGTGGCTCCAACTCCAACTCCAACTAATGTGTCTCGGTCCGGCTGCTGCTGATTATTAGGGTAGGTGATTGGATATACAGTCCCAGCTGGGTAATCCAATCACCTGCAAGCTGTGCTTTGAGGTCGATCCTTACACACCCCGCTCTGCGGCAGGCCCCTCTTCCACATAATGTTACAATTAAACAGTTGGTGGATAACAAGTACAATACTTACAGCATTAATACTTTGTAGGGTGCAACAAATGGCAAAGCCTGAAATTGACCAACACACCATAAACCACACGCTGCTGCCAAATGAGGCAGTAAAAAAAACAAAACAACACTATCATAATCAGCTCATTTTTAAATGATACAACAACAATTGATCTTTTATTACCAAAAACACTTAATACTTATTAACACTCACAAAAGTACCGAAAGTTGGAACCGTTGAGTATCAGTATCGATTCCCAGGTTCAAATGTGAACAGTCCCTACCTGCTATTTGGTGGTCTCGGGCACACGGGTGGCTAGTATGGCTCAAACTCCGACTCCAACTACCGTGTCTCGGCTCGACTGGTGGTAAAAAGCATGGCAGGTGATTGGATGTACAGTCCCAGCTGGGTAATCCAATCACCTGCCTGCTGGGGTTCAAGGCCGGTCCTTACACACCCAGCTCTGCGGCAGGCCCCCCTTTCACAGAATGTTACAATTAAACAGTTGGTGGATGACAAGTACAATACTTACAGTATTAATATTTTGTAGGGTGCAACAAACAGCAAAGCCTGAATTGACCAACACACCATAAACCACACACAACTGGCAAATGAGGCAGTGAAAACAAAAAAACACGTTATATAATCAGCTCGTTTTTAAAAATGTTGCAATAATAATTTATCTTTTATTACAAAAAACACTTAATATTTATTAGCACACCCAAAACTACAGGAAATCGGTACCGTTGAGTACCGGTATCGATTCCCAGGTTCAAATGTGAACAGTCCCTGCCTGCAATTTGGTTGTCTTGGGCGCGTGGGTGGCTCGTATGGCTCAAATTCCGACTCCAACTACCGTGTCTCGGCTCGACTGCTGCGAAAAAGCACAGCAGGTGATAGGATGATCAGTCCCAGCTGGGTAATCCAATCACCTGCCAGCTGTGCTTCGAGGCCGGTCCTTACACACCCCGCTCTGCGGCAGGCCCCCCTTTCACAGAATGTTACAATTAAACAGCTGGCGGGTAACAAGTACAATACTTACAGTATTAATACTTTGTAGGGTGCAACAAACAGCAAAGCCTGAATTGACCAACACACCATAAACCACACACTACTGCCAAATGAGGCAGTGAAAACAAAAAATCACGTTAAGATAATCAGCTCGTTTTTAAAAATGTTGCAATAATAATTTATCTTTTATTACAAAAAACACTTAATATTTATTAACACACACAAAACTAGCGAAAATTGGTTCCGTTGAGTACCCGTATCGATTCCCAGGTTCAAATGTGAACGGTCCCTGCCTGCTATTTGGAGGTCTCGGGCGCATGGGTGGCTCGTCTGGCTCAAATTCCAACTCCAACTACTGTGTCTCGGTCCGGCTGCTGCTGATAAGCATGGCAGGTGATTGGATGTACAGTTCCAGCTGGGTAATCCAATCACCTGCCAGCTGTGCTTCGAGGCCGGTCCTTACACACCCAGCTCTGCGGCAGGCCCCCCTTTCACAGAATATTACAATTAAACAGTTGGCGGATAACAAGTACAATACTTACAGTATTACTACTTTGTAGGGTGCAACAAACAGTAAAGCCTGAATTGACCAACACACTACTGCCAAATGAGGCAGTAAAAAAAAAAAATACACTATCATAATCAGCTCATTTTAAAATGATGCAGTAACAATTTATCTTTTATCAACAAAAACACTTAATATTTATTAACACTCACAAAAGTACCGAAAATTGGCACCGGTATCGATTCCCAGGTTCAAATGTGAACGGTCCCTACCTGCTATTTGGTGACAGGGCTATTGATCATATTTTCTTTTCATTAAACACTAAGTCTGACACAAAAAAAAAGACCAAAAACAAATTTCCTCTCAAATGGATGCTGGGTCTCAGGAGGTTCTATCGTCATAACAAGATGATTGCATGGATTTGTTTGCGTCTCCTGAGCACAAAAAAAAGAGAAAACATTTGTCAAATCAAAAACACCCGTAAGCTGTTATTATTTAAAAGTTAAAGTTAAAGTACCAATGATTGTCACACACACACTAGGTGTGGCGAAACTATTCTCTGCATTTGACCCATCACCTTGTTCACCCCCTGGGAGGTGAGTGGAGCAGTGAGCAGCAACGGGGGCCGCGCCCAGGAACACTTTTTGGTGATTTAACCCCCAATTCCTACCCTTGATGCTGAGTGCCAAGCAGGGAAGTAATGGGTCCCATTTTTTATAGTCTTTGGTATGACTCGGCTGGGGTTTGAACTCACAACCTGTTGACACTCTAACCAATAGGCCTAGGCGCTCAAACACGCAGCTCGACACAACTACCTACTATAACTTCAGGGTGATTATCAAGCACTAAGATTTTCCCATTAGCAAAATTGAATTGAATGATATATTTTTATATAGCGCTTTTCTCTAGTGAATCAAAGCTTTTTTACATAGTGAAACCCAATATCTAAGTTACATTTAAACCAGTGTGGGTGGGTGGGTAAAGTGTCTTGCCCGAGGACACAATGGCAGTGACTAGGATGGCGGGAGTGGGGATCGAACCTGGAACCGTCAAGTTGCTGGCACGGCCACTCTACCAACCAAGCTATACCGCCCCAAAATCTCGGACGGATTCAGGGGATTTGGTTTCTAAAAACTAAGTCTTCTATTAAACGTGAACAGTCGAAGAGCTCACAAATTACTTATGAGTCAGGTGAAATTATAATTTTTTTAAATTCGACTAATTTTGAAGAGTACTTTTCTTCTAAAAGTGGAGTGGAAAACACTGTGCTTATGCTAACGTTAATGCTAATGCTAAACGCCTGTCTGTTGTTGACACGATTGCCAATTTTTTTTTTTTTTCCATTCATCCATTTTTATTTATCTCCTTCATTCATGTGCATTTTTGAACAGTGTTTTCAACCTTTTTTGAGCCTAGGCAAATTTTTTTGCATTGAAAAAAAAAATAATAAAAAATAAATAATATATATATATATATACATACATACACACACACATATATACACATACATATATATACATATATAAATATATATATATACATACATACATCCATATACATATATATATATACATATACATACATATACATACATACACACACACACATATATATACATACACATATATATATATATATATATATATATATATATACACGCACACACATATATATACATACACATATATATATATATATATATATATATATATATATACACGCACACACAGATTTATATACACACACACGCACACATTTATATAAATATATACATACATATACAAAATCCAGAAATCATAAACTCAGTTGTCGCAATTGTTGGATATGACTTTCAACCATAACCAGCCATGCATTAATATAGCTCTTGTCTCAAAGTAGGTGCACTTTTAGTTCTTGTCTTGCGCTCCAATTTTAGTGACTGTTTTTTTGGGGGGGGGGATATTCCTGTAGCACCTTTGAGCGATATCCCCCGCCTCGACTTTGTTTCAATCAAGCATATTTTACGTGTTTTTAATCCTTCTATGTGGGGACATTGTTGATTGTCATGTCATGTACATTGTGGACGCCGTCTTTGCTCCGCAGTAAGTCTTTGCTGTCGTCCAGCATTCTGTTTTTGTTTACTTTGTAGCCAGTTCAGTTTTAGTTTTGTTCTGCATAGCCTTCCCTAAGCTTCAATGCCTTTTCTTAAGGGCGCTCACCTTTTGTTTATTTTTGGTTTAAGCATAAGACACCTTTTTACCTGCATTTACAAAGCAATGAGGTACCGGCTGCCACCTACTGATATGGAAGAGTATTACACGGTTACTCTGCTGAGCTCTGGCCAGCACCGACACTCCACAACAACACATCATTTGCAGACTATAATTACTGGTTTGCAAAAATTATTTTTAATCCAAATAGGTGAAATTAGATAATCTCCCAAGGTACACCAGACTGTGTCTCACGGCACACTGGTGTGCCACGGCACAGTGGTTGAAAAACTCTTGAGGTAGAGCATGCAATACAAACAGGCTAACATCTCATTCATTTTAAATAGTCTATGACAGTGATTTTTTTTTTAAATGTTACTATATCAAAATCACTTCAGGTTGTCACATGCAGTAATGTAACTACATATTCATTAAATACTTGGTATATTATGATAGGGAATATTATGAATAAGTGAAAAGATGACTTTAAATAACAAAAAAGTTTTGTTATTTTTTTTATGAGCAAATATTAAGTATTTTTAGGCAAAATGTAACATAAATAATCTAAGTAAAAAAATACACCAATAATACAGTAGTATTGGCCAATAAATTAGACCGAAATACTTGGTATATTATGATAGGAAAAATTATGAATAAATGAATAGATGACTCTAAATAACACTTTTTATTTGTTATTTTTTTATTAGCAAATTCTAAGTATTTTCAAGCAAAACTTAACATAAATAAACTAAGTAAAAAAAAAAACTTCAATAATACAGTAGTATTGGCCACCAGATTAGACCGAAATACTTGGTATATTATGATGTGAAAAATTATGAATAAATGAAAAGATGACTTTAAATAACAAAAATGGTTTATTGTTTTTTTTTTTTAAATTAGCAAATTTTAAGTATTTTTTAGCAAAATTTAATTTCAATTAGCTAAGTAAAAAAATACTTCAATGAAACTGTAGTATTGGCCACTAGATTAGACTGAAATACTTGGTATATTATGATATGAAAAATTATGAATAAATAATAAAGATGATTTTAAATAATATTTTTTTAAATATTTTTTTTTATTAGCAAATTCTCAGTATTTTTAAGCAAAATTAACATAAATAAGCTAAGTAAAAAAAATGCCATCGATAATACAGTGGTATTGGCCACTAGATTTGACCAAAACACTTGGTATTTTATGATAGGAAAAATTACGAATAAATGAAAAGATGACGCTAAATAACAACATGTTTTTGCAATTTTTTTGTTAAGAAATTTTAAGTAATTTTAAGCAAAATTTCACATAAATAAACCAATTAAAAAAATACATCAATAATACAGTTGTATTGGCCACTAGATTAGACCGAAATAATTAGTATATTATGATAGGAAAAATTATGAATAAATGAAAAGATGACATTAAATAAAAAAAAAGAAGCTATTTTTTATTAGCAAATTCTAAGCATTTTTAAGCAAAAATTTACATAAATAAGATAAGTAAAAAACATATCAATAATACAGTAGTATTGGCCACTAGATTAGACCGAACTACTTGGTATAATATGAAAAGAAAAATTATGAATAAAAGAAAATATGACAATTTTTGTTATTATTCTTTTATTAGCAAATTTCACGTATTTTAAGCAAAATTCAACATGAATAAGCTAAGTAATAATATACACCAATAATACAGTATTATTGGCAACCAGATTAGACCGAAATACTTGGTATATTACGACAGGAAAAATTATGAATAAATGAAAAGTTGATTTTAAATAACTTTTTTTTTGTTTTGTTTTGTTTTATTTACAAATTATAAGTATTTTTAAGCAACATTTAACATAAATAAGCCAAGTAAAAAAAATACATCAATAATACAGTAGTATTGGCCACTAGATTAGACCGAAATACTTGGTGTATTTTGATAGGAAAAAATATGAATAAATGAAAAGTTGACTTTAATTACCTTTTTTTTGTTATTTTTTTTAAATTAACAAATTATAAGTATTTTTAAGCAACATATAACATAAATAAGCCAAGTAAAAAAACACATCAATAATACAGTAGTATTGGCCACTAGATTAGACCGAAATACTTGGTATATTATGATGGGAAAAATTATGAATAAATGAAAAGATTACTTTAAATAAAATTGTGGGTTTTTTTTGGTTATTTTTTTTAATTAGCAAATTCTAAGTATTTTTAAGCAAAATTTAACATAAATAAGCCAAGTAAAAAAATACACCAATAATAAAGTAGTATTGGCCACTAGATTAGACCGTAACTTTCAGACAGCTTCAGGCAACATTCAACATTCAAACTTTTGACTAGAACTATAACTGATACTGGGGAAAAAAAAGCTACAAAAATATTAAAAATTGCACTACACTCCCACTCTATCATTCTTTTTTTTTAAATCATACCGAAAGCTGTTATTTGTTCAAAAAAAGCAAACAGAGAATAATTGAAGCTACATATTAGCAGATGCTGCATGTGTGTGTGTGAGTGTGTGTGTGGGATCACCTGCAAAGCAAATGTTTTTATAAAGTCTCATTAAAATCCCAGCTGACAAATCCTTCTGAGCCGCCACGGGCCCTCTCTAATAAGACACTGTTGACTTTGCATGCTCGGGGCGCGTCGCGGCTTATTAATACGCGCCGGACGCCGACGTCGCCGGATCACGACGCCGGTTCTTTGTTTGCTCACCGATATGAGCTGGGCTGGATTTAATCAGGCAGATAAACAACAAAAGGCAAAGTATAGATAGAGATATTTAAAAACTATAGATCAGTGCTGCATCCTAGTGCAAGTTTGTGGAATATTCTTACTCAGGTTGACTTTGGCACCTTGGTTAGTTTGGAAGTAGGCTGAGTTGCAACACAATTTTGGTTAAAAAATACGACTAGGGATCATAGAATATATACACTATATAAATGATGATTTATTTATACTAAAGAACAAACTAAGAACAAAAACACTTGCACAAGGCACTACAGACAAAACAAACCGAACTAGCATGGGAGCTAGAAAGAACAAAAAGCGCTAGCATGTGAGCTAGGAACATTGACGGAATAGCGTGGAAGCTAACAAAGTATTTTACCACAAGTGGGAGTCAGCGACGTCACCTGTTGCATCGAATACAAACTAGACTGCGAGACTATTTAAGGGCAGGCTTAAATAAAGGAGATAATCACCGAGCAGGTGCGTGTGAAAAACAAGATGCAGGTGAGTTAATACGTGACTATGGCAACGGAAACAAACAGGAAGTGCCACCAGGAACTAAGGGAGACGAATACTAAACAGGATGTGAAAAGACGGAACAAAAACAGAATATGACATGATCCAAGTAGTAGATCATGACAATATAGACACATACACACTACATTGCCAAAACTATTTGAAAACCCATCCAAATTATAGGAATCCAGTGTCCTAATCACTTGGCCCGGTGTATAAAATCAAGCATTTAGGCATGGAGACTGGTTCTACAAACATTTGTGAAAGAATGGGCCGCTCTCAGTGATTTCCAGCGTGGAATTGTCACAGGATGCCACCTGTGCAACAAATCCAGTTGTGAAATGTCCTCGCTCCTAAATATTCCAAAGTGAAGAGTTTGGGAACAACAGCAACTCAGCCACCGAGGGGTAGGCCACGTAAACTGACAGAGAGGGGTCAGCGGATGCTGAAGCGCATAGTGCAAAGACTTCCCTGCACAGTCTGTCGCTACGGAGCTCCAAACTTCATGTGACCTTCCAATTAGCCCACGTACAGTACGCAGAGAGCTTCATGGAATGGGTTTCCATGGCCGAGCAGCTGCATCTAAGCCATGTATCACCAAGTCCAATACAAAGCTTGGGATGCAGTGGTGTAAAGCACGTCGCCACTGGACTCGAGAGCAGAGGAAACGCCTTCTCTGGACTGGTTAATCACGCTTTTCCATCTGGCAATCTGATGGACCAGTCTGGGGCCGGAGGTTGCCAGGAGAACGCTAAAATTCGGAGTGCATTTTGCCGAGTGTGAAATTTGGTGGAGGAGGAATAATGGTGTGGGGTTGCTTTTTTCAGTAGTTGGCCTTGGCCCCTTAGTTCCAGTGAAAGGAACTTTGAATGCTCCAGGATACCAAAACATTTTGGACAATTCCATGGGATGGCAGTTCAGAGTTCATTTGAGGTAGCAAAGGCGGGCAGGTATTTAGGAGCGAGGACATTTCACAACTGGATTTGTTGCACAGGTGGCATCCTGTGACAATTCCACGCTGGAAATCACTGAGAGCGGCCCATTCTTTCACAAATGTTTGCAGAACCAGTCTCCATGCCTAATTGCTTGATTTTATACACCGAGCCAAGTGATTAGGACACTGGATTCTTATAATTTGGATGGGTGTCCAAATTGTTTTGGCAATATAGTGTGTATGTGTCTATAGTGTCATGATCCGCTACTTGGATCATGTCATATTCTGTATTTGTTCCGTCTTTTCACATCCTGTTTAGTATTTGTCTCCCTTAGTTCCTGGTGGCACTTCCTGTTTGTTTCCGTTGCCATAGTCACGTACTAGGAAGGCAGGTAGCCAAATACTTTTGTGTGTGTGTGTATATATATATATATATATATATATATATATATATATATATATATATATATATATATATATATATACACACATATATATATATATATATATATATATATATATATATATACATATATATATATATATATATATATATATATATATATATACATATATATATATATATATATATATATATATATATATACACACATATACATGCATACATACATACATATGATGTGTGTGTGTGTGTGTGTGTATATTCAATTATATCAATAAAATCTCAATACAAAATATTAACAACATTAAAAGTCTGATTCTAGTGCGATTTTTAAGTGTTGGTAATTTAATCCAATCCTATCCAATTCATTTTATTTGTATAGCACATTTAAATAACAGAAATGTCTCTAAAGTGCTGCACAACAATATTAAAACAAATATTCAAATATCCTTTTTAGCTCCAGCAATGACTGAATAAAAACAAAAAACAAAAATATAAAAATAATACAAAAAAAAAATACAAAAAAATAAAATATGATTAAAATAATTTTAAATGGTAAAACCAATTAAAACAATACATAGAAATCACAGAGGGTGTTTTTAAATCGGTGGGAATGCCACAATAATTATAAATACGATAATAGTTTACCAACAAAGCCGGTATCACGATACGGTCATGATTTAATAACCAGGATAGTCCTGTTAAAAAAAGTGTTTTGGGGTAATTGTGTGAGTTTTAGTTAATTTTTACACTGGAAAACACAGGTTGATTTGCAATATGATAATATATTATTTTAACGACAACACCAGTTTTTTTTTTTTACCACCAATGATAACGTGATGCAATCATAATGCAGTAGTTGATACAGGTCTAGTTTAAAAGATCAAATTCTGCTAACACTGATATCGTGATACAGATTGTGATGTTGACCTGATCACAATTTCAATCAACTGTGTTAGTTTTGTTTAATTTTAGTGTGAGAATCGCATTTTCAATACGGTATCTTCTAATATTTTGCCAAAAATTCTTTCTTTTGCCAACAATGTCGAGGATATTGTGATATAATCCTCATACAATCATTGACAAAGTTCTAATAGTAACGCCATTTGGGCCAATAACTAACTTTCAGCTCATTTAAGGCTTGTGAATTCCAGAATATTTCTACCCATCCATCCATTTCCTACCACTTGTCCCTTTTATTCCATGACACGATATTATTGCAAACTATGTTAATATTTTTGCAAAATGGCATTGATGTAATAATCGGTACACCTATTTTGGCCAATAACTGAGTATTAGTTCATTTTTGGGATGGGAATCTCAGACTAATGTGCAATATGTAATTCAGATATTTTACCCAACTATGTTGATAATATCACACAATGGTGATGTGGAGGTTGCCCTCCTGTGTGTCCTCGAGACCACCCAAGCAGTGCCATGCGAGCCCGGATGAGGGTTACAATGGAGTCTTTATTTTTAATTGTGCTGCAGGTTACTTTCCAGCAATTGTTCTTGGTTGTTCTCGCTCTGACTCATGGTCTCGCTCCAGCTCCAACAACGTTTCTTCTCCTGGTTGCCGGTTATACAGAGCGACAGGTGATTAGATAATAAGGCCCACCTGGGCCATCTATGCACCTGTCACTGACTTTGAAGCTGGTCCTGGCACACCCCATTCCGCTGCAGGTCTGCAGGCCACGCCCCCCTCCACAGGTGATAATACAATAATCAATAAAACTATTTTGGTCCAACACTGTGGATTTTAGCTTGTTTTAGGGGTTGGAATTGCAGACTAAGTCGCGATGTGTAATTCTTGGATTTTTTCAATATTATCGCAACATGTTAAAGGCTTGATTGTGACAATTTTTTGGCCGATAACTGTGTCTCAGTTGTTTTTATA
>NC_084617.1:12001016-12051016 GCF_033978795.1 Nerophis ophidion | reverse complement strand
GCACAACAACAGAGCACGCCAAGATGAGTCCCAGCCACAGACGCAGCAGGTGAGCACCAAAAGGTGCAGCGCGACCAGGAAGCAGGACCGGCGCACTAAAAATGGGCGCGCCCGACTGGCCCGAAGAAAGGTTGTGCGAAACAATAAAAGTAAATCAAACCTGCTACGACGCGTCGTGTGTCCAGTGTCACCGCAACCCACACGAGGACGGCTGGGAGTCCGTCACATGGCAATAAATACTGATAAAGTTGAGGAATGCTCATCAAACACTTATTTGGAACACCCCACAGGTGTGCAGGCTAATTGGGAACAGGTGGGTGCCATGATTGAGTATAAAAACAGCTTCCCAAAAAACGCTCAGTCTTTCACAAGAAAGGATGGGGCGAGGTACACCCCTTTGTCCACAACTGCGTGAGCAAATAGTCCAACAGTTTAAGAACAACGTTTCTCAAAGAGCAATTGCAAGAAATTTAGGGATTTCAACATCTACGGTCCATAATATCATCAAAAGGTTCAGAGAATCTGGAGAAATCACTCCATGTAAGCGGCATGGTCGGAAATCAACATTGAATGACCGTGACCTTCGATCCCTCAGACGGGACTGTATCAAAAAACGACATCAATCTCTAAAGGATATCACCACATGGGCTCAGGAGCACTTCAGAAAATCACTGTCAGTAAATACAGTTTGTCGCTACATCTGTAAGTGCAACTTAAAGGTCTACTATGCAAAGCGAAAGCCATTTATCAACAACATCCAGAAACACCGCCAGCTTCACTGAGGCCGAGATCATCTAAAATGGACTGATGCAAAGTGGAAAAGTGTTCTGTGGTGTGACGAGTCCACATTTCAAATTGTTTTTGGAAATACTCGACATTGTGTCATCCGGACCAAAGGGGAAGCGAACCATCCAGACTGTTATCGACGCAAAGTTCAAAAGCCAGCATCTGTGATGGTATGGGGGTGCATTAGTGCCCAAGACATGGGTAACTTACACATCTGTGAAGGCACCATTAATGCTGAAAGGTACATACAGGTTTTGGAACAACATATGCTGCCATCTAAGCGCCGTCTTTTTCATGGACGGCCCTGCTTATTTCAGCAAAACAATGCCAAACCACGTTCAGCCCATGTTACAAAAAAAGAGTGCGGGTACTTTCCTGGCCCGCCTGCAGTCCAGACCTGTCTCCCGTCGAAAATGTGTGGCGCATTATGAAGCGTAAAATACGACAGCAGAGACCCAGGACTGTTGAACAACTGAAGCTCTACATAAAACAAGAATGGGAAAGAATTCCACGTTTAAAGCTTCAACAATTAGTTTCCTCAGTTCCCAAACGTTTATTGAGTGGTGTTAAAAGAAAAGGTGATGTAACACAGTGGTGAACATGCCCTTTCCCATCTACTTTGGAACGTGTTGCAGCCATGAAATTTTAAGTTAATTATTATTTGCAAAACAAAAATAAAGTGTATGAGTTTGAACATCAAATATCTTGTCTTTGTAGTGCATTCAATTGAATATGGGTTGAAAAGGATTTGCAAATCATTGTATTCCATTTATATTTACATCTAACACAATTTCCCAACTCATATGGAAACGGGGTTTATAATAAATCCATTAGAAGAAGGCAGCCTGTCGTTTCCTTTAGCTTGGACACACACATCTATACCTTTGGTCGTTCTAAGACAGTATTTTCCAGGAGTTATCGCACCCTCTGAGAAGTTTTACTAATGTTTTCCAATACTGTAAAAGTGTGTAGAATAAATATTACTGTG
This sequence comes from Nerophis ophidion, assembly GCF_033978795.1. Taxonomy (NCBI): domain Eukaryota; kingdom Metazoa; phylum Chordata; class Actinopteri; order Syngnathiformes; family Syngnathidae; genus Nerophis; species Nerophis ophidion. The sequence goes on along the minus strand of NC_084617.1, from coordinate 12,049,242 downwards.
GAGAGGCGGAGCCGGTAGTCAGACAGCGAGGCAGGGCACACCGTAGCCCACTGCAAGATGGCGGCAAGGAGGCGTGGCCAACAGTCCGACAGCGAGGCAGGGCACGCCGGAGCCCGGCCCAAGACAGCGGCGAGGAGGCGTGAACTGCGAGCAAGCAGCGAAGTGGGGCGCGCCGGAATCAACCCCGCAAATATTATCAGGTGCGTGGGTCGCCCAGCTGGGCACAATTTAAATCTCCTCTCGCACTGTATAAAAGGGCAGCGGCCGAAAACGCCGGGGGGAGCGACGAAGAGAGAAGTAGCCAGAAGGAAGCTGATGCTGAACAATAGCGAGAAAAAGCCACAGGAAGACGAAGCAACCTGTAGAGACTTTTTATCATTGAAAAATAAAAGAAAGTCTAACCTGCGCAACAATGTCCTTCCTTGGTGGTCCTGAGAACCCGCACGACAGCAAGAGACTGTCACAATTACATTTCAACATTTCTGTCAACAAAGATTTGTGTCAGTCTGCGACACATAGTCATTTTGATAGTAGGCTAACCTAGCTAATTATCCACATACATCATGTATTGCCATCATTATAACACTTATTATACCCATCCATTTCCTACCGCTTGTCCCTTTCGGATAAGTCTTTTAACTTTTTGCAGCTCCAGACCGGTTACTTTTTGTCAAGGCGTGGACTATGGTGTGGTTTGTTTTCCCGTGGTGCAAATCGACTGGACCGGACACGATGTGAAGGTGGCGACATCTTTTAATCTTAACTCAAAAAAAAAAAGGTACAAACCAAAGGCGCTCACAGAGGATGTAGAAAAACCTGGTACCGAAAACAAAAACTCGCACAATGGCAGAACTATGAACAACCAAAACGGAAACACTTACTTACTGTGACGTGAAAAGCATGAATCTTTTGATTGATTGATTGAAACTTTTATTAGTAGATTTCACAGTACAGTACATATTCCAAATAATTGACCACTAAATGGTAACACCCGAATAAGTTTTTCAACTTGTTTAAGTTGGGGTGCACGTTAATCAATTAATGGTATCTATGAAAAGACGTGAGCAATCAGGTATCAAGGGTGTGTAGAGGGTGATGTCGCCAGGCTGACTGCCTGGCAACTACAGGCTTAAATAGGGATATTATGATTATTGATAGGTGTGCGTGAGTCCAAACAAATGAGCCAGGTGAAACTAATGGTTGTCATGGAAACTAAAACAAACCAGGGTGCGCAACAACAGGAACTAATGGAGTCAAAAATAAAACAGAACATAACTAAACAGAACATGATCACAAAGACATGATACTTTTTTTATTTGTGGTCCAACATTACTCTTTTAACATTTTTGGATGGTTGGTTAATGCTAAAAGTGACCTTAAGCATTCAACTCATTAGATATTGTACACGTTAAATGATCAATAATGAATAGACGCTAGTTTTTCTGCAAGATGATTATGTCGTGCCAAAAAAATGTCCGACTGCCAGCAAAAAGCTCACTGAAGCGGTAGAAGAATAGCTGCTTATTCTAAGCGAATCAACATTTTAATGAGACTCGCCTTGGCAGCCTGGGAGCTGCTCAAAGCTTGAAAGTGAGTGCGCAAAGTAGTTTTAGCGCCGCAATCAAAACATCCATCTTCAATCAGGCGCCACGGGGACTTATGGCGGAATCCCAGGAAGACCTGCGCTTGCAATTGAATTAACAAGCTGAAACTATTTTCAAATCAAATGGATATTCTGTATATTTGGCATGATCAGCAAAACTTACATGGGAGTAAAGCAGGAGATTCCTGCACACTGACTACTCTATCCAAGGACACGACATAAGGAACACTATGCATGCAAGCTGTACATTTGTTTTGGCTTTATCAATCAATGTTTACTCAGATAGCCCTAAATCACAAGTGTCTCAAAAGGCTGCACAAGCCACAACGGATTTAAAATATTTTTTGGGCATTAGTATACAAATATCTACCGCATAAATCTAAATAAGCACCGAACGTGACTCATGGTATTCTGTTTTAAACACACTGTGACAGTCCCTTGCTGTTGTCGTACGGGTTCAATGGACCACCCAGGAAGGGCATGCTTTTGAGCAGGTTTGACTTCTTTATTTTGCAATAGATCTGTCTGCAGCTCCGATCGCTTTTCTGCTCCTTCCTCCACTGCTCGCTCACGGTCCGCTCTTTCAGCCGCCGCCGTCCTCGTCTATAGTTCCTCTCGCTTATGATGCGGTGCTGCGGGTTCTTCTCCTTCTTCTGCCCTGATTTCTCGTCCTTCTCCCCTTTTATACAGCATGAGGAGATGGGTTAATCGTTTCCCGGTGTGTGAGCCACGCACCTGAATTAGATTGCGCCGCCGCCGCATTTTCCGCCTCCTTGCCGCCATCTTGGGCAGTGCTCCAGCACGTCGGACGGTCGGCTCTGCCTCTCCACACACACATTTGGGGTTCTCTTATTTTGCCTGTGCGTGGCTGTAGCTAAGATTTTAGGGCCGGGGTAAATGGGTTGTACTTGTATAGCGCTTTTCTACCTTTTTAAGGAACTCAAAGCGCTTTGACACTATTTCCACATTCACCCATTCACACACACAAACACACACACACACACACATTCACAGATTCACACACTGATGGAGGGAGCTGCCATGCACGCCGCTAACCAGGACCCATCAGGAGCAAGGGTGAAGTGTCTTGCTCAAGGACACAACGAACGTGACTAGGATGGTAGAAGGTGGGGTGTGGAGAGGCGGGGCTGGCGGTCAGACGGCGGGGCAGGGCACACCGGAGCCCGGCCCAAGATGGAGGCGTGGACGGAGAGCGGCGAGGCGGGGCGTGCCGGCAGCGACGCCGCAATTGAGATCAGGTGCGGGGGTCGTGCACCTGTACACTATTAATGAATCTCCTCTCGCTGTATATAAGGGTATGAGCAGCACAAGAGGCGGAACAGGAACGAGAGGAGAGAGAGACACGAGAGCCAGAAAACGCAGTGCATGCAATGCGGAAAAGAGCGAGAGCGAGAGCGAGAGGCAGACGACGCGGGCGACTGAAAAGTTACCAGAAAAATATGTTCTTTATTGAAAAATAAAGAAGTCTACACCTGCTCAAGCAATGTCCTTCCTTGATGGTCCTGGGAACCCACGCGACGGCATGAGTCTGTCACATGGGGATTGAACCAGGAACCCTCAGGTTGCTGGTACAGCCACTCTCCCAACTTCGCCAAGCCGTCCCCCATTTTAAATCGGGGGCCACATGGAGAAAAATCTACTCCCAAGTGGTTGCCGGACTGGTAAAATCACGGCGCGATAACTTAAAAATAAAAACAACTTCAGGTGTTTTTCTTTGTTTAAAAATAGAACCAGCACATTCTGAAATTGAATTTTTTTTTAATGTTGTTGGGTTAGTTTGTTTTTACAATTACCTGTTGCAGTTATTAATACATGTACTTTATTGGTCGTAATTTATACTTTCTGAATGTGATAATTCAACTCATTGATGTTAATTTTCAAAATATCGAGCTAAAAAAATGATATCAAAATCAAATTTTTCTTTGCCATGAAAAAGGGACGTTTTTGTCATGAAAAAGGGAGGTTTTTGTGGTTGGTGCACTAATTGTAAGTGTATATTGTGTTTTTTATATTGATTTAATTAAAAAAATATATATATTTTTTCATAAAAATTAATAAAAAATTCTTCTGCGGCCCGGTGGTTGGTGACCACTGCTTTAAAGTCATGTCCAACAATTGCGACAACGATTTTTTTTACTGTCAACTGAGTATTTTTTTTTTTTTTTTTTTTTTATGATTTCTGCTGGTAATGTGTGCCTCTGAAATTTTTCAACACAAAAAATGTGCCTCGGTTTAAAAAAAAAAAAAGGTTGAAAAACACCGGAATATCGAAACTGGAAATTGTGACGTATCACGTCGTATGAACGCATGTTCCAAATCACCTCAAACTTAATAACACAAGCTGCCTACTTTAATACACAAGTCACGGAAAATGTTCCTTTTTGCGTATATCGCATCATTAAAAGGTGACGTTACCTGCCTGTGTGTAATCACGTCGTCGTCAGTGAGGGCGTCACAATTGAATGCCGTTAATGTTTGTTTTGTTTTGTTTTTTTGTACAGGCGAGAAACAGGACAGTCGCGTGCCGGTTAAGGACCCCCCCTTGTAAAAGCCGAGATGGCGGCGGCGGTAGCCGACGCCGGCGAGTTTGAAAGTTGGCTAAATGAGCGCCTGGACTCGCTGGAAGCAGACCGGGAGGTGTACGGAACATACATATTGGGGGTGCTGCAAGAGGAGGAAAGTGACGAGGATAAATGGGACGCGCTTCAAGGGATTTTATCCGCATTTCTGGCGAGTAACGACACACTCATGTGCAGCTGCCGCCTGTCTGTTATTCACCGAACTCTTCCTACTATTCTGACATTTCTACTATTCTAACACAAAGTACAGGCAATTGGATAAAAATGTAACATGGTGGTTGTCTTAGCTGGACCTCTCTACAGATTAAAGCTGCAGTATGATCAAATAGGTCTTGTTTTCATTCATCCATCTTCTTCCGCTTATCCGAGGTAGGGTCGCGGGGGCAGCAGCCTAAGCAGGGAAGCCCAGACTTTTCTCTACCCAGTCACTCCATCCAGCTCTTCCCGGGGCATCCCGAGGCATTCCCAGGCCAGCCGGGAGACATAGTCTTCCCAATGTGTCCTGGGTCTTCCCCGTGGCCTCCTACCGGTTGGACGTCCACGAAACGCCTCCCTAGGGAGTCGTTCGGCTGGCATCCTGACCAGATGCCCGAACCACCTCATCTGGCTCCTCTCCATGTGGAGGAGCAGCGGCTTTACTTTGAGCTCCTCCCGGATGACAGAGCTTCTCGCCTTATCTCTAAGGGAGAGACCCGCCACCCGGAGGAGGGAACTCATTTCGGCCGCTTGTACCCGTGATCTTGTCCTTTTGGTCATAACCCAAAGTTCATGACCATAGGTGAGGATGGGAACGTAGATCGACCGGTAAATTGAGAGCCTTGCCTTCCGGCTCAACTCCTTCTTCACCACAATGGATCGATACAGCGTCCGCATTACTGAAGACGCCGCCTGTCGATCTCACGATAAACTCTTCCCTCACTCGTGAACAAGACTCCTAGGTACTTGAACTCCTCCACTTGGGGCAGGGTCTCCTCCCCAACCCGGAGATGGCACTCCACCCTTTTCCGGGCGAGAACCATGGACTCGGACATCCATCCATTTTATTCCGCTTATCCGCGGTCGCGTCGCGGGGGCAGCAGCCTAAGCAGGGAAGCCCAGACTTTCCCCTCTTCCCAGCCACTTCCTCCAGGTCTTCCTGGGGGATCCCGAGGCGTTCCCTGGCCAGCCGGCAGACATAGTTTTCCGATTGGAGGTGTTTGGGTGGCATCCTGACCAGTTGCCCGAACCACCTCATCCTTTTTTTCATAAAAAAAAAATATGGAGGCACCCCACCAGCGGAAAAGGTTAAAAATAATAACTCCACCAGGTTGTCATGCCTTATTTTGACTTTGTTGTTGTGGTTTCCTGTGTTTTAGTTCTTGTCTTGCGCTCATATTTTTGGTGGCTTTTCCTCTTTTTCGGGTATTTTCCTGTAGCAGTTACATGTCTTCCTTTCTGCGATATTTCCCGCATCTGCTTTGTTTTAGCAATCAAGAATATTTCAGTTTTTTTAGCCTTCTTTGTGGGGACATTGTTGATTGCTCCACAGTAAGTCTTTGCTGTCCTCCAGCATTCTGTTTTTGTTGACTTTTTAGCCAGTTCTGTTTTAGTTTCGTTCTGCATAGCCTTCCCTCCCTAGGCGTTCGGGGGGTGGGGATGGGGGGCATCTTGACCAGATGCCCGAACCACTTCATCCTTTTTTTTTTTAATATTAAAAAAAATATATATATTCGGTTTCACCCCACTAGCGGTAAAGGTTAAAAAATGAAACTCCCAGGTTGTCGTGCCTAATTTTGAGTTTGTTGTTGTTTCCTGTGTGTAGTGCTTTAGATCCTATCTTGCGCTGTTATGTTGGTGACGCTTCCTGTTTTGTTGGCGTTCTCCTGTAGCAGCTTTACGCCTTCCTTTGAGTGCTATGTCCCCGCACCTGCTTTGATTTCGCAACCATCCATCCATCCATCCATTTTCTACCGCTTATTCCCTTTTGGGGTCGCGGCCAATGACTATTTAAGTTGCGCGTACGCTATACTTTTTTGTGGGGACATTGTTGATTGTCGTGTCATGTACGGATGTACTTTGTGGACGCCGTCTGCTCCACACGCTGTAAGTTTTTGCTGTCGTCCAGCATTCTGTTTTTGTTTATTATGTAGCCAGTTCAGTTTTACTTCAGTGGCTTTTCCTTTACCTTTTTTTAATTGTTGGTTTAATCTAGGGCTGGGTGATATGGCCTTTTATTAATATCCCAATATTTTTAGGCGATGTCACGATACACAATATATATCTTGATAGTTTGCCTTAGCCTTGAACGAACACTTGATGCATATAATCACAGCAGTATGATGATTCTATGTGTCTACATTAAAACATTTTTCTTCATACTGCATTAATACATGCTCATTTTAAACTTTTATGCAGAGAGGGAAATCACAACTAAGTAAATATAGCAAAACTGTATTTATTAAACAGTTATTAAGCAGTGGCACAAACATTTTTGTCATTTTCCAAAACAGAAAGTGCCATTTTAAAACCAGCTATGAGTGCACTTTTGTGCATGATGTCACTAAGATGACATATCAAAACAACACTAAATTAAAGTGCACTTTTTGCACAGAACGCCACTACGATTGTTTAAAACAAATAAAGTGCACTTTTGTGCATGATGTCACACAAGATATTTCTATAACTGTCAAATAAAAATGAGCTGCATAATAGGAAATCAAATAATGTATGTCTTTCGCTATGTTGTAGTTTCCTGCGGACGTTCTCTCCTTTTTTTGTTAACTATTTTTTCATACATGTTGATCTAGAAATAGTTGCTTTGGCATTTTGTGGGTGTGTTACCAACAGAGATGTTGACATGCGAGTTTCAAACACTCCTTATTCTCTAGTGGGTGACTTTTCAAATGATGCTACATTAGCAGTGGTGCTACTTTTTGTAGCAACACTTTTGCCGCATAATTGTTCATCTTCCCGCTTAAAGCCAACCACCGCCAGACAATGGACCCCGTGCTGTTTTTCTTGGGAAGTCTGTCCATCTGTGTTGGCCCTGCGATGAGGTGGCGACTTGCCCAGGGTGTACATCGCCTTCCGCCCGATTGTAGCTGAGGTAGGCGCCTGGGCCCCCCGCGACCCCAAAAGGGAATAAGCGGTAGGAAATGGATGGATGGATTTAATTCTTCCTTCATTTGTTACCAGATTCGCACCTTCTTTCTCTCGTATAACCACCCGCTCCACACCGTTTAAGACTCCCGCCCCCCCATCTGCCGGCGCAACGCGACCTAATACGCATACACGAAAATGCGCAAGTCCATAGTCACCTCCAGTGTTGCTTTGTGTGCAAGTTCTTAAATTTAACTGATCTGAACATTTATCCAGTGTTGTGGTATTTCAATTCACTGGAATCCAGTGCGCTGTGGGCCTTTTGTAGTGGATCACACCTGAGCCATCATAAATTAATAAAATCTTTAATAAACACGTGAAATTACAACATGTGACATAGAACATTTTACAACAGTCAATCTGGGATCTAGATATCCGGTCACGACACTCCTCACTCTTTTGCCTTCACCTTCATTGTCCATTCCTTTTTGATGACTTTATATACTCCGAACCGAGACTTTGAGTCTGCGACACACATGGCGGACAGTAACTGCTTTGCCAGTCCAAAAAAATGTGCTGTTTTCCGTAGTCTTTCCTCGACGGCCAGGTAATACAAAGCACATGCTACCTTTTTTATCACATCCACGGGAGCTTGCATTCTTGTTGTGTCTTCTCCGACAAACAGACAAAGTTTTTTGGTGCATAGAATCACCGTTGACCCGGACATTCGAAAGTTATCTTGCCGTCTGAGAAGTGTTGTATCTGAAATAGCTGCAATTGCTTTGTTTTAAGGCAGGGGTGCCCATTACGTCGATCGCGATCGACTGGTCGATCTCGGAGGGTGTGTCAGTCGATCTCAAGCCAGGCATCAAAAAATAGACATAAATCATACCAAGACTTCACTTTCATCCGTTGTTTGACATTCTCGGCACCCGAGGATCTTGTGAGATGACGCTGGCTGCTGCGAGCTCATATTTAAGAAAAAAATCACTAACAGGGTGGACGCAGAGAAACACATTTTATTTCTAGAGACTCCGTACCTACTGTCAAAACTCTAAAGACCGACTGCACAGTTCCTGTCTTCACCATAAAAGACCTGTTTCATCCTGCCTGTGCTAACGAAATAAGAGTCTCAGAAAGCTAGCGTGCACAAGCTAGCAAGCTACGGAGTTTGATGCCAATGTATTTCTCCCCCGCCCTCAGCGACCGCTTTCTCACTTGCTTGCCCACCCGCACACTCACTGACGTCACTCACCTGCTGCCAGACATTAAAGGGCCACACACATATGCTACTCTCATAACAAAGTGTTTAAAAACGAGTATGCAAGTTGGACAAATGAGATGCCAAATCCAACCACTTTCATGTGGTATTGGACAGAAAGGAGGACTTTTTTTTTCCTCCATTTGAAAATGCGGACGTTATCAGCACCACTGTCTAATTCCAATCAATGCAAGTCATCAGAATCAAATACACCAACTTATATTCTTGTCTTCATGAAAGAAAGGAATCTATGTGTGTTAAACATGCTTGTATTATCATTAAACACCATTAACTTGTTAACAAAAATGTCTCTTTCATAAATAAATAAATATAAATTATAAATAGGAATGAGGTAGATCTCCTCGACTTGGTCAATTGAAAAGTAGCTCGCCTGCAGAAAAAGTGTGAGCGCCCCTGTTTTAAGGTATTCATGTATGATTTCCACAAGCGTCTGTACAGACGGAAGGAGAAACACGGGCATGTCTGGATGACTCGCTTTCATATTTCTAGTGGTTAGTTCGGAGTAACGAAACCGCTTTATTATGAAACTGGATGTGGCGCTTTCTTTCTGACATCACTTCCTCTCTGGAGTCAGTTTGTAAACGATCAATGAGTCCATACAAAGCTAAGAGCCGCAGATTCAAGAAATACACGGCACACTTAACCTATGTAAAAAATGATCCAAGAACGGGGACCTTATACGTTAGTTTAGTGTGGCTGAAACAGGGCTTAGGCTAAATAATTATTCATTTAAGGTGTTATCAGGCTTAGTGGAGACAACCTAAGATGTGCATGTTGTATATTCAACGTGTAGGGTGACGACACCTTGGAGGAGGTCTGCAAACAAATCATCGACCAGTGGGCGGACTTCTGCAGCCGCTCAGCAAACAAGAAGGACGCTGGAGACGGTAATAATTTTTATATTTGTTAATTTATCCATTATAAGTAATTGTTATTAGGATTTGTCAATTTTTACCCAGCCACATGTTGCAGCAGCATCTCAAAGTAGGGAATATGACTGAAAGTATGCCAAAAAAATGGCAATCAAGGATGAACTGTACTTTTGTCTATTGTTCACAATCCTTTTGTAAGACAAGAACTGCAGCATATTCATATCACAGACGCATCACAACGTTCCTTTTTCCCGAACGACACTAGTAGTCGTATCAGACTACTGTATAGACTACTGTATATTTCAGAGTATAGGTCGCTCCGGAGTATAAGTCGCACCTGCCGAAAATCCATAATAAAGAAGGAGAAAAACGTACAAGTCACACTGGAGTATAAGTCACATTTTTTGGGGAAATTTATTTGATAAAATACAAAACCAACAATAGACATTTGAAAGGCAATTTAAAATAAAGAATAGTGAACAGCAGGTTGAATAAGTGTACGTTATATGACGCATAAATAACCAACTGAGAAGGTGCCTGGTATGTTAACGTAACATATTATGGTAAGAGTCATTCTAATAACTCTAACATATAGAACATGCTGTATGGGCGGCTTAGCTCGGTTGGTAGAGTGGCCGTGCCAGCAACTTGAGGGTTGCTGGTTCGATTCCCGCTTCCGCCATCCTAGTCACTGCCGTTGTGTCCTTGGGCAAGACACTTTACCCACCTGCTCCCAGTGCCACCCACACTGGTTTAAATGTAACTTAGATATTGGGTTTCACTATGTAAAGCGCTTTGAGTCACTTGAGAAAAGCGCTATATAAATATAATTCACTTCACTATACGTTTACCAAACAATCTGTCACTCCTAATCGCTAAATCCCATGAAATCTTACACGTCTAGTCTCTTACGGGAATGAGCTAAATAATATTATTTGATATTTTACGGTAATGTGTTAATAATTTCACATATAAGTCGCTTCTGAGTATAAGTCGCACTCCTGGCCAAACTATGAAAAAAACTGTGGCTTATACTCCAAAAAATACGGTACTTTGAGACGGATAATCATCAGGACCTTATATTTTTTAGCCTGACTATGTGGAAAATGAGATGCAAGTTTTAGAATGTGTGCGCTAAACAGACCCAGCTTTAGCAAAACACTAAGCATCATACAGCATTATCGCCAACTGCTAAACAAGATATACAAAATACGAACGTAATAAAGCAATCGGGTATTGAACAATGTCTGCTCTCACTGGGATGTTGGTATCTTCTCGTTTAGCGGAAGATTTAATCAATTCTCACAAAGGGTTAAAAAAAATGTGCTGCAAACGTGCGTTAAAGGTTGGATGTCAAAGTTGATCGACTTCTGCTCAGTGGCGTTGTGGTTAGAGCGTCCGCCCTGAGTTCGGTAGGTCATGAGTTCAAACCCCGGCCGTGTCAAACCAAAGACTATAAAAATGGGATCCATCCTCCCTGCTTGGCGTTTAGCATCAAGGCTAGGAATTGGGGGTTGAATCACCAAAATGATTTCTGAACGCGGCCACAGCTGCTGCTCTCTGCTCCCCTCACCTCTTAGGGGGTGGAACAAGGGGATGGGTCAAATGCAGAGGGTAATTTCATCACACCTAGTCTGCGTGTGACTATCAGTGGTACTTTAACTTAACTATTTACCACCTAAATTAGTTCTTCAACAGGGTTCGTAAATCGAAAAGATTGTATAGTGAAGCAAATTTTTCAATAAACAATGTAAATTTGAATAACTGGCTCCAGCCTCGACCAAAGTCCACATTTTATTGCGTTTTTTTTACACTTTGAACACAAGATAAAGCACTGTTTATCAAATAAACATACCAAGGGGTTGATGGATCAGCTTTCTGTTTAACAACAAGCCAAAACGACGACCATAAGCTGAACTGTCCTATGTATGCGCTGCACACACATACTTCCCTCAGGTGGCCTCACAAACAATCAGAAATCACAAACATCCTTAACTTTAACAGTTTATAAATAAATTAATAAATGGGTTGTACTTGTATAGCGCTTTTCTACCTTCAAGGTACTCAAAGCGCTTTGACATGGGTTGTACTTGTATAGCGCTTTTCTACCTTCAAGGTACTCAAAGCGCTTTGACACTACTTCCACATTTACCCACTCACACACACATTCACACACTGATGGAGGGAGCTGCCATGCAAGGCGCTAACCAGCACCCATCAGGAGCAAGGGTGAAGTGTCTTGCTCGGGACACAACAGACATGACGAGGTTAGTACTAGGTGGGGATTGAACCAGGGACCCTGGGGTTGTGCACGGCCACTCTCCCACTGCGCCATGCCGTCCCAAAGTAAGTTCCAAGGTAGAGGTGTAGTTTATGGCCACAACCTTCTACTATCCAAGTGAGAGGCATGATTAGGTTTAATCCAGATTTATTTTTTTATTAACTCAAGAAACGATGCGGCAGCTTAGTATGTAAACACTGTAGCAGCATCAGCTAGTTGACTTTCTGTGATCACGGTATCACTAAAAATAGTTTGGTTGCATTAGCCTTTATAGTAATAATATCAATAATAATTGGTTAATATTCAGGTCATAAGATATAAATAGGGTATTGTTGGCAAATTATTATTTATTTTTTTTATAGGGTTTTGGGCAGAATAGAGTACTCCCATTATTACCCGCATTGTTAGCCACCTCATACTTGTTGTATTTAACGACATAGAATGCATAAAAAAACAAAAGTGTTCTTGTCCTACATAGGGATTGTGAATGATAGGCACAATTCCAAACAATGTGCAGTTTCCTTTTCATTTGTTAAGCACGCATGAATGCTTTTTCTCTGCCAGTCGAGGTCCAGGCCATCGCCAGCATGATGGAGAAACAAGCCCAGATTGTAGTGAGACAGAAAGAAGTGACGGAGGAGTCCAAAAAGAGGAAAGAGGCCCTCCTGGCGCAGTACGCCAACGTGACGGACGGAGAGGAATATCCTCAACGTTTAGCGACATTTACTATGGTACCTTTTAAGACGAGAAGCTTTCCATTACTGAATTGTGATGCCAGTTTTTTGCCTTAACTGTGAACACTGAAGGGGAAGACGAGGAGTCTCCAAAAGCCATCGCCGGACAAGAGAAGTGTATCCTTTCTAAGGTGATGTTGTCCTAAACTACTGCACCGTCATTAATGTGATTGCTCTTGTAGTTGTGGTTCAAGACAGCCGGCACCTTGCACAAAAAAAAAAATCCTAAAAACGACTTAAAATACGACTGGAAATAATCCCGAACAATCGCGGTAATAAGTGATTCTTGGAGGAAAAATCCCTCCTTATTGGCAAAATAAGAACGCATTTGAAAGTGGCCTTCATTCTGCTACAAGGAGATAAACACGATGAAAGCACCATGTGTTTTTATCTATGCACTCACACACAAACAGTAGAGGCCAAACGTTGTGACACACCTTCTCAATTCAATGCGTTTTCTCTATTTTCAAGATTATTTATCTTGTAGATATTCACGGAAGGCATCAAAACTATGAATGAACACGTGGGGTTATGCACTTGACAAAAAAAGGTGAAATAACTGAAAACGTTTTATATTCTAGCTTCAAAGTAGCCACCCTTTGCACCGATTACTGCTTTGCACACTCTTGGCATTCTCTCGATGAGCTTTGAACACACCTGTGGAGTGAAAACCATTTCAGGTGACTACCTCTTGAAGCTCATCAAGAGAATGCCAAGTATGTGCGAAAAAGTAATCAGAGCAAAAGATGGCTATTTTGAAAAAACTACAATATAAAACATGTTTTCAATTATTTCACCTTTTTGTGTTAAGTACATAACTCCACATGTGTTCAGTCATAGGTGTGATGTGATGTGAAGTGAATTATATTTATACAGCGCTTTTCTCTAGTGACTCAAAGCGCTTTACATAGTGAAACCCAATATCTAAGTTACATTTTTAAACCAGTGTGGGTGGCACTGGGAGCAGGTGGGTAAAGTGTCTTGCCCAAGGACACAACGGCAGTGACGAGGATGGCGGAAGCGGGGATCGAACCTGCAACCCTGAAGTTGCTGACACGGCCACTCTACCAACCGAGCTATACCGCCCTACCAGGTGTGATGCCTTCAGTGACAATCTACAATGTAAATGGGACGGCGTGGTGCGGTGATATAGTGGCCGTGCGCAACCCAAGGGTCACTGGTTCAATTCCCACCTAGTATCAACCTCGTCACCCTTGCTCCTGATGGGTGCTGGTTAGCGCCTTGCATGGCAGCTCCCTCCATCAGTGTGTGAATGTGTGTGTGAATGGGTAAATGTGGAAGTAGTGTCAAAGCGCTTTGAGTACCTTGAAGGTAGAAAAGCGCTATACAAGTACAACCCATTTATTTAAATACTAATGAAAACAAAGAAAACACATTGAATGAGAAAGTGTGTCCAAACTTTGGCCAGTATTATATGTCATTTTTAACAATAATGTCAGGAATTACTAGTCTGTGCGAGAGCGATGGAGGAGAATGTGAAGGAGCTATAAGGACACAAGTTAAATTAAGTTTCACTTTCAGTTTTACGTCACGCTAAAAGCGGGTTGACCAAGGAGCACAAAAGGCGATGAAGTGTTGGTACCTCTGTTGTTTGTACCTACTCCTATTTTGCTAAACGTCAGTTCCAGTCACCCCTCTTCAATTTAGACAGCCTTAGATAAAAAGCATCTGGGAGGACTCTGCTCCCCGAAAAGGGAGAATTCTAATATGATGAGCAAAGCAAACTGGTCATAGTCATGTCTGTTACATTACGAATGAACAGGTGTGAGTCCGTCCTTACTAGGGGTGGGAATCTTTGGACCTCACGATTCAATTGCGATTCAGGAGCGACGATTTCATTAAAAATCGATTATTGATGCATCTTTGAATTGTATATATTGATGTAGTTTTACATTCCTTTTAACTAAATAAGCGTTTATCACTTGCCACTTTTAAAAACCGTGCATTTTTAATAAGAAACAGTTATATTAATTCCCATTATCACTGTTCAAAATCGGGACATAATTACTTTATTTACAACAAATAATCGTCCATGTCCGAATTGCGATCCTTCTAAAAATCGGTTATTTCTCCCACCTTGAGTCCCTACAGTTTGAAATTACAAACATTAACCCAACCCTCTTTAGTAGGGTTGGGTTAATGTTTACATATTCTCCAATGCTGGTGCCACTGCCAGATTGGAACTTTTTGAAATGCTGACTAATACTTTGGCTTAAGCATGGTTTTAAAACAAGAAAAAGATAGAAATCATGAACAAGAACAATGTCTTTTTTTTATGGCATAGTGTGACATGCAAATTGAACAGAATTGTGGGAATGTACAAAAAATACTGAAAACAAGTTTTACCGTACAATTGGAACAAAACTGATGATGCACAATTGTGGCAATGTAGTTCTGCTACTACGATGTTTGCTAAAAGACTATTTTAGCAGCGCATTGATAGCATTGAGCTAATGCTAGCTTACGCTGCTATCGTTGACACTATAGACATCTTATAAGTAAACGCAGCATTGGCTGCTGTGACACGAGAAATCTGGCCGCCATCTTGAAGTGGTGATGAGGAGCCGACGAGCAGCCTAAACTGACGGTTGACAGGTACAGGGTTTCCCGCAGCGCTTTGTTGTTAAGGCGGCTTAAAGGCCTACTTAAATGAGATTTTTTTTATTTAAACGGGGATAGCAGGTTCATTCTATGTGTCATACTTGATCATTTCGCAATATTGCCATATTTTTGCTGAAAGAATTTAGTAGAGAACATCGACAAAGTTTGCAACTTTTGGTTGCTAATAAAAAAGCCTTGCCTGTACCGGAAGTAGCAGACAATATGCGCGTGACGTCACGGGTTGTAAAGCTCATCACATTGTTTATAATCATAGCCACCAGCAGCAAGTGCAATTCGGACCGAGAAAGCGACGATTTCCCCATAAATTTGAGCGAGGATGAAAGATTCGTGGATGAGGAAAGTTAGAGTGAAGCACTAAAAAAAAAAAAAACAAGGCGATGACTCCAGGCGACTGCAGTGTGAGCGATGCAGATATTAGACACATTTACCAAGATAATTCAGGAAAATCCCTTATCTGCTTATTGTGTTAATAGTGTTTTAGTGAGATTATAAAGTCATACCTGAAAGTTGGAGGGCTGCGGTGAACGCCAGTGTCTCTGAGAGAAGCCAATGGAGGAGCCAAGATCACAGCTGCCTTTTTGACAGCTGCAGGTGGAGGCTGCATAATCCACTCAAGTCTCTGGTAAGAGCCGACTTAATATCACAATTTTCCCATCCAAAAACTTGCTGGTTGACTTAGAGAAACATGTTCGCTTGGCAACAAACATGTTAAAGCTTCACAACAAACAAAGAAACACCGGCTGTGTTTCGGTTGCTAAAGACAGCTGCAATCCACCGCTTTCCACCAACAGCATTCTTCTTTATAGTCTCCATTATTATTTGATCAAATTGCAAAAGATTCAGCAACACAGAAGTCCAAAATACTGTGTAATTATGCGATGAAAAGAGACTACTTTTAGCCGTAAGTGGTGCTGGGCTAATATGTCCGCTACAACCCGAGACGTCACAAACACGCGTCATCATTCCGCGACGTTTTCAACAAGAAACTCAGCGGGAAATTTTTAATTGTAATTTAGTAAACTAAACCGGCCGTATTGGCATGTGTTGCAATGTTAATATTTCATCATTGATATATAAACTATCAGACTGCGTGGTCGGTAGTAGTGGGTTTCTGTAGGCCTTTAACAACAAAGAGCCACCGGCTAAACCAGGGGTAGGGAACCTATGGCTCTAGAGCCATGTGGCTCTTTTGATGACTGCATCTGGCTCTCAGATAAATCTTAGCTGGCATTGCTTAACACGACAAGTCAGTGTTTTTCAACCTTTTTTGAGCCAAAACACATTTTCTTCATTGAAAAAATTCCGAGGCGCACCACCAGCAGAAAACATTTAAAAAATTAAACTCAGTAGCCGATATTGACCCAAAAAAATTGTTCTCGCAATAGCTCTTGTCTCCATGTAGGTATCCTGTCAAGCCGTAACTTATTTTTAGTTTTTTCGGTGTTTTCCTGTGTGACTTGCGCTCCTATTTTGGTGGCTTTTCTTTTGTTGGTATTTTCCTGTAGCAGTTTCATGTCCTCCTTGAATGCTATTCATCGCACGTGCTTTGTTTTTACAATCAAGACTATTTAAGTTGTGCGGACGCACTCCTTCTTTGTGTGGACATTGTTGATTGTCATGCCATGTACGGGATGTACTTTGTGGACGCCGTCTGCTCCGCACACTCAAAGTCTTTGCTGTCGTCCAGCATTCTGTTTTTGTTTACTTTGCAGCCAGTTCAGTTTTAGTTTTGTTTTGCTTAGCTTAAATGCTTTTTCTTAGCGGCACTCGCCTTTTGTTTATTTTTGATTTAAGTGTTGGATACGTTTTTACCTACATGCTGCCTCCCGCATATTGTGATCACGACATACCATGTTCCCGACATCTACAAAAGCGATTAGCTACCTGCTGCCACCTACTGATATTGAAGAGTATTACACGCTTACTCTGCCAAGCTCTAGACAGCACAGACACTCAATAACAGCACATTTCGTAATTATAGTTACAGGTTTGCAAAAAATATTATCAACCCAATTAGGTGAACTTACATAATCTCTCCCACGACACGCCAGACTGTATCTCACGGCACTAGTGTGCCGCGGCACAGTGGTTGGAAAAACACAGCAATAAGTAATGAATAATTCCGCAGGTTATCACAGTGTTAAAAATAACAAAATATAAAACATTCTCATACATTTTAGTCCAGCCATCCGTTTTATACCGTTCCTGTTCAAGAAGTCGCATTAATGGTAAGAACTATTTTATTCATTAGCTTCAGAATAACAATGTTATTAAAAAGAAGAAGATACTTACTATGTTCTTAAAATGTTGGTCTTACTTAAAAATGCACCCATTTATTTTTATTCAGTGTTAAAAATTATTATATGGCTCTCTCGGAAATACATTTTATAATATTTTGCTTTCATGGCTCTCTCAGCCAAAAAGGTTCCCGACCCCTGGGCTAAACCAAAGTCTTAAAAAATATATATATATATATATATATATATATATATATATATATTTATTTATTTATTTATTTTTTTGTCCCGTCTAGCTTCTCAGGCAAATCAAATAGTTGATGTAGATGCCCATATCGGACTAAGTGCATCATATTAAAATATGTTTTTTAGTTTTTATTCTAATTAGGGTCCAATAAGCCCAAATGGAAAAGAGAAATTTAAAAAAAGCATGTAAACAAAGGCCTTAAGAGGTTAATTTAGTGCCAATATATTAATAACGAGGCACCAATAGTTCTTCAGTCTGGTTAACGTTTACGTCGGCACCAGCACAGGTGCAGTATCGAGTTTCCATACCCCTTTCTAGTCTATAGTTGGAAATGAAAGGTGAAAATAACGCAGCGTCTCAACTGAGAAAATGTGGTGGACGATTCCACACTATCTCTCTTTCCTGTCCACCGTTCCTGTCCCTTGACCCAGACCTGTCAGCCATGTTCAAGAACACCAACGCGGTGGAGGTCCTGAACAGACAAAAGCAGAAGCGGGATCAGGCCCGCGAAGACGCTCAGAAGAAGAAGGAAATGGACAAGATGCAGAGGGAAAAGGACAAGCTGGCCAAACAGGACAGGAAGGAGAAAGAGAAGAAGCGCACACAGAAGGGTGAACGCAAAAGATAAAGCGAGAGAAAGGACTTTTGCGCGTGCGTGGGAAAAGGGTCGGCAAGACGAGAAGCACTTGAGATGATGTGCTTGTGTGTGTTCCTGAACGGGATATCTATAACAATTCTGTTTCTGAGATAATTAGACACAATTGCCTTTTGTATGGTTAAGACCTTTTTTGACTAAGATTACAAGAAAACAAATGAAAAATGGTGTTCCACGTCTTTTTCAAGTAATAAAATATTTGGAGCAATTTCAATTTGTTTTTAATGTAGAAAGTGTACAAACATGTAGAATGAAAAAACAAACATTGTAACCGCATGAAACAAGTAACTGGAGCAACAACAATTAGCATCTGAACAACTGAGCTGCCAAATTTTAACGTCAAAATGACAAACAAATTAATAATTTTTAAGATTTGATTCACAAGGGTGTCGGAAATATTCGCGGCCGAGATAAAACTGCAGGATTTGGTTGGTGGTCACTTCATATATTCTTGTTCCAGTTCACTGATAGCATTGGTAATAATACTTGTTCCCAATGGGAAAACAACTGTGTATGGATTAAAAAACAAATCATTCGGATATTTGATCCAACTTTTTTTTTTTCCAATAAGTGGTGTATTTAATTATGATTCAAATAGTGATAAGAAATAGTTAGCGTTGACTCTAATTTTTCAATAAATATTAAAGAAGCACATAAATACTGTCTTTAAATAAAGTTGCGATGGATTAAGACAAATTTAGTGGGGGAACTTCACAATGGATTACAGTCCGTCCACTTGGAGCTGAAAGTGTCAAAGCAGCAATTCTGTTCTGATCACAAATGTTTTAGGGTGAGTGCATGAAGCTGCTGTCTTGTGTGAGAATGAATTATTTTGCAATGGCTTTTCAAAGAACTATCCACGCACGTAACTCTTATTTGATGTCCACTAGATCCTAAAAGAGTAGCCCTCGTTGGGAGACGAGGGGCAACTGTGTGAGTGGGTCTCTTCCCTGTTCAGGTCTTGGTGGTCTGGCCTCCTGACGGGTTCTGGCAGACTCATCTGAAGAGCGCACCACAGGGCCGTACGGAGCTTCCTGGTGGCCGCCGCCAGCTCCTTCAGGGCAAAGACCAGCAGCACGGTGTCTAGGAAATAAGTAAGGTAAACTGTTTTTTTTTTTGTGGCTTTTTATTAAAAGTGTTGGAACAAAGTACAATAGAGATGTCCGATAATAGCTTTTTTGCTGATATTCCGATATCGTCCAACTCTTAATTACCGATTCTGATATCAACAGATACCGATATATACAGTGGTGGAATTAACACATTATTATGCCTAACTTTGTTGTGATGCGCCGCTGGATGCATTAAACCAGTGGTCCCCAACCACCGGGCTGCGGGCCGGTACCGGGCCGTGGCCCGATTGGTACCGGCCCGCAGATTTTTTTTTTTTTTTTTAAATCAACATAAAAAACACAATATACACTTACAAATAGCGCACCAACCACAAAAAACTCCCTTTTTCATGACAAAAACGTCCCTTTTTCATGACAAAAAAGGACACCCGGCCGCGGGACAAATTATTAAGCGTTGACCGGTCCTCGGATACAAAAAGGTTGGGGACCACTGTTATAAACAATGTAACAAGGTTTTCCAAAATATATTAACTGAAGTTATGGAAAAAAATACCAAAATGGCACTGCCATATTTATTATTGAAGTAACAAAGTGCATTATTTTTTTTTTAACATGCCTCTAAATAGCAGCTTGGAATTTGGGACATGCTCTCCCTGGGAGAGCATGAGGAGGTTGAGGTGTGTGTGGGTGTTAGCAGGGGGGTGTATATTGTAGCTTCCAGGAAGAGTTAGTGCTGCGAGGGGTTCTGGGTATTTATTCTGTTGTGTTACGGTGCGGATGTTCACCCGAAATGTGTTTGTCATTCTTGTTTGGTGTGGGTTCACAGTGTGGCGCATATTTGTAACAGTGTTAAAGCCTATCTTGCCGATTGTATTGTACCATATGTCCCGGCAAGAAATCTCGGCTTAGTGATTCCCAGAGCCCAAAAAAAGTCTGTGGGCTATAGAGCGTTTTCTATTCAGGCTCCAGTACTCTGGAATGCCCTCCCGGTAACAGTTCGAGATGCTACCTCAGTAGAAGCATTTAAGTCTCACCTTAAAACTCATTTGTATACTGTAGCCTTTAAATAGACCCCCTTTTTAGACGAGTTGATCATTATCCATGCGTTTGTTACGTCTCGCCTCGATTACTGTAACGTATTATTTTCGGGTCTCCCCATGTCTAGCATTAAAAGATTACAGTTGGTACAAAATGCGGCTGCTAGACTTTTGACAAGAATAAGATAGTTTGATCACATTACGCCTGTACTGGCTCACCTGCACTGGCTTCCTGTGCACTTAAGATGTGACTTTAAGGTTTTACTACCTACGTATAAAATACTACACGGTCTAGCTCCATCCTATCTTGCCGATTGAATTGTACCATATGTCCCGGCAAGAAATCTGCGTTCAAAGGACTCCGGCTTATTAGTGATTCCCAAAGCCCAAAAAAAGTCTGCGGGCTATAGAGCTTTTTCATTTCGCGCTACAGTACTCTGGAATGCCCTCCCGGTAACAGTTCGAGATGCCACCACAGTAGAAGCATTTAAGTCTCACCTTAAAACTCATTTGTATACTCTAGCCTTTAAATAGACCCCCTTTTTAGACGAGTTGATCTGCCATTTCTTTTTTTTTTCTCCTCTGTCCCCCTCTCCCTTGTGGAGGGGGTCCGTTCCGGTGGTCATGGATGAAGTACTAGCTGTCCAGAGTCGGGACCCATAATGGACCGCTCGCCTGTGTGTCGGTTGGGGACATCTGTATGCTGCTGTTCTGCCTCCGCTCGGGATGGTTTCCTGCTGGCTCTACTATGAGCGGGTCTCTCGCTACTATATTGGATCCACTTTGGACTGGACTCTCACGGTTGTTAGATCCACTATGGATTGGACTTTCACAATATCATGTTGGACCCGCTCGACATCCATTGCTTTCGGTCCCCTAGGGGGCATATGCGATCCTCTCCAAGGTTTCTCATATTCATCATTGTCACTGTCACCTACGTCCTACTGGGGTGAGTTTTTCCTTGCCTTTATGTGGGCTCTACCGAGGATGAGACACTTGTGATTTAGGGCTATATAAATAAACAATGATTGATTGATTGATTAAAGTTGTTTATACGGCCACCCTCAGTGTGACCTGCATGGCTGTTGACCAAGTATGCCTTGCATTCACTTGTGTGTGTGAAAAGCCGTAGATATTATGTGACTGGGCCGGCACGGCACGCAAAGGCAGTGCCTTTAAGGTTCATAGGCGCTCTGTACTTCTCTCTTCGCCCGTGTACACAGCGACGTTTTAAAAAGTCATAGATTTTACTTTTTGAAACCGATACCGAGTATTGTGTCTAGAATGTTGACAACGAAGATTAATGTATACATTTTTGGGATAGGGCTGTAACAACAAAACGTTGAAAAAGTGGAGCAATGTGTTTCAGAATAATTGTATTTAGTTATCACAAAACTGTGTGTCAATAAGTTCCCGACGAGAGGACAAAAGCTGTCTTTGATCTTACCGAGAAGGCTTGCAAAACTCTACTGTGTAGGATGCGAAGCAACATGAAGGTGTTCTGTTTCTTTGATGTATTGTAATCCACAGAAAGATATTGTCTTGACCCGAGATCTATAAAGCGGAGAGGAAGCAGGGCCTGACTCCCCTCCAGGCACTTTTTCTTTGAACTGTTTGTAATCAAAGACGGTGGCTGTTTACGACCCCCCTCCCTTTGAAACCGCTATTGCCATGTAATCAGGGAAAGTCCAAATAAAAGTACAATCTTTCGTCAGAGGGTGGAACACTTTACAAGGGTACAGGTGTACGCATTTCTCCTCATTTAGGCCAAATGTTATCCTGTCTCTGTTTAATTCCTTGCTTCTTGTCTTGTTCAATAGATGTCATCAGTGTTTGAACCTGACAATGTGAATAATTTCTGGATGCACTGAGTTTTCCTGCCAAAATCATGTAGATTTTAGAATGTATGAAATGTTTTAGGAGCAATAGATAGATAGTAGTTTATTGATTCCTTCAGGAGAGTTCCTTCGGGAAAATTAAAAAGAAGTGTGTGAAAAGCTGTGGAGGGTTTTATAAAGACTTTAAATGCATATAATATTCATATAAAATAGATATCCTACTTTGCGGAGAATGAGGTAACACTGTACAGAGGTTTACTTCTTTTTACACTTGTAAGACACCTCAGAATGTGACAAAGAATGTATGAAATGTTTTAGGAGCAATGGAAGTGTGTGAAAAGCTGTAGAGGGTTTATAAAGACTAAATGCATATAATATACATATAAAATAGATATCCTACTTTGCGGATAATGAGGTAACACTGGACAGAGGTTTACTTCTTTTTACACTTGTAAGACACCTCAGAATGTCAAAAAGAATCAATGAAATGTTTTTAGAAGCAATGGAAGTGTGAAAAGCTGTAGAGGGTTTATAAAGACTTTAAATGCATATAAAATTCATATGAAATTAGATATCCTACTTTGCGGAGAATGAGGTAACACTGGACAGAGGTTTACTTCTTTTTACACTTGTAAGACACCTCAGAATGTCAAAAAGAATCAATGAAATGTTTTTAGAAGCAATGGAAGTGTGTGAAAAGCTGTAGAGGGTTTTTAAAAACTTTAAATGCATATAATATTCATATGAAATAGATATATCCTACTTTGCGGATAATGAGGTAACACTGTACAGAAGTTTACTTCTTTTTACACTTGTAAGACACCTCAGAATGTCAAAAAGAATGTATGAAATGTTTTAGGAGCAATGGAAGTGTGAAAAGCTGTAGATGGTTTATAAAGATTTTAAATGCATATAAAATTCATATGAAATAGATATCCTACTTTGCGGAGAATGAGGTAACACTGGACAGATGTTTACTTCTTTTTACACTTGTAAGACACCTCAGAATGTGACAAAGAATGTATGAAATGTTTTAGGAGCAATGGAAGTGAGTGAAAAGCTGTGAAGGGTTTATAAAGACTTTAAATGCATATAATATTTATATGAAATAGATATCCTACTTTGCGGAGAATGAGGTAACACTGGACAGATGTTTACTTCTTTTTACACTTGTAGGACACCAGAATGTCAAAAAGTGCGACACGTGAAGCGTGTAACTGGCTTTTTTTTTTACCTTTGTCCTCTGTAGGATGAGGTATGTGCCGCTGACGCTGGGCCACGTTCATAAGCTCCAAGACACAGGAAATGGCCATGTGGTGATTGTTCAGCGCCGTGCAGACGTTGGCGTGGAGCGGTGCGTTGCACAGGCACTCCATTTTATACAGAAGGCACTCCACCTGCGACGTCACACAGAAATGAGATATTTTCCCCTTTTGGAATCGAGTTGACTCACCCTGGATTGCTCCCTCTTTTGGTTAAAGAGGAGGTCCTCCACTTTCAAGGGGTGCTCCAGAGGTCCCCACAGGTTGGTGGCAGATAGCGTCCATTCGCCCGGGAATGCTTTGGCGAGAATGACCTCGGTCTGAAATGGACAACCAATCAGAATGTGACACGTAATGCTTAGTCTATTGCTTGGATGTTACTCACGTCATGTCCCGCACATTAAATATGCGTGGTGCTGTTTTCTCAACGGGTGCTCAGCGCCATTTAGCCTTTCTCGAAAAAAAAAATGCCCTATGATTGCGTTTTGGCTGTACAAACTTTTCAGATCGAGAAAAGAATAAATGGTTCTTCAGAGTTTCTTGAGAGTAGGCTTGGGCGATATGGACCAAAACTGATGTACCAGTATTTTTAGGCTAAATGGCAATATATATGGTATATAACGGTATATAATTTTAAACAAAATGTACAAAGTGTTTAATCTAATCCAGGGCTGGATCAGGCTTGTGAACAGGTTTTATCCGGCCTGCGGGATGAGTTTCATTAGCATAAAAATTAACCTGAAAAATTTGAAGAAAAGAAACAGCTGTTCTAAATGTGTCCACTAGATGCCACAATAGCAATTATTTGTATCTTTGTAGATCAGGGGTCGGGAACCTTTTTGGCTGAGAGAGCCAAGAAGCCAAATATTTTCAAATGTATTTCCGTAAGAGCCATATAACATTTTTTTTAACACTGAACACAAACGCTTGCATTTTTAAGAAAGACCAACATTTCTAGAGAGGTCTCTTATTCTTTGTAATAATATTGTTATTCTGAAGCTAACTGTGGAGGGGCGTGGCCTGTGAGCCTGCAGCGAAGCGCGGTGTTGCCAGGACAGGCCTCGAATTCAGCGACAGATGCGTAGACGGCCCACCTGGGCCTTTTTATCTGATCACCTGTCGCTATGTTATAAGCAGCAGCCAGGAGGAGAGACGGGCTTGGGGCTAGAAACCAGAGCGCGAGCAATATTGTAACCTTGAAACTGGTTCTCATGTCAGTGCTTGGTGGTCTGAAGAACCCTCTGAAAGGCAAGCGCCACACTAACCAATGATAAATAAATGACTTCTTACCAACTTATTGAACATAAAAATGCATGACAATATTTTATATTTTGAACGTTATTTTTAACACTGTGATTACAAGTGGAATTATTCATTATTTATCGTGTTAAGCAATGTCAGCTCAGATTTATCCGAGAGCCAGATGCAGTCATCAAAAGAGCCACATCTGGCTCGCGAGCCATAGGTTCCCTACCCCTGTTGTAGATGATGCTACATATGTACAAATTAATCCACATATTAGTACATCAGTCAAGAAAAATGATCAAACTAAATAAATAACATACTGTAACTTGATTTTTATTTTATTTTGATTGATTAAAAAAATTAACACCAATGAGTTGACTGATGAACTTTATCACAATTTATTCAGAAAATATAAATAACGTCAAATATAGATAGAATACTATTGACCGCAACGTGTAAGTGTAAAAAAAAACCAACAACATTAAGATTTGTACAATTTCAGAATGTGCTTGTTTTATTTTTAAACAAAGAGAACAATCCAAAGTTGTCTTTATTTTTAAGTTATCATGCCGCGATTTTACCAGTCCAGTAGTTTCTCCATCTGGTCCCCGATCTAAAATGAGTTTTACACCCCTGCTTTAAACTCAAAACCACATTACTGTAACTAGCATTGTTCTGAAAATTACTTCTTTTTTTTTTTAAAGTAATAAATTATAGTTACACCCTGCGATGAGGCGGCGACTTGTCCAGGGTTTACACCGGCGACTTGTCCAGGGTTTACACCGCCTTCCGCCCGACTGTAGCTAAGATAGGCACCAGCAACCCCAAAGGGAATAAGCGGTAGATAATGGATAGATGGATGGAATTTGTTACTTGTTACTAGAAATAAAGTTGATTACTAATGGAATTACTCTTTCATAAATGTAATTAACTACTAAGAAAAGTAAATAATGCATTACTTAAAAAAAAAAACGTTAAATGTCAGAATGATTGTATCTAAGTTATCACATAACTTTGTGTTTCAATGAGTTTCCGGCGAGAGGACAAAAGCTGTCTTTGATCCTACCAAGAAGAAGGCTTGTGAAATTCCACTGCGTAGTATGGGAAGCAACATGAAGGTGTTCTGTTTCTTAGATGTATTGTAATCCACAGAAAGACTTCGTCTTGACCCGAGAACTACAAAGCGGAGAGGAAGCAGGACCAGATTCATCTCCAGGCGAACTTTTGTTTGAACTATTTTACAACCTCTTCTTTGAACTGATTTACGACCTTTTCTTTGAACTGTTGTAATCAAAGGCGATGGCTGTTTACGAGCCTGTCCCTTTAGAAACAGCTGTTGCCAAGTAATCAGGGAAAGTCCAAATAAAAGAGGAGGCGTACAATCTTTTGTCAGAGCATGGTGGAACTGTACAAAGAGTACAGTCCAGACGTTTCTCCTCATTGAGCCAAATTTAATTATGTCTGTTTAATTCCTTGCTTCTTGTCTTGTTTAATAAATGTCATCACTGACATTAAATATGTTGAAAGAAGTTTATTAGAGTAGTGTATGCGTGTGCTTTTAATAGGCGGTGTCTGTTCCCAAGTGATGTCAGTGAGGGTTTATTCTAAACTGTTTTTGTTAGCTCTAGCGATTAGCAGAGGAGCCGTTCCGCATTCAGCGGAAAGCCAAGGTTAGACTTTGAACTCGAAAATGAAAGCGCACATTGTAATAACAAACACACAGGAGGGTACGGTTGTATTTTTGCCTCATTCCTGCGGGAATCCTGCATGTGACTAAAGCAATAAGGAGTGGGACTATCCAGGTCTAGCTGCAGTGTGCTCAAACAACCACCAGGTAGCATATGTGAGCAGATAACACTATCATCTCTATTTTTCAGACTTATCAGGTCGGGTAGTGCCTTCTTCACTCACGCTTAAAGTGAAAGATGAGGCAAGAATACAGTGTTACCTGGTGTACTTGCAAATCTGCAACACGTACAAGCGCGTTTAAGGGTTAAAATGAGTGCGGAGTACCAGTAATGCGTACATGTGTGCAAGTCTGAATATCCCACTTAATTACATCTTGTGTAGAGTAAAATTGTGTACTGTAGTGTTTTCCGTACTAAAATTATTTAAGATACTTTTCTGTACTTAGATACTTTTCTAAATAAAAGTCACCACAAAAATGTGCATTATTGGCTTTATTTTAACAAAAAACATAGGGTACATAAAACATAAGTTTCTTATTACAAGTGTGTCCTTAAATAAAATAGTGAACATACTAGACAACTTGTATTTTATTAGTAAGTAAACAAAGGCTCCTAATTTAGCTGCTGACTTATGCAATAGCATATTGTGTCATTTATCATTCTATTCTTTTGTCAAAATTGTTAAAGACAAGCGGTAGAAAATTAATTACTTAATCTACTTGTTCATTTACTGTTAATATCTGCTTACTTTCTCTTTTAACATGTTCTATCTACGCTTCTGTTAAAAAGCAATAATCACTCATTCTTCTGTTGTTTGGTTACTTGACATTAGTTTTGGATGATAGCACAAATTTGGGTATCAATCCGATTCCAAGTCGTTACGGGATCATACATTGGTCATATTCAAAGTCCTTGTGTGTCCAGTTATACGGATTTCCTGATTTCATAAACATAATATGAATTTTTTTTAAACGAAAGATGTTAAGCCAAAAAATATTGCCGAAATAATAGTGGTATCGACTAGATATGCTTGTGTACTTGGTATCATTACAGTGGATTGTAGGTGTAGATCCACCCATGGTGTTTGTTTACATTATAACATCGGTAAGTTTGTTTACATTACAACATCGGTAAGCTACGGTGTGTAGCAAACCATGTTTACCTATTCCTTGTCCTGCAGGGATAATACTTGTAAAAAAAAACTTGCTTTATTTGTTGCCCACCTCTTCCGGTGGCCGTTTCAGTGTTATAGCTTCACCTTTATCCCTAATTGCCAACCCTCCCGGATTTTCCGGGAGACTCCCGAAATTCAGCGCCTCTCCCGAAAACGCCCCCTCCAGCTCCATGCGGACTTAAGTGACGTCTTTAAAGAGCGTGTTTGCCCAATGACGTTATGACTGTAGAATGATCGAGGGCGAGTTCTTGGTTTCTTATGTGGGTTTATTGTTAGGCAGTTTCATTAACGTCCTCCCAGCGCAGTAAAACAACACACAACAGCAGCAGTCCGAATTCCTCTACCGTAAAGCAGTTCGTCTGCCAAACAGCAATGTGTTGTGACACTCTTAAACAGGACAATACTGCCATCTAGTGTACATGCATATGGTTAGAAAAAGGATGGAATATTCAACCCTCAACTCAATAATGAGTAGATGAGTGTTGTATGTGAAAATGTGTAAATAAATGAACACTAAAATTGATTTATTTTATATATATATATATATATATATATATATATATATATAATAAAATAAATATATATAGCTAAAATTCACTGAAAGTCAAGTATTTACTATATATATATATATATATATATATGTATATATATATATATATATATATATATGAAATACTTGACTTGGTGAATCTATGAATCTAGCAGTAAATATACTCTCTCTTAACCCCTCTTAACCACACCCCCAACCACGCCCCCGCCCCACCTCCCGAAATCGGAGGTCTCAAGGTTGGCAAGTATGCCTTTATCGTTAGTTTTTAAGTCAAAAAGGCGTTCGTTCTCCTTTTTCTGTCTACACACTGTGTCTGTTTGTAAGTACTCCCTGATTGTGAACTGTCGAACATGCTCGTCTGCTCGTAAACCAGCAATGACATGACGTGACAACGACCGGGGGTTTGGGGGACCGGTACGTTTTAGAGGCGGTATAGTACCGAATATGATTAATTAGTATCGCGGTACTATACTAGATTAGATTAGATTAGATAGTACTTTATTTATTCCGTCAGGAGAGTTCCTTCAGGAAAATTACAATTTTCAGCACAATCCCATTCAAGATCAAACAAACATTACAGGGAGACAGAACAGGATCGCTAATACTGGTATACCGTATTACTGAGATTCCTCCAGGAAACCCAGGTTAGTTTGATTAATTGATTGAAACTTTTATTAGTAGATTGCACAGTACAGTACATATTCCGTACAATTGACCACTAAATGGTAACACCTGAATAAGTTTTTCAACTTGTTTAAGTCGGGGTCCTCGTTAATCGATATGTAGTACCGAATATGATTCATTAGTATCGAGGTACTATACTAAAACCGGTATACCGTAATACTGAGATTCCTCCAGGAAACCCAGGTTTGATTAATTGATTGATTGAGATTCTTATTAGTAGATTGCACAGTACAGTACATATCCCGTACAATTGACCACTAAATGGTAACACCCGAATAAGTTTGTCAACTTGTTTAAGTCAGGGTCCACGTTAATCAATGTGTAGTACCGAATATGATTCATTAGTATCGAGGTACTATACTAATACCGGTATACCGTATTACTGAGATTCCTCCAGGAAACCCAGGTTAGTTTGATTAATTGATTGATCGAGATTCTTATTAGTAGATTGCACAATACAGTACATATTCCGTACAATTGACCACTAAATGGTAACAACTGAATCAGTTTTTCAACATGTTTAAGTCGGGGTCCACGTTAATCAATGTGTAGTACCGAATATGATTCATTAGTATGTATCGAGGTACTATACTAATACCGGTATACCGTAATACTGAGATTCCTCCAGGAAACCCAGGTTAGTTCGATTAATTGATTGAGATTCTTATTAGTAGATTGCACAGTACAGTACATATCCCGTACAATTGACCACTAAATGGTAACAACTGAATCAGTTTTTCAACTTGTTTAAGTCGGGGTCCACGTTAATCAATGTGTAGTACCGAATATGATTCATTAGTATCGAAGTACTATACTAATACCGGTATACCGTAATACTGAGATTCCTCCAGGAAACCCAGGTTAGTTTGATTAATTGATTGATCGAGATTCTTATTAGTAGATTGCACAGTACAGTACATATTCCGTACAATTGACCACTAAATGGTAACAACTGAATCAGTTTTTCAACATGTTTAAGTCGGGGTCCACGTTAATCAATGTGTAGTACCGAATATGATTCATTAGTATCGAGGTACTATACTAATACCGGTATATCGTAATACTGAGATTCCTCCAGGAAACCCAGGTTAGTTCGATTAATTGATTGAGATTCTTATTAGTAGATTGCACAGTACAGTACATATCCCGTACAATTGACCACTAAATGGTAACAACTGAATCAGTTTTTCAACTTGTTTAAGTCGGGGTCCACGTTAATCAATGTGTAGTACCGAATATGATTCATTAGTATCGAGGTACTATACTAATACCGGTATACCGTAATACTGAGATTCCTCCAGGAAACCCAGGTTAGTTCGATTAATTGATTGAGATTCTTATTAGTAGATTGCACAGTACAGTACATATCCCGTACAATTGACCACTAAATGGTAACAACTGAATCAGTTTTTCAACTTGTTTAAGTCGGGGTCCACGTTAATCAATGTGTAGTACCGAATATGATTCATTAGTATCGAGGTACTATACTAATACCGGTATACCGTAATACTGAGATTCCTCCAGGAAACCCAGGTTAGTTCGATTAATTGATTGAGATTCTTATTAGTAGATTGCACAGTACAGTACATATCCCGTACAATTGACCACTAAATGGTAACAACTGAATCAGTTTTTCAACTTGTTTAAGTCGGGGTCCACGTTAATCAATGTGTAGTACCGAATATGATTCATTAGTATCGAGGTACTATACTAATACCGGTATACCGTAATACTGAGATTCCTCCAGGAAACCCAGGTTAGTTTGATTAATTGATTGATCGAGATTCTTATTAGTAGATTGCACAGTACAGTACATATTCCGTACAATTGACCACTAAATGGTAACAACTGAATCAGTTTTTCAACATGTTTAAGTCGGGGTCCACGTTAATCAATGTGTAGTACCGAATATGATTCATTAGTATCGAGGTACTATACTAATACCGGTATACCGTAATACTGAGATTCCTCCAGGAAACCCAGGTTAGTTCGATTAATTGATTGAGATTCTTATTAGTAGATTGCACAGTACAGTACATATCCCGTACAATTGACCACTAAATGGTAACAACTGAATCAGTTTTTCAACTTGTTTAAGTCGGGGTCCACGTTAATCAATGTGTAGTACCGAATATGATTCATTAGTATCGAGGTACTATACTAATACCGGTATACCGTAATACTGAGATTCCTCCAGGAAACCCAGGTTAGTTCGATTAATTGATTGAGATTCTTATTAGTAGATTGCACAGTACAGTACATATCCCGTACAATTGACCACTAAATGGTAACAACTGAATCAGTTTTTCAACTTGTTTAAGTCGGGGTCCACGTTAATCAATGTGTAGTACCGAATATGATTCATTAGTATCGAGGTACTATACTAATACCGGTATACCGTAATACTGAGATTCCTCCAGGAAACCCAGGTTAGTTTGATTAATTGATTGATCGAGATTCTTATTAGTAGATTGCACAGTACAGTACATATTCCGTACAATTGACCACTAAATGGTAACAACTGAATCAGTTTTTCAACATGTTTAAGTCGGGGTCCACGTTAATCAATGTGTAGTACCGAATATGATTCATTAGTATCGAGGTACTATACTAATACCGGTATACCGTAATACTGAGATTCCTCCAGGAAACCCAGGTTAGTTCGATTAATTGATTGAGATTCTTATTAGTAGATTGCACAGTACAGTACATATCCCGTACAATTGACCACTAAATGGTAACAACTGAATCAGTTTTTCAACTTGTTTAAGTCGGGGTCCACGTTAATCAATGTGTAGTACCGAATATGATTCATTAGTATCGAGGTACTATACAAATACCGGTATACCGTATTACTGAGATTCCTCCAGGAAACCCAGGTTAATTTGATTAATTGATTGATCGATATTCTTATTAGTAGATTGCACAGTACAGTACATATTCCGTACAATTGACCACTAAATGGTAACACCTGAATAAGTTTGTCAACTTGTTTAAGTCGGGGTCCACGTTAATCAATGTGTAGTACCGAATCTGATTCAGTAGCATCGAGGTACTATACTAATACCGGTATACCGTATTACTGAGATTCCTCCAGGAAACCCAGGTTAGTTTGATTAATTGATTGATCGAGATTCTTATTAGTAGATTGCACAGTACAGTACATATTCCGTACAATTGACCACTAAATGGTAACAACTGAATACGTTTTTCAACGTGTTTAAGTCGGGGTCCACGTTAATCAATGTGAAGTACCGAATATGATTCATTAGTATCGAGGTACTATACTAATACCGCTGTACCGTATTACTGAGATTCCTCCAGGAAACCCAGGTTAGTTTGATTGATTGATCGAGATTCTTATTAGTAGATTGCACAGTACAGTACATATTCCGTACAATTGACCACTAAATGGTAACACCTGAATAAGTTTTTCAACGTGTTTAAGTCGGGGTCCACGTTAATCAATTCATGGTAATGTAATGTGGAACCCACAAGAACATAAACCCCATTTTAGCAGGCTTACCTTCTTCCACTCATTCTCCAAATTCTTCCACTCTTCATAACACTCATCCAGGTGGAGGTAAAGCTGCATCACGAGAAATCCTTCATTATTTTCCAATAAAGCTGCAAAACTGCCGTAACTGTCTCCGGTGTGCGCCTCGGAGTGACTGAGCGGAGTGTGCAATGTCGAGCCCAGAGGGCCGCGTCGATTCGGCGCAGTGTGCCTAGAGGTGTCTTTTGGCTGATACTTCATAGGCGACCAGGGCATCCTTCGAAGGTCACTGGCAGGATACTTGAGAGGCATGTGGTTTTGTCCAGTTGCTTTCTGCATGTTGGGCTGGAAGTCAACGTGTGGTCTCTTGTTGTTGTCCGTCACGCGAGCGTTGTTTAGAAGCTTTTGTCCAAACCAGCCAGATGTCCTCTTCTTGTCCTTAAGCGTCTGTGGCTTCGTCTTGTGCTGCACATGCCCCTGCTGGGTGCGGGGGCTATAAAAGCAGTGCGTGTTTTTATCTAGAACATTCTGGTGCCGGTTTGGGGGATTTAACGGCGCAAAGAGGGGTTTTGTTTGCGGAAAATATCCGGCGTTTTCATCGCCGAACCCTAACAATCCTTGAATGTCGATTGGTTTTCCCACCAAGTCATTTCTGCCCCTTGTCATGCTCCATAATTCTTCCTCCAGCTGTTTTTGGATGTGCGTTGGTTGCATGTTAAACATCGGCAAGGCCCCGCTGAGGATTTGGCATTGTTCAGCCATGCTTTCTTCGGGGTGTTCCGTCTTTATTTGCATGTTTGGAAAACCTTTGTAGTGTCCTCTGACGGGTTCTTCCGCCAAGAGAGATTGGAAACCGCTCACCAATTGATTGGAGGTTTCCTGGAGATACTGCTCCATATGAGAAAAGGCCATCGCATTCTGGCCTTCAGAGGAAAGATCAAATAAAGGCTTGCAATTCCCGTTTGGCTGCTGAAAGACGTCGCTGATTTGATGGAAGCGGTCAACCGCCCGATGATTTGCTTGATGCAAATCAGTCGATTGGTCGTACGCGCTCGGCGGCATCCGCGATCGGAAGTGGTTTCCTGTTTCGAGAACGGGAAGACCTGGCGGCAGCCTCCGAGGAGGGCTGAATAAGCTGTCTCTGTCTCCATCAACAACACTAACATGCCACTGCTGATTAGCAGAACTGCCGCCGGGCTGCTGAGGCAAGTGGCCGTTTGTGCCCGCCGACTCCACTTGTCCTTGAAGGAAAGCCTCGCTGGGAACAGGGCTAGGAAGAAATGTGGCATCGTCTTGTATATACTGCGATCGGAAATATGGTGGAAACTCCTCCGTCGAAGGCGTTGAACACCAGATAGTGCTTCCTATAGATGGGTTCCTGGAAGAAATACAAACTCTACACATTATGGTGTTACGGATGGATGATATAACCAAACATTTTTATCGGGATATACTGTATATTGCAGCCTCCTGCGAATGATTGATGGATTGAGACTTTTATTAGTAGATTGCACAGTACAGTACATATTCCGCACAATTAACCACGAAATGGTAACAACCGCATACGTTGTTCAAATTCTGTCGGGGTCCACGTTAATCAATTCATGGTACAAATTAGGGATGCACCGAAATGAAAATTTGTGGCCGAAGCCGAATAACAATTAAACGCTTGGCCGAAGGCCGAATACCGAGTACCGAATAATAAATGCAGTTTTTCATAATTTTTCTAATATTACATAAATAGCCTAGAATAAATATTTAGACATGTTTTACAAATAAAGTAATTTTTATTGAATATTGACATTTTTTTAATATTCCAGTAGCCTTTGCTTTTCAAAAAAAGCACAAAGTTTTTCATTTATATTAGGCCTTCAAACAAAACATGCATTCCAAAAAAAAATAAAGTGCATTAAAGTGGATAAACCCACAACAAATGAATTATTGTCCTTTTGGCAAAAGTCTGCTTAGCCACAGTAGATATGCTAATAATGTAAACAGAAGGCTCAAGTAAATCTCAATTAAGTGTGAGCTTGTAACCTCAAACACTTATACAGGTAGCCTACACAACAGGCTAATAATGTAAACAGAGGCCCCAGTAAATCTCAATAAGTGTGTGCTTGTAACCTCATACACTTATACAGGTACACAACATATCCCAACGTCACCGCGTCAAAAAATTGCGTCACACGCCACTATTCGGCCTTGTTTTTAACTCATTCCACCGAAGGCCGAATGTGGCTTTTTTTGCCATATTCGGCCGAATATATTCGTTTACCGATTAATCGGTGCATCCCTAGTACAAATATATACTATCAGCATAATTCAGTCATCACACAAGAGTATATACATTGCATTATTTACATTATTTACAATGCGGGGGATGAAATGTGAAGGGGGTTAGGTTTGGTTGATATCAGCACTTCAGTCATCAACAATTATATCATCTGAGAAATGGACATTTTAACAGTGTAGGTCTGACTTTGTAGGATATATACAGCGAGCAGTGAACACAGTGAGCTCAGAAAGCATAATAACAAGTATATACATTTGATTATTTACAATCCGGAGAGGTGGGATGTGGTGAGGGGAAGGGGTTAGTCTAGGGTTGTAGCTGCCTGGAGGTGTTCTTTTAGTGCGGTTTGAAGGAGGATAGAGATGCACTTTCTTTTACACCTGTTGGGAGTGCATTCCATATTGATGTGGCATAGAAGGAGAATGAGTTAAGACCTTAACGATATCCATCACAATTAGGGATGGGTACCTTTCACATGCTAACTCCCGGTACCTAGGAATGGATACTGGTACTCAACAGTACCAGTGTTTGATACCTTTTTGCGTGTTAGTAATATTTGTTTTTCATAGTAAAATCTCTTTTTCTTTTTGGAACGTTTAAAAATTATGGAAACTTCTACCCAGGTGATCTACCTCATATATAAATATATACTAAGGGCGTAACGGTACACAAAAATTTCGGTTTGGTACGTACCTCGGTTTAGAGGTCACTGTTCGGTTCATTTTCGTTACAGTAAGAAAACAACAAAATGGAAATTTTTGGGTTATTTATTTACCAAATTTGTAAACAATGGCATAACATACATATTCACACAGGGTCCATTACCAAGGTTAATGTGGTCAACATATATAAAATAAAAACTAAATAAGATAAGGCTCAGAATGGTTTCTTAACAAAACCTTTCTACATATAAAGTGATTTTTTTGATTGATTGATTGAGACTTTTATTAGTAGATTGCACAGTACAGTACATATTCCGTACAATTGACCACTAAATGGTAACACCCCAATAAGTTTTTCAACTTGTTTAAGTCGGGGTCCAAGTTCATCAACACCTCCCCCCAGCCTGGCTAACTTGGCAGTAAGAGAATATATGGGCTTATTGTTCTTCCACCATAGAGGTGGGTCAAAATCTAATTTTCAATGCAATACAACAACCCCCTACGACCTCGAACGGGACAAGCGGTAGTAAATGGATCGATGGTCTTAAATCTGCTGCTATAAAAACATTTTTTATTGCTTCAGCCCTACCTGACTCGCCGAGGAGAGGCTGCTTGAATGCGGTGGAGTTAGCATGTTTGACGTGTTGGCAGAAGCATACTCTACTGTTGCTGAACAATTTCGGCAAACCTCCGTCCTCCAATATTGTATCGCACCGCACAGCCAAAGAGTTCCCAAACGGGAGATGTTAACGAGGCAGGAGGGTCTTCCAGCTCTGGCTTTTGCAAGTTGTCATAGCTCGGTCACTGTTAGCCTGCCGTGTGTTATGCCTCGCTCTGCATTGTTTACACAACCTGCGGTGCGCTACCTAATAAGTCCGTGCGGCAAAATCGTTCGGTACACCTCCGAACCCAACCGAAACCCCCGTACCAAAACGGTTCAATACGAATACACGTACCGTTACACCCCTAGTATATACAGTTAGTATATCTTCATACTGTGCGTAGTGTAGAATGTTTAGCTATTCCTTGGCCTCCAGTGATAATGATACGTGTAAGAAACATAGTTGGAGCAAAGAATTGCTGACTTAGAGACTGTGGCAAAACGTTAGCCCCTATGTGGAAAAGTCAAGGCCTGCGGGCCAGATCCGACCCGTGAATAAATTATCTGTGGCCCCCGGGATGATATTTGATCAGTATTAGAACCGGCCCGCTGCTGTTTTGCACGCACCAATACTCCATCAGTAATGGCGCTATGAATTTTAAAAAAGGGGGTCCCTCATCGAGTCATAAAAATGAGGTCCCACAGTGAATCTTTGGGGTCCCACTTTTTTGTAACCGTTTTGAAAACAAATGATAAATGTATGCATTATCCTGTTATAGCCAACATTCTATATTTATTTTGAAAAAAAGTTGTCATAAACATTACTTAATTCCTTAAAAAAATAATACAAAAGAAAACACAATTTTATGCATATGTACATTTATTCAGTTAGAAACATTAATTCGCTTTCTTCTTTCCTTAATGGATCTAAACTTTACCGCTGCCGGTATGTTTTTCTATATCTTTATTCTAATATTATCAGAATGTGTTTGTTCTATTTTTGGCCAAACTAAGACAAAGAAAACAATCTGAAGCCGTCTTTATTTTTCAGTTGTAATGCCATGATATTAATAGTCCGGCCCGCGTGTGCACAGATTTTCCTCCATGCGGCCCCTCAGCTAAAATGAGTTTGACACCCCTGCGTTATCCACTAGCAAGGGCACTACATCGCATTGAGGATGCAGTGGTTTACTTGTCGCTTTCAAATTCGCAGAACACCGAATGTGTCATCAACATGCATTATCACGATGTAACGATACAATCAAAAGCTCTTATCGGCTAAATGCATATCATTTATATCGTTTATCACCTATATCGTACAACCCTATAACGTTTTTCATAAATAAATAGGAAATTACAACTTCACAAACACTTTAAACAATATCAAAAGTTAATATCAATCAATCAAGTTTTATTTATATAGGTCCAACGAGGTCAAACTGTACTGTAAAAATTACATACCCGCCATAGTGGAGACTGCCTTGGGTGTCACCTTCATCCAAAATATTGGACACTAATCCCTGTAGATCAGTTTCCTCTTCTGCTTCATTGCTGTTAGTGTTTTCTCTTGAGGAGAGAGAAAGATAATATCAGTTTATTATAATAAATACATTACAGTTCTAGTATATTTTTTTTATACCTGCTATTAGGGTAGTATCGTATACCACAGGGGTAGGGAACCAATGGCTCGGGAGCCAGATGTGGCTCTTTTGATGACTGCATCTGGCTCTCGGATAAATCTGAGCTGGCATTGCTTAACACGATAAATAATGAGTAATTCCACTTGTAATCACAGTGTTAAAAATAATGTTCAAAATATAAAACATTCTCATGCATTTTTAATCCATCCATCCGTTTCTACCGCGCCTGTTCAAGAAGTTGCGTTAATGGTAAGAAGTTATTTATTTATTATTGGTTAGTGTGGGGCTTGCCCTCCTGGGGATTCTTCAGACCACCAAGCACCAACATGAGAGTATGTTTCAGGGTTACAATATTGTTTTATTTTTCAATAAGTCCCTCAGTTGCTTTCCAGCAATTGTGTTATTCTCTTTCGTTTTCGCTCGCGCTCTGGCTCCAGCCCCAACCCCGTCTCTCCTCCTGGCTGCTGCTCATAAATAAACAAATAAATGGGTTGTACTTGTATAGCGCTTTTCTACCTTCAAGGTACTCAAAGCGCTTTGGCACTACTTCCACATTTACCCATTCACACACACATTCACACACTGATGGAGGGAGCTTTTAACAGAGTGACAGGTGATTAGATAACAAGGCCCAGGTGGGCCGTCTACACACCTGTCGCTGCAGGCCCACAGGCCACACCCCCTCCACAGTTAGCTTCAGAATAACAATGTTAAATACAAAGAATAAGAGACCTATTATACTCTAGAAATGTTGGTCTTAATAATAATGCACGTGTTTAGTTGTGTTCAGTGTTAAAAAAAATATTATATGGCTCTTACGGAAATACATTTTAAAATATTTGGCTTTTTGGCTCTCTCAGCCAAAAAGGTTCCCGACTCCTGGTATACCAGTACTAATAAAGTCCTGCGGCACTAATGAATGTAAAAAGGTACTATACTGCCTTTGAAAAATAACGGTACATGATGGCGCGCTGTGTTGACATTGCTGGTAACCTACTCAGTGGCCTAGTGTTTAGAGTGTCCGCCCTGAGATCGGTAGGTTGGGAGTTCAAACCCCGGCCGAGTCACACCAAAGATTATACTATAAAATGGGACCCATTGCCTCCCTGCTTGGCACTCAGCATCAAGGGTTGGAATTGGTCACTTCCCAGGGGGTGATCAAGGGGATGGGTCAAATGCAGAGGACAAATTTCACCACACCTAGTGTGTGTGTGTGACAATCATTGGTACTTTAACTTTAACAGGAGCCGAGGCGGATGTCGCAACTCAACACACACGCTAAAGCCATACTTGCCAACTCTGACGTTTTTCCCGGAGAGACTCCCGAATTTCAGTGCCCCTCCCGGGGCAACCATTCTCCCGAATTTCTCTCAATGTCCACAACAATATTGGGGGCGTGCCTTAAAGGCACCTTCTTTATCGTCCTCTCTCACCTGAAAAGGAGACTATTATATATGTCTCCGTTATCCATAGGTTCATCTATATATAACCCATAAAGTAGGCAGACATGGAGCTACTTCTCAGCGTGTGTTCATTCCAGTCGGCACGTTAATACACTGACACACAACATCCGGATTCCCATCATGCATTGCTTCAAAACGAGGGCAAGTAGTAATGTCCAAAAACATAATAGAGACTGAGCAGAAGAACGAAGAAGAGACATGGCACGACGAGTAAGAAGAAGAAGAAATACACTTGCAAGTTCCAAAATGATTGGAAAAAAAAATATTTCAGTTCATCCAGGACAGCTCGAAGGGGAAGGGGTATGCTGCCTGCAAATTTTGTGGATCAGATTTCTCCATTGAACACGGTGGCCGAACGGATATACTCATTCATGAACGGATTTTATATATATATATATATATATATATATATATATATATATATATATATATATATATATATATATATATATATATATCCATCCATTTTCTACCGCTTATTCACTTTCGGGGTCGCTGGCGCCTATCTCAGCTACAATCGGGCGGAAGGCAGGGTACACCCTGGACAAGTCGCCACCTCATCGCAGGGCCAACACAGATAGTCAGACAACATTCACACTCACATTCACACACTAGGGCCAATTTAGTGTTGCCAATCAACCTATCCCCAGGTGCATGTCTTTGGAAGTGGGAGGAAGCCGGAGTACCCGGAGGGAACCCACGCATTCACGGGGAGAACATGCAAACTCCACACAGAAAGATCCCAAGCCTGGATTTGAACCCAGGACTGCAGGAACTTCATATTGTGAGGCAGACGCACTAACCCCTCTGCCATCGTGAAGCCCTTAATATATATATATATATATATATATATATATATATATATATATATATATATATATAAATAAAAGGGCTGGGTAATATTGGCTTTTATTAATATCGCAATATTTTTATGCCATATTGCGATATACGATATATATTACGATATTTAAATGGACACTTGATGCATATAATCACAGCAGTATGATGATTCTATGTGTCTACATTAAAACATTCTTCTTCATACTGCATTCATATATGCTACTTTTAAACTTTCATGCAGAGAAGAAAATCACAACTAAGTCAATTGACCAAAACTGTATTTATTAAATACTTTTCATTCTCTCACAGGTGACTTTTTAAATGAAAGAACAAATTAATAGTGTTGCTACCTTTTTGTAGTAACACATCTGCTGCATACTTTGCATTGATTGATTGATACTTGTATTAGTAGATTGCACAGTACAGTACTTATTCCGTACAATTGACCACTAAATGGTAACACCCCAATAAGTTTTTCAACTTGTTTAAGTCGGGGTCCACGTTAATCAATTCATGGTACAAATATATACTATCAGCATAATTCAGTCATCACACAGGTTAATCATTATAGTATATACATTGAACAGCATATTGCTGTTGTCTGCTGAATATCTTCCCACTTGAAGCTAAACCACCACCAGATGATGGACCCCCTGCTCTTTATGATGGGCATTTATTGTTCTTCCTCCATTTGTGATAAGTTTCGCACCATCTCTCTCTCTCTGATCGGCGACAGCTATGACGCCACACTCGCGAGAGTATGTGACATATGTAAGAAGGTGGGCTTGTTTTCCGTATCTGTCAAAATGAGAGACGAGGAGTGAGAGAGAAACGCCTGTTGTGTAAAGCCTGCGGCTAAAAGCAACTCGACCTGCCTCAGCTAACGTTATGCATGCCAACTTTAGCTCTCGGCGAGAGCGTGTGACGCTACATACGCGACAGTATGTGACATATGTAAGAAGGCGGTCTTATTTTACGTCTCTGTGAGAAGGACAGACGAGAAGGAGTGAGACACGCCAGTAATGTAATGCATGCAGCTTACAGCAACGGTGTGAGAACATATAATCGAATATTACGACATAGTAATTTTCTATATCGCACAGAGACAAACCTGCGATATATCGCCCAGCCCTAATATATATATGTGTGTTTATATATATATATATATATATATATATATATATATATATATATATATATACACACACACACACACATATATATACACACACATATTTTATATATATATATATATATATATACACACATATATATATATACACACACATATTTTATATATATATATATATATATATACACACATATATATATATACACACACATATTTTATATATATATATATATATATATACACATACATATACATATATATATATATATATATATATATATATATACATATATATATATACATATATATATATATATATATATGTATATATATATATATATATATACATATATATATATACATATATATATATATATATATATATATATATATATATATATATATACATATATATATATATATATATATATATATATCTATATACATATATATATATATATATATATATATATATATATATATAAGAAATACTTGAAAATATATACGCTATCCCTCCCTCACCTCAGCCACCACCCCCATATCCCGAATTCGGAGATGGCTAAAGCACTTACAAGCAGAGACAGTACAGAGACAAAAGACGGAAAAATTGACATTTTATCTTAGAAACTAACAATAAAGAAGCTCTGGCTGACTGGTAGGCAACTCCAAGCACTCACAACTAGCTTGCAGCACATTTGTGTTGACACCGGCTGTGTTTGTGTTGGTAAAGGCGGCCGCAATACACCGCTTTCCACCAACATCTTTCTTCTCTGTAGTCTTCATTATTAATTGAACAAATTGCAAAAGATTCAAAAAGTGGTGAAGAAGGAGCTGAGCCGGAAGGCAAAGCTCTCAATTTACCGGTCGATCTACGTTCCCATCCTCACCTATGGTCATGACCGAAAGGATAAGATCACGGGTACAAGCGGTCGAAATGAGTTTCCTCCACCGGGTGGCGGGTCTCTCCCTTAGAGATATGGTGAGAAGCTCTGCCATCCGGGGGGACCTCAAAGTAAAGCCTCTGCTCCTCCACATCGACAGGAGCCAGATGAGGTGGTTCGGGCATCTGGTCAGGATGCCACCCGAACGCCTCCCTAGGGAGGTGTTTAGGGCACGTCCAACCGGTAGGAGGCCACGGGGAAGACCCAGGACACGTTGGGAAGACTATGTCTCCCGGCTGGCCTGGGAACGCCTCGGGATCCCCCGGGAAGAGCTAGACAAAGTGGCTGGGGAAAGGGAAGTCTGGGTTTCCCTGCTTAAGCTGTTGCCCCCGCGACCCGACCTCGGATAAGCGGAAGAAGATGGATGGATGGATGGATGCAAAAGATTCAGCAACACAGATGTCCGTAAATCTGTGTCGTCATGCGATTAAAGCAGACTACTTATAGTTTGGATCGGGCTGGAAGAACATCAACATAAGCGTCATCATTCCGCGACGTTTTCAACAGGAAACTTTGCGGGAAATTTAAAATTGCAATTTAGTAGACTAAACCAGCCGTATTGGCATGTGTTGCAATGTTAATATTTCATCATTGATATATAAACTATCAGACTGCGTGGTCGGTAGTAGTGGGTTTCAGTAGGCCTTTAAAATAAAACCGATTTGTGTAGTCCCCGTCATTTTGAAATGTGTCAAAATACATATCGGTGCCAAAATAATGGCTTTGTGGCATCCTTACTTGCGGTTAATGCAATCCTTGAGTTCATAGGGATGGCCGTGACCACTGGGAGACCAGAGCGTGAAAGGTGCCACCTCTTGTACATCATGTAGAGAAAAATTGGTAACGGCATCGTCCACATTTATCTGTAACAGGAAAAAAATGGCAACACTTAATGATGATGCTCCACCACTACTGACTATACCAGGGGTGTATAACTAAGGAAAAAAAGTTAGCATTATTCCATAACTAAGGGGGAAAAAAAGGTTGCATTTAAGATACAATTTAATAAATCACATGATGAATGAAAAGTTATATGACACAAGTGTTGGTTACATAAGTGTAGTGACTAAATTGAACCATATGAGCTTACCTGACTATGGAACTTGGAGGAGAAAGATGCCATTTTCGACGTCCTCCCTCGAACTTGACTCTTTTATAACAAGATCCATCGATCAGAACATATGATAACTTGTTACATAACAAATAAATACGCTCGCACGATCAACATGACAGATGTTTTTGTCTCTTTTTTTTTCGGATGTCATTGCTGAGAAAGCAACGGCGGCCATATTGGCTGACTTTTTTAATGGCTAGCATAACGAAGTTGGACAACATTTTTCGAATCATATCAGCACAGTTTGGGCGATTCTGAACAGATTGTTGATCTTAACGCGACTTAAAAGCAATCATTTGTGGACTTACCTGGACACTTAATGGTTACATCAACTTATTGAAATGCTGGGAATTGGACACTGGGAAAATCGCCGGAGCATGAAGCCCCGCCCTCTTTTTTCCTAATTTGGGTATCAGTGTCCTGTCCTCCTATTGGTTACATCTGCCGTCCAATTAAAGTCAAGCAGGTGTCGGAAGGAATTAGCAACTTCTGATGGCCACGCCCCTTTTCGTTGCCATGCAGACTTTATTGACTAGCGATCAAATCATAATGATATATATAAAATTGCTAGAAATTATTTTAAATATGTGAGTCACACGCTAAAAATAGCATAGTGATGACTTTTTCACATCGTCACTTTCACATTGCAAAGCGCTTATTTGCATACACTCACATATTGGCAATCATTTGAAGTGTATTTTGATTTTAATAAATACATGACATTTGTAATACATTTACAACAGAATATACACAAACGTTTGAGTTCATTATTAGTTTGTTGTGCACAATTTTGGTGCAACGTTATAGTCAGCAAATGTGTTTTAACAGCCAATTTATGTAATACTCAACTAATGTGTTGCCCTTTTTGTTGTCAGAGGCAAACTAACCAATCACATTCACTGACGTTGGGAAAAAAAAAATCACTGTTAAATTTTGTTACAATGTATGGGTTTCACCCGGTGGGATTTGAGGGGTGCACCCGGATGTTTGCATTACTCTGAAGTTACCCGGTAAAATGACTGAACGGCAACTCTGTGTGTGCGTCTTCATTTAATAAGATATCTAACATTAAAACATGGTGGCAGCGGTAAATCCGAACACAACAACGCTTACGAATGTCAGATGAAGAAGTTGAGGTGAAGGAGGAAGCCGAAGACAGCATTTTACAACGGAAAAGAACGATGGATGCATTCGGTTTGAAACCTCCCGCCACATTGGATTGGAATTCTACTTGCCTGGCGAAAACATGGAAGACGTGGAAAGATGAGTTTTCACTGTATTTGGACATAACGTTAGCAGATTCTGACGACAAGACAAAGGTAAAAGTGTTCAAATACTTGATTGGAGAAACAGGCAGAGAATTGGGGAAAACATTGTGGACTACACTTAAACCAGAGGAGCAACTAGTGGAAACGCTAGACAAATTACTAACTCTGTTCGACAAACACTGCAATCCTAAACCAAACGAAACTGTT
This sequence comes from Nerophis ophidion, assembly GCF_033978795.1. Classification (NCBI taxonomy): domain Eukaryota; kingdom Metazoa; phylum Chordata; class Actinopteri; order Syngnathiformes; family Syngnathidae; genus Nerophis; species Nerophis ophidion. The sequence continues at coordinate 12,004,802 of NC_084617.1, read as the reverse complement.
GAGAGATACAGATTTTTCTCCAGAAACCAGAATGTTAGCGAAACGATTGACAAGTACGTCACTGACCTACGAGTGCTCGCAGACACATGCAATTTCGGGACTGCAAAAGAATCCTTGATTAGGGATAGAATTGTATGCGGGATCCATGATTCGCATGTGAGAGAGCGTTTGCTGCGCGAGACAGATCTAACGTTGGAAAAAAGCATCCAAATATGCAGAGCAGCAGATCTCTCGAAGGAAAATGTGAAAACAATCGAGGGGCAAGTAGGTGAAGAGGTGCATGCAGTTAAAAGAGTGTCTGAAGCAAAGGGGGCAAGACCGAAAGAAATAAAGAACTGCAAGTACTGTGGAAAAAACCATGAGTGGAAAAAAGAGAGCTGCCCAGCTTATGGGAAAGTCTGCAGCAAATGTAACAAATACAATCACTTTGCGTCCAAATGCAAAACTTCAGATTCACAGATCAAACGAATACACAGTGTAGCAGAGACAGAGGATGAGTATCAGGAAATATTAAGCCTTCACTCAGACGGGCAGGAAAAAACACAGGAGAGACAACTGTTCGCGACAATGTTGCTGGGGGAGAGGCCAGTGAAATTTCAGCTAGACTGTGGAGCAAGCTGCAATATTATCCCAATACACCTACTGAACCCAGACACAAAACTGGAGCAGACACAGCAAGTCCTTGTCATGTACAACAAAAGCACTCTGAAGCCTTTGGGCAAATGCAGGATAAAAATAAGGAATCCGAGAAACAGGAAATTGTATAGGCTTGAATGCATGGTGATTGATGGCCAGTCATCTGTGCCATTACTTGGCAATAAAGCAGTACAGGGCATGGATCTAGTGAGAATTCAAAGAGAAAATATCATGGCCATTGATGAGATTGTCCAACACACAGGCAGTGAGGAAAATACTCCGGAGAAAGAACAGATCAGAGAACGATATCCACAGGTGTTTGAAGGAGATGGCTGCCTGTCAGGGACATATGATCTGGAAGTGGATCACAGCGTAGCTCCAGTAAAGTTACCTAAGCGAAGAGTTCCGGTGGCACTGATGAATCCACTTAGAGAGGAACTGAGCAGTCTGGTGGAAAGAGGAATCATCACACCAGTCGAAAAGAGCACAGATTGGATCAGTAGCATGGTCGTGGTTAAGAAACCATCTGGAAAATTGAGAATCTGCATTGATCCTAAACCCCTAAACAAAGCCTTAAAGAGACAACATTTCCCACTGCCAACAATCGATGATGTCCTACCAGACCTAGCAAATGCAAGAATATTCACAGTGTGTGATGTAAAGAATGGATTCTGGCATGTGAAGTTGACAAAGCAGTCCAGCTACATGACAACATTTGCCACCCCTTTCGGAAGGTACAGATGGATGAGAATGCCGATGGGGATCAGCCCGGCTCCTGAGGTGTTTCAGCACAGGCTTACGCAGGCGCTTGATGGGTTACCAGGGGTGCGCATTATAGCTGACGATATCTTGATCATCGGTGAAGGAGAAAATCAGGAAATGGCAGTGAGAGATCATGACGAAAAACTGAAAAAACTCCTTGAGAGATGCGAAACATGCAACATTAAACTGAATTTTGACAAACTGAGGCTGAAGCAGAAGGAGGTGCCGTACATAGGTCACAGACTAACATCGGAGGGCTTGAAAATTGACCCTGAAAAGGTACGCGCAGTACAGGAAATGCCTAGACCCGCCGACATCAAGGGCCTTCAGAGATTGCTTGGAATGGTTAACTACCTTGCAAAATTTTGCCCACACCTGTCAGATAGCTGTGAGGTCCTGAGGCAACTGACTCACAAGGATGTGATATGGGAATGGACTGACATACAGGAAACTGCCTTTGTGAAAATTAAAGAAATGATAGCCTCAGCACCAGTACTGAAGTACTACAACCCAACGGAGGACCTCACTCTCCAATGTGATTCATCAGAAACCGGACTGGGTGCAGCGCTCTTGCAGGTAGGCCAGCCGATAGCATATGCCAGCAGGGCACTCACCTCCACTGAGAGAGGATATGCACAAATAGAAAAAGAGTGCTTGGCTATATTATTTGGGATGGAAAAGTTTCACCAATACACGTATGGTAGAAAGGTGGTTGTGCACTCTGACCATTAACCTCTGGAAACAATCACAAAGAAACCACTGCTTAGCGCCCCAAAGCGTTTACAAAGAATGCTGTTGAGACTTCAAAAGTATGACATAGAAGTAGTGTTTGTTCCAGGCAGATTTATGCTGGTAGCTGATACACTGAGCAGAGCGTACCTGCCTGAATGTGCAACTGAGGGGTCAGTGGAAGCTGAAATTGAAACTGTGAACATGATTCATTATTTGCCCATTTCAGAGGAGAGACGGCAGAGAATCCAAACTGAGACAGAACGGGACCAGGCCCTTCAGGTGCTGAAACGAAGAATACTGCAGGGGTGGCCAGATGATAAAGGGCAGGTCGAGGATGAGGTGAGGCCGTATTTTGATATGCGGGATGAGCTAAGCGTACAGGACAATGTCATCTTTAGAGGACAGAGGGCAGTCATCCCGACGGCTCTAAGAAAAGAAAGGAAGGAAAAGATCCATGCATCACATTTAGGGATAGAAAACTGCCTGAGGAGAGCGAGAGAATGTGTGTACTGGCCGGGTATGCATGAACAGCTAAAAACGTACATGGGAAACTGCCAAGTCTGCAGAGAAAAAGACACACGGCAACAGAAAGAACCATTACAGAGCCATGACTTCCCACTAAGGCCATGGGCAAAAGTGGGCACAGATATATTCACCTTCAATAACAAAGAGTACTTAGTGACAGTGGACTATTTTTCCAATTTTTGGGAAGTTGATTATCTACCTGATACCAGGTCCACCACGGTTATCCATAAGCTGAAAGCACATTTCGCTCGCCATGGTGTGCCTGACGTGGTGTTCTCTGATAACGGCCCACAATATAGCTCACAGGAATTCAAAAGATTTAGCCAGGCCTGGGAATTCGAACACGTTACATCTTCACCTACCTATCCTCAAAGCAATGGAAAAGCAGAGTCTGCTGTCAAGACTGCTAAAAGGCTGATGGGGAAAGCACTGCAGGCAAAGTCAGACCCCTACTTGGCCATACTTGCTCACAGAAACACCCCAGCACAAGGCTTTCAGGCCAGTCCAGCTCAGAGACTAATGAGCCGTCGGACAAAGACATTGTTACCAATGTGTGAGAATCTACTGAAACCTGCTGTAGTGGACACTGACTCAGCTGTGCGAGAAAACCAACTCAGGCAGGCTCGCTACTACAACAGAGGGGCAAAGCCCCTGAGACCACTTCAGAATGGAGAACGGGTGCGAGTGCAGTCACAGGTGGCCGGACACACATACTGGGCACCTGCATCAGTGGTGCGACAGGACCGGAATAGGTCCTATGCAGTAAAAATGGAGAATGGGACTGTGCTGAGACGCAACCGTAGACACCTGAGACCATCGCCAGGGGTGTCACCAACATCAGAGTCAACTGGCAGGAACCCGCCCACCCCAACTCCGGGTGGGGTCACACCACAACCATGCTCACCTGACTACGTCACACCACAATCCTGCTCACCAGCTGAGCCGGACCCTCAGACGACACAAGCTGGTGTCACCACCAGATTCGGCAGGGTTGTTAGGAGGCCTGCACACCTCCGGGACTTTGTTTAAGGAGCTAAATGTGTTTCACTGCCGTGTTTAGTTAAAGCACGGTTGTGCTGTTCTTCCCTCATAGGTCCTTTGTTTACAATTGGGTGGGACTGTTGTTGTTTT
>NC_084617.1:11986016-11998516 GCF_033978795.1 Nerophis ophidion | reverse complement strand
TCGCAGCGCGGTTTAGGGTTTTATTGTGAAAGTGCTAACCGGATGCGTCGCTTCTCGTTGACGGGAGCGAAGACGAATAAAGAGTTTTGGAGACGACAAAAAGTTTGAAGCGAGGAGCGGACACAAAGAGGACGACGCTCGGGTGTCCACCATTGGACTTTTGCTCATTTTTAATGTGTTTTATTCCCTAAAAGGCTTTCTTAATGAGGCGTGCTTGTACGTGAATTCCCCTGGACTGAGGTGTGTAAAGTTGGCGAGATGTTTTTCTGCTCGGTTCTTCTCCTGTTCCCTGTGCTGCTTCCAGCCCAGTACCAAGGGGACAACGGCATAGTCGTCCCAGAACACGGTCTATGTCAACCCATCTCCATTCCCCTCTGCACGGACATCGCCTACAACCAGACCATCATGCCCAACTTGGTGGGCCACTACAACCAGGAGGACGCCGGGCTGGAGGTGCACCAGTTCTACCCCCTGGTCAAGGTGCAATGCTCCCCTGAGTTGAAGTTCTTCCTGTGCTCCATGTACGCCCCCGTCTGCACCGTCATGGAGAAGGCCATCCCCCCGTGCAGGTCCATCTGCGAGCAGGCCAAGCAGGGCTGCGAGGCCCTCATGAACAAGTTCGGCTTCCAGTGGCCGGACCGTCTGCGCTGCGAGAACTTCCCGGTGCACGGGGGCAGTCAGATGTGCGTGGGGCAGAACAAGTCGTCCGCCGCCACCGTGCCGCCTCTACCCGTGCCGGGCACGCAGGACGTGTCCGTGGTCCACGACCGGTCGTTCCGGTGCCCCAACGTCCTTAAGGTCCCGCCGTATTTGAACTACGTGTTCCTGGACGAGAAGGACTGCGCGGCTCCCTGCGAGCCGGCCCGGGGCGGCGGCTACATGTTCTTCACCGACAAGGAGATCCACTTCTCCCGCATTTGGATCCTGGTCTGGTCGGTGCTTTGCTGCGCCTCCACCTTGTTCACCGTCACCACCTACCTGGTGGACATGCAGCGCTTCCGCTACCCGGAGAGGCCCATCATCTTCCTGTCGGGCTGCTACACCATGGTGTCGGTGGCCTACATCGCCGGCTTCTTCCTGGGCGACAAAGTGGTCTGCAACGAGGCCTTCGACCCGGACGGCTACAAGACCATCGTGCAAGGCACCAAGAAGGAAGGCTGCACCATCCTCTTCATGATGCTCTACTTCTTCAGCATGGCCAGCTCCATCTGGTGGGTCATCCTGTCCCTCACCTGGTTCCTGGCGGCGGGCATGAAGTGGGGCCACGAGGCCATCGAGGCCAACTCGCAGTACTTCCACCTGGCGGCGTGGGCGGTGCCGGCCGTCAAGACCATCAGCGTCCTGGCCATCGGGCAGATCGAGGGCGACGTGCTGAGCGGCGTCTGCTTCGTCAGCCTCAGCAACCTGGACCCCCTGCGAGGCTTCGTGCTGGCGCCGCTTTTCATCTACCTCTTCATCGGCACCTCCTTCCTCCTGGCGGGCTTCGTGTCGCTCTTCCGGATCCGCACCATCATGAAGCACGACGGCACCAAGACGGAGAAGCTGGAGCGCCTCATGGTGCGCATCGGCGTCTTCAGCGTGCTCTACACCGTGCCCGCCACCATCGTCATCGCCTGCTTCTTCTACGAGCAGGCCTTCCGCCCGCACTGGGAGCGCAGCTGGGTGGGCCACAGCTGCCGGAGCCTGGCCGTGCCGTGCCCGGCGCAGGCGGGGCCCCGCATGACCCCGGACTTCACCGTCTACATGATCAAGTACCTCATGACGCTCATCGTGGGCATCACGTCCGGCTTCTGGATCTGGTCCGGCAAGACGCTGCACTCCTGGCACAAGTTCTACACCAGACTAACAAACGGCAAACACGGCGAGACCACCGTGTAAGGCCGCGCTTTTCTCACGCGTGGATGTTTTTTTTCGGCGTGACGTTTGGGTTTGAGCAAACGGGCGAGCTTGGATTAAGCGGGTCGGTCCGACTGAACAAAAAAAAACATGGCCGCGTGCTGAAAATGCTCACCTCCAACTCCTCTTCCTCCTTTAGCATTTCACGTGTAAATAATCTGTAAATAATATTTGTAAAAAAAACTACAAAAATCTATATATTTGTATTTAAAAAAATACCTGCTTCACATTTGCACTGCGACAAAACCCAAGTAGATTTTTTTTTTTTTTTTACAGTCTGTCAGCAAAATGACTTGTAGTCACTTTATTACAGGGGTCACCAACCCAGTGCCCGCGGGCACCAGGTAGCCCGTAAGGACCAGATGAGTCGCCCGCTGGCCTGTTCTAAAAATAGCTCAAATAGCAGCACTTACCCGTGAGCTGCCTCTATTTTTTAAATTGTATTTACTCACTAGCAAGCTGGTCTCGCTTTGCTTGACATTTTTTAACTCTAAGAGAGACAAAACTCATAGAATTTGAAAATCCAAGAAAATATTTGAAAGACTTGGTCTTCACTTGTTTAAATAAATTGATTTATTTTTTTACTTTGCTTCTTATAACTTTCAGACAGAAATTTTAGAGAAAACCTACAACCTTAAAAATGATTTTACGATGTTTAAACACATAACATTTTTACCTTTTTAAATTCCTTCCTCTTCTTTCCTGACAATTTCAATCAATGTTCAAGTATTTTTTTTATTTTCATTGTAAAGAATAATAAATACATTTTAATTTAATTCTTCGTTTTAGCTTCTGTTTTTTCGACAAAGAATATTTGCAAAATATTTCTTCAAACTTATTATGATTAATATTTAAAAAAAATCTGGTAAATCTAGAAGATCTGTAGAATCAAATGTAAATGTTATTTCAAAGTCTTTTGAATGTCTTTTAAAATTTAGTTCTGTAAAATCCAGAAGAATTAATGATTTGTCTTTGTTAGAAATATAGCTTGGTCCAATTTGTTATATATTCTAACAAAGTGCAGATTGGATTTTAACCTATTTAAAACATGTCATCAAAATTCTAAAATTAATCTTAACCAGGAAAAATTACTAATGATGTTCCATATATTCTTTTTTTTTCTTTTTTTTTCAAAAAGATTCAAGTTAGCTAGTTTTTCTCCATTTTTTTCGGTTGAATTTTGAATTTTAAAGAGTCAAAATTGAAGATAAACTATGTTTCAAAATTTAATTTTTATTTTTTTCGTGTTTTCTCCCCTTTTTTTATCATTTATTCTCTACAAAAAACCTTCCGCAAAAGGAAAAAAAATGTACGACGGAATGACAAACAGAAATACCCATTTTTATATATATATACAGTATATAGATTTATTTATTAAAGGTAAATTGAGCAAATTGGCTATTTCTGGCAATTTATCTAAGTGTGTATCAAACTGGTAGCCCTTCGCATTAATCAGTACCCAAGAAGTAGCTCTTGGTTTCAAAAAGGTTGGTGACCCCTGATTTATAATGAAGCTACTAAATAGTCGTGTGTACTTCACTAACGAACCATTGCGTGTAAATATGGGTTTTCATGCGTATTCACCCGATCTCATACATGTATTCATTCTACTTCACATCTTTTTTGTTTATCCTCCCCTCCGCCACCCCCCGAATACCACGACATGCACCGTTTAGTATTTCGAAAGCGAGGAAGACAGGAAGTTTCTTCCAGCGCCGCCGTGTCAGATGGACATTGAACGTGGCGTGTTCACCCGCGTCCACGACAGCGGGGGTGTCCAAAGTGCGGCCCGGAGGCTATTTATGGCCGGAAGCTATTTTTTTTAAACGGTGTCACATTTTAAAAATATTAATACAAAAAATATAAACAGTTAAAAGAGCAATCTGGTGTTATATAGCAATAAAATGTTATAATATTGCCACTAATAATGCAGTTGTTTTTTTTTTACTTTAAACAAAAAAAGTTATTAAAAAACCCAGATTGTATCTGAATGTAATCTTTAGCAGTGGTTCTCCAACTTGTATCCACTACCTCAAAAAACACCCGGCTCTAAGTACCACTATAATGACCAACATTCAAACATAGTAGCGTAGTAGGCCTAAGTATTCATTAAAAACAAGGCACATTATTTATTTTTTTAGCTCTTTGGCTATTACACACAGTAACACTGTGTTTGAATACAGAAATGTAAAACACTGTACTTTAAGCAAGTCATTCTTTGGCGTACTACTAGATGAGCACGGTTTGAGAATCACCGATCTAGAGATTCAAGCATTAAAAAAGTTAAAAATGTATATATTGAAATAGACTTGTTTTTAACGCTTTTAGTCAGATTTTTGTTAAAACTGTTTTTGTTAAAACCTAACGAATCAAAAGCAATGTTACATAATTATTTACCTATTCAAGGCTCCACTTCACCTCAAATATTTCATTTTGAAATTTGTTTTGGGGAAAATTTTGCCGTAAAAAAACAGGGTTTTCCCTGGGACGTAAAAAAAAAACAACTTACTAGTTAAACGAAAGATATTTAAGTGTTGAAAGTAAACAAATATTAACATATGACTTAATTTGAAGACTTTCTTGACTGAGACCCTTTTGGGTCCCCAGGACCTTTTAACGTTCATCAAAATTAACGGGAGACCTAATGGTTTTGAAAATGAACAATATATATAATATATATAACGTGATTTACAAAAATACGAATACATCTGAAAGTAATCATTAGCAGTGGTTCTCAAACTTTTTTTCCACTACCTCAAAGAACACCCGACTCTAAGTACCACTATAATGACCAATATTCTAATAAAGTAGCGTAGTAGGCTTAAATATTCATCAAAAGCAAGGCACATGATTTTTTTTTATTTTTTTTACTATTTGGCTATTACACACAGTTTGAACAGTAACACTGTGTTTGAATATCAAAATATAAAACACTGTACTTTAAGCAAGTGATTCTTTGGCATACCACTAGGCGGAGCACATTTTGAGAATCACTGATCTCGAGATTCAAGCATTAAAAGTAAAAATTGACTTATTTTTAATGCTTTTAGTCTGATTTTACAAAAAATGTCTGTTTAAAAAAACACACAATACAGTTATATAATTATTTACCTATTCAAGACTCCACTTATTTGTTTTGGAGAAAAATTTGCCCTAAAAAACAAAGTTTTCCTCGGGATGTTAACAAAAACAAAACCTTTTGGATATGTTTGAAGTTGATCTATAGATATTTAAGTGTTGAAAGTGTACAAATATTGACTTATTTTGAAGACTTTATTGACTGAGACCCTTTTGGGTCCCCGGGACCTTTTAACATTCACCAAAATTAACGGGAGACCTAATAGTTTTAAAAATGAAAACTATATATAACGTAATTTAAAAAACACGGACAGATCTGAAAGTAAACATTAGCAGTGATTCTCAAACTTTTTTTTCCACTACCTCAAAAAACATTCGGCTCTAAGTACCACTATAATGACCAACATTCAAATATAGTAGCGTAGTAGGCTTAAATATTCATCAAAAACAAGGCACATGATTTTTAAATTTTTTTTTACTATTTGGCTATTACACACAGTTTGAACAGTAACACTGTGTTTGAAAATAGGAAAATAAAACACTGTACTTTTAGCAAGTGATTTTTTGATATACCACAGTTTGAGAATCACCAATCTCGAGATTCAAGCATTAAAAGTACAAATATTGAAATAGACATTTTTAACGCTTTTAGTCCGATTTTTTCTTTTTTTAACTGTTTTTTTAAAAAAAATACAGTTATATAATTATTTACCTATTCAAGACTCCACTTATTTCACTTCAAATATTCCATTTTGAAATTTGTTTCAGAGAAAATTTTGCCCTAAAAAACAAGTTTTTCCTCGGGATGTTAACAAAAACAATACTTTTTGGATATGTTTGAAGTTGATCTATAGATATTTAAGTGTTGAAAGTGTACAAATATTGAATTATTTTGAAGACTTTATTGACTGAGACCCTTTTGGGTCCCCGGGACCTTTTAACATTCACCAAAATTAATGGGAGACCTAATAGTTTTAAAAATGAAAACTATATATAACGTAATTTAAAAAACACGGACATATCTGAAAGTAAAAATTAGCAGTGATTCTCAAACTTTTTTTTCCACTACCTCAAAAAATATTCGGCTCTAAGTACCACTATAATGACCAACATTAAAATATATAGTAGCGTAGTACGCTTAAGTATTCAGTAAAAACAAGGCACAGTTTTTTTTTTAAACTATTTGGCTACTACACACAGTTTGAACAGTAACACTGTGTTTGAATATAGGAAAATAAAACACTGTACTTTATGCAAGTGATTTTTTTTGGTGTACCACTAGGCGGAGCACAGTTTGAGAATCACCAATCTCGAGATTCAAGCATTAAAAGTAAAATGATTGAAATAGACATTTTTAACGCTTTAAGTCCGATTTTTTTTTTAACTGTTTTTAAAAAAAACACAATACAGTTATATAAGACTCCACTTATTTCACTTCAAATATTCCATTTCGAAATTTGTTTTGGAGAAAATTTTGCCCCAAAAAACAAGGTTTTCCTTGGGATGTTAAAAAAAACCAAAACATTTTGGATATGTTTGAAGTTGATCTATAGATATTTAAGTGTTGAAAGTAAACAAATATTGACTTATTTTGAAGACTTTATTGATTGATACCATTTTGGGTCCCCGGGACGTTTTAACGTTCACCAAAAATTAACGGGAAAACTAATGGTTTTAAAAATGAAAAAAATATCAAAATGGACACCCCTGCTCTAAATAATCGCCCCGGTCCAAAACTATGCTATTATTCATGGACACAATTGTTGCGTATGAACACTTGAAACAACACAGTTGTCGCCATGTTTGAAAAACGCAAAATTTCGGGGGATTTCTTCTGTTAACATTATAATGGCTGCTTAGCGACGTCGGCCATCTTTCTGGATTGTTATTTTACATTAAGTGCACTATTTTAAGTGCAATTGTTGTGGGATATATCACGAAACTGCATGGTTCATCTACCGTATGTTCTCCCATGTGTGTTCTTATCATTAAATCCAGTCAAATAGTACCAAAAAGCGGCCGTCTTGTCTTTTAACCAGGAATTTTAAAACTGTGGGTCCATTCTGCTTAAGATGGTTTTGACTTTTAAAAGCACATTTCTCTTTTCCCGGGTCAAACTGTCACCATCTTCAAACTTTTATTTCCCAAAAAGTTAAACAACTGTGAAATCAAACCATAATCTAGTAAAAGTATTGACATTGACATGAGTAGTTAGCCTTGTTAGTAGTAGTTAGCCATGATCGTTTGAGCTACATGCTATTTATGTTAGCATCTGCATTGTAAAATTAGTTTGTTATTAATTTGTACAAATATTTCGGCATCTAGTCCTTTCTATGTAACACAGTTCAGGTTTCCTGTTCGATGGTTATTTTTTGTGTTGGCGTCATAAAAAAAGTCATTCAGGGATATATATTTCCATAAAATTGCGGTCCAAGGCCTCTGACATAATTACTAACGATATAAACATTGTTTTAAGTACTATTTTAAACTTCTTAAAGGTTGTATGACTAGTAAAAGTCTATAAAAATGTGTTGACCACTATACAATAAAGCTAAAATCTAATAAAAGTGCTTACGTTTCTGAGTAGTTAGCCTCATTAGTAGTAGTTAGCCATGATCGTTTGAGCTACATGCTACTTATGTTAGCATCTGCATTGTAAATCCAGTTTATGTTATTAATTTGTCCAAATATTTCGGCATCTGGTCCTTTCTATGTAACACAGTACAGGTTTCCTGTTCGATGGTTATTTTTTGTGCTGGCGTCATAAAAAAAGTCATTCAGGGATATATATTTCCATAAAATTGCGGTCCAAGGCCTCTGACATAATTACTAATGATATAAACATTGTTTTAAGTACTATTCTAAACTTCTTAAAGGTTGCATGACTAGTAAAAGTCTATAAAAATGTGTTGACCACTATACAATAAAGCTAAAATCGAGTAAAAGTGCTTACCGGTACGTTTCTGAGTAGTTAGCCTTGTTAGTAGTAGTTAGCCATGATCGTTTGAGCTACATGCTATATATGTTAGCATATGCATTGTAAAATCAGTTCGTGTGTTAATAATTTGTACAAATATTTCGGCATCTAGTCCTTTCTATGTAACACAGTTCAGGTTTCCTGTTCGATGGTTATTTTTTGTGCTGGCGTCATAAAAAAAGTCATTCAGGGATATATATTTCCATAAAATTGCGGTCCAAGGCCTCTGACATAATTACTAACGATATAAACATTGTTTTAAGTACTATTTTAAACTTCCTAAAGGTTGAATGACTAGTAGAAGTCCATAAAAATGTGGTAACTACTGTACAACAAAACTAAAATCAAGTAAAAGTACTTACATTTCTGAGTAGTTAGCCTTTTTAGTAGTAGTTAGCCATGGTCGTATGAGCTACCTGCTATTTATGTTAGCATCTGCATTGTAAAATCGGTTTGTATGTTATTAATTTTTTACAAATATTGCGGCATCACGTCCTTTTCTATGTAACACTGTACAGGTTTCCTGTTCGATGGTTATTTTTCGTGTTGGCATCAAAAGAAAATACAAAGAAAAAATCAAACTGGGATATATATTTCCAGAAAATTGTGGTTTAAGGCCTCTTAGATAGTTTTTATCCTTATAAACAATGTTTTAAGTACTATTTTAAACTTCTTAAAGGTTGTACGACTAGTAAAAGTCGATAAAAATGTGTTGACCACTATACAATAAAGCTAAAATCTAGTAAAAGTGCTTACGTTTCTGAGTAGTTAGTCTTAGTAGTAGTAGTTAGCCATGATCGTTTGAGCTACATGCTATTTATGTTAGCATCTGCAATGTAAAATCAGTTTGTGTGTTATTAATTTGTTCAAATATTTTGGCATCTGGTCCTTTCTATGTAACACAGTTCAGGTTTCCTGTTGGATGGTTATTTTTTGTGCTGGCGTAAAAAAAAAAGTCATTCAGGGATATATATTTCCATAAAATTGCGGTCCAAGGCCTCTGAGATAATTACTAACGATATAAACATTGTTTTAAGTACTATTTTAAACTTCTTAAAGGTTGTATGACTAGTAAAAGTCTATAAAAATGTGTTGACCACTATACAATAAAGCTAAAATCTAGTAAAGATTTCGGAGTAGTTAGCCATGATCGTTTGAGCTACATGCTATTTATGTTAGCATCTGCATTGTAAAATCAGTTAGTACAAATATTTCGGCATCTGGTCCTTTCTATGTAACAGTTCAGGTTTCCTGTTCGATGGTTATTTTTTGTGCTGGCGTCAAAGAAAAAGTCATTCAGGGATATATATTTCCATAAAATTGCGGTCCAGGGCCTCTGAGATAATTACTAACGATATAAACATTGTTTTAAGTACAATTTTAAACTTCCTAAAGGTTGTATGACAAGTAAAAGTCGATAAAAATGTGTTGACCACTATATAATAAAGCTAAAATCTAGTAAAAGTGCTTACGTTTCTGAGTAGTTAGCCTTGTTATAAGTAGTTAGCGATGATCGTTAAAGCTACATGCTATTTATGTTAGCATCTGCATTGTAAAATCAGTTTGTGTGTTATTAATTTGTACAAATATTTCGGCATTTGGTCCTTTCTATGTAACACAGTTCAGGTTTCCTGTTCGATGGTTATTTTTTGTGCTGGCGTCAAAAAAAAAGTCATTCAGGGATAGATATTTCCATAAAATTGCGGTCCAAGGCCTCTGAGATAATTATTAACAATATAAACAATGTTTTAAGTACTATTTTAAACTTCCTTAAGGTTGTATGACTAGTAAAAGTCTATAAAAATGTGGTGACTACTGTACAACAAAACTAAAATCAAGTACTCACATTTCTGAGTAGTTAGCCTTTTTAGTAGTAGTTAGCCATGGTCATATGAGCTAGCTGCTATTTGTGTTAGCATCTGCATTGTAAAATCGGTTTGTATGTTATTAATTTTTTACAAATATTGCGGCATCACGTCCTTTTCTATGTAACACTGTACAGGTTTCCTGTTAGATGGTTATTTTTCGTGTTGGGATCAAAAGAAAATACAAAGAAAAAAATCAAACAGGGATATTTATTTCCAGAAAATTGTGGTTTAAGGCCTCTTAGATCATTTGTAACCTTATAAACAATGTTTTAAGTACTATTTTAAACTTCTTAAAGGTTGTACGACTAATAGAAGTCCATAAAAATGTGTTGACCACTGTACAATAAAACTAAAATCAAGTAAAAGTACTCACATTTCTGAGTAGTTAGCCTTGTTGGTAGTAGTTAGCCATGGACGTTTGAGCTAAATGCTATTTATGTTAGCTTCTGCATTGTAAAATCAGTTTGTATTTTATATATTTTTTTACAAATATTATGGCACCTGGTCCTTTCCTATGTATCTCAGTACAGGTTTCCTGTTCGATGGTTATTTTACGTGTTGGCATCAAAGAAAAAGTTATTCAGGGATATATATTCCCAGAAGATTGTGGTCCAAGGCCTCTGGGATGATTTTTAACCCTATAAACAATGTTTTAAGTACTATTTTAAACTTCCTAAAGGTTGTACGACTAGTAGAAGTCCATACAAATGTGGTGACTACTGTACAACAAAACTAAAATCAAGTAAAAGTACTTACATTTCTGAGTAGTTAGCCTTTTTAGTAGTAGTTAGCCATGGTCGTATGAGCTACCTGCTATTTATGTTAGCATCTGCATTGTAAAATCGGTTTGTATGTTATTAATTTTTTACAAATATTGCGGCATCACGTCATTTTCTATGTAACACTGTACAGGTTTCCTGTTCGATGGTTATTTTTTAGTGTTGGCGTCAAAGAAAAAGTCATTTAGGATGTATATTTCCATAAAATTGTGGTCGAAAGGCCTCTGAGATAATTATTAACGATATAAACAATGTTTTAAGTACTATTTTAAACTTCTTAAAGGTTGTACGACTAATGAAAGTCCATAAAAATGTGTTGACCACTGTATAATAAAACTAAAATCAAGTAAAAGTACTCACATTTCTGAGTAGTTAGCCTTGTTCGTAGTAGTTAGCCATGGTCGTTTGAGCTACCTGCTATTTATGTTAGCATCTGCATTGTAAAATCGGTTTGTATGTTATTAATTTTTTACAAATATTGCGGCATCACGTCCTTTTCTATGTAACACTGTACAGGTTTCCTGTTCGATGGTTATTTTTCGTGTTGGGATCAAAAGAAAATACAAAGAAAAAATCAAACAGGGATATATATTTCCAGAAAATTGTGGTTTAAGGCCTCTTAGATCATTTGTATCCTTATAAACAATGTTTTAAGTACTATTTTAAACTTCTTAAAGGTTGTACGACTAATAGAAGTCCATAAAAATGTGTTGACCACTGTACAATAAAACTAAAATCAAGTAAAAGTACTCACATTTCTGAGTAGTTAGCCTTGTTGGTAGTAGTTAGCAATGGTCGTTTGAGCTACATGCTATTTATGTTAGCTTCTGCATTGTAAAATCAGTTTGTATTTTATATATTTTTTTTACAAATATTATGGCACCAGGTCCTTTCCTATGTATCTCGGTACAGGTTTCCTGTTCGATGGTTATTTTACGTGTTGGCATCAAAGAAAAAGTAATTCAGGGATATATATTCCCAGAAGATTGTGGTCCAAGGCCTCTGGGATGATTTTTAACCCTATAAACAATGTTTTAAGTACTATTTTCAACATCTTAAAGGTTGTACGACTAGTAGAAGTCCATAAAAATGTGTTGACCACTGTACAATAACACTAAAATCAAGAAAAATTACTTACATTTCTGAGAAATTAGCCTTGTTAGTAGTAGTTAGCCATGGTCGTATGAGCTACATGCTATTTATGTTAAAATCTGCATAAAATCAGTTTATGTGTTATTAATTTGTACAAATATTGCGGCACCAGGTCTTTTCCTATGTAACACATTACAGGTTTCCTGTTCGATGGTTATTTTTCGTGTTGGCATAAAAAAAATACAAAGAAAAAGTCAAACAGGGATATATATTTCGAGAAAATTGTGGTCCAATGCCTCTGGGATGATTTTTAACGTTATAAACAATGTTTTAAGTAATTTAAACTTCCTAAAGTTTGTACGACTAGTAGAAATCCATAAAAATGTGGTGACTACTGTACAACAAAACTAAAATCAAGCAAAAGTACTTTTCTGAGTAGTTAGCCTTGTTAGTAGTAGTTAGCCATGGTCGTATGAGCTACATGCTATTTATATTAGCATCTGCATTGCAAAATCGGTTTGTATGTTATAAATTTTGTACAAATATTGCGGCATCACGTCCTTTTCTATTTAACACTGTACAGGTTTCCTGTTCGATGGTTATTTTTCATGTTGGCATCAAAAGAAAACACAAAGAAAAAGTCAAACAGGGATATATATTTCCAGAAAATTGTGGTCCAAGGCCTCTGGGATGATTTTTAACCTTACAAACAACAATTTAAGTACTATTTCAAACTTCTTAAAGGTTTTTATGACTAGTAGAAGTCTATAAAAATGTGTACAATAAAGCTAAAATGATGACGTATGGTCA